>NC_068937.1:54562149-54902233 GCF_016801865.2 Culex pipiens pallens | reverse complement strand
AATGTGATGTCAGGTGAAGATTTAATCTCCCACATGAGTGATCCGGCACGGGAGCGTGACGGTGGTGGCGCCCAGCGAAGCCAATTAGAGCGGTGAAAAGTGTAACAAGTGCTGGAAATAAACATTTTAAAAAGTCTCCATCGTTTCTTTTCCAACAAAAATACCTTATCTGCGGATATTATGTGTAATTATTTTACACATTCTTATTATTTTTATTATTTAAAAAAATTAGTTGATTTAGTTAATTGATTTTGTTAATTTTGTAAATTTTGTAAATTTTGTAAATTTTGTAAATTTTGTAAATTTTGTAAATTTTGTAAATTTTGTAAATTTTGTTTGTTTTGTTAATTTTATTAATTTTGTTAATTTTTTTAAGTTCTATTTCTCAGTTCAACTTTTCAACGCTTTAAATCCTAAATCGATATCCCGCAATTTTTAAGTGGCAGCAAAAAGGAGCGAATCTAAATCAAGCTTAAATCCGACAAATGTGTTTAAACTCATTCATTAGAGCTCGTTCTCTCGCTTCACTTTTTCACCGTCCTAAATCAGTGCCAGAAGCAGCAGCAGCTGGTCGGTCAGCATCCGTTCGGTTTTTCTGTGAATTAACTGCCCGGCTCGCTCCTCCTCCCCCTAAATTTAGACAACCCCGACGCAAATCCGTGCTAATGGTTCGCTTTAGAATTCCTACGCTTTACCGTGATTCGTTAAATACTTGGCAAAGCGTTTGGATTCTGAAACGAAACATTAATCATTCGCACAGCAGCGGCAGCAGCACAACTGTGGAGTGAGTGGAAACATAACCCCTTTTTCGGAATGGTGATTGTGAGAAGGCGTTTTTTTTCGGAAAGTAACGAACAGAGGCTCATTCGTGGAAAGAGAGAGTGAGTTTTTGGTGGAAAATCAACACAAATTTGAAAAAAAAACGCCGCGATGTAGGCAGTGCAGTTGAGTGATTTTTGTGTGTGCAAGTGAAACGCCTGAAAGTAGACTTCCAGAAAGGTTGTGAGCAATTATAAGTTGAAAATTTCAAAGGAGCTTTCTAAAACGGACTTCAAGGTTTTATTACAAGTGAGATAGCGATCCGTTTTGAGTTGTGTTTTGTGACATATGGTAAGTTTTTATAAGATATGAGTTGAAGTGATAGTGGTTCCAGAAAATGTAGTACCTGGTAAGTAATTTTAGGTTAATATGTCAAATTATTTATCTGTCAACCTAGGAGTCGTTCATAAACAAAATGGATAGTTACACGGAACAAAATCCGGTTTGCGGAATCGGAAACTTTGCTTTCGATTTGCTCTAAAAATCGCAAATCTCGGTTTCCACCCGTCAGCAGGAAACATTGCTTCCAATATCGCAAACGATTATTTCCGATATCGCAAACGTAACGCAGTAACGCATACCCCGCCAAAAGCACGCAGAACGCAGCCACTTCAATATTTACCTTTTTGAATTGACCGTTGCTGCTCGAAATTTCGATAGAAATAAGAAGAAGAAGAGTTCATTTAAATTTTATTTATTTGTTCATCTCAAAACAGAATCAAAAGTGGTGACGATTCGAACGAAGCGATTTGTCCGATCTGGCCTCGATGTCCGTGGTGCATCTGGGTACTGCTGGGCGCCGTCGTTGCCGTTGACAAGTTGCTTTCGAAGGAGGAGGAGGCGTTTCCACAGTGCACTCGTTGATGCACGGTTGATGTCAGCGTTTGGCGTTTTGTGCAACAGAGTGGGCGAGTGACGTCGGCGGCGGGGCCATTTGGATAGAGGTGATGCTGATATCATTCCAGCGTGCTTGTACCGGCGATCTAGTTGATTTCCGCGTCCTATTTTAGACTCAGTTCCGAGCTGGCACGCCGGAAGTTCTCCTCGTCCTTGAGATTTTGGCTTTTTTCCTCTACGCGCCTTCGGGAAAGGTCCTGGTGCGGACTCAGGTTCATGCCGGATCCCGAGTGATTCCACACTAGAGCAACGAAGGTGCCCAAGCAATGCGCCACGATCGTGATTCCATTTCCGATTTTCACCTGGAGGATCGACTTGAGCGGAGCGACCTCCGCTAGGAGCCCGTCCGCCTGGAACGAGCTCCAGTTTGGACGCCGTGCTGGCATGACAGAATCTCCACTAGCAGTTGGGTCTGTCGAGGTGTTTGTCGAACCCACGCTTCAATCTTGGAACTGCGAAAGAAAACACAAAATTAAGTATTAATCATCAAATCAAATCAAATATATTTCAAAACTTCAATATAAGACAGATTCAAAAATTCTAAAAATTCTAAAAATTCTAAAAATTCTTAAAAATTCTAAAAATTCTAAAAATTCTTAAAAATTCTAAAAAATCTAAAAATTCTAAAAATTCTAAAAATTCTTAAAATTCTAAAAATTCTAAAAATTCTAAAAATTCTAAAAATTCTAAAAATTCTAAAAATTTTAAAAATTCTAAAAGTTCTTAACATTTTAAAAATTCCAAAAAATCTTAAATCAAAAAATTCTAAAAATTCTAAAAAATCTAAAAATTCTAAAAATTCTAAAAATTCTAAAAATTCTAAAAAATTTTAAAATTCTAAGAATTCTAAAAATTCTAAAAATCTTAAAAATTCTAAAAATTCTAAAAATTCTAAAAATTCTAAAAATTCTAAAAATTCTAAAAATTCTAAAAATTCTAAAAATTCTAAAAATTCTAAAAATTCTAAAAATTCAAAAAATTCAAAAAATTCAAAAAATTCAAAAAATTCAAAAAATTCAAAAAATTCAAAAAATTCAAAAAATTCAAAAAATTCAAAAAATTCAAAAAATTCAAAAAATTCAAAAAATTCAAAAAATTCAAAAAATTCAAAAAATTCAAAAAATTCAAAAAATTCAAAAAATTCAAAAAATTCAAAAAATTCAAAAAATTCCAAAAATTCTAAAAATTCTAAAAATTCTAAAAATTCTATAAATTCTAAAAATTCTAAAAATTCTATAAATTCTAAAAATTCTAAAAATTCAAAAAAATCAAAAAATTCTAAAAATTCTAAAAATTCTAAAAATTCTGAAAATTCTAAAAATTTTAAAAATTCTAAAAATTCTAAAAATTCTAAAAATTCTAAAAATTCAAAAAAATCAAAAAATTCTAAAAATTCTAAAAATTCTAAAAATTCTAAAAATTCTTAACATTTTAAAAATTCTAAAAATTCTAAAAATTCTAAAAATTCTTAACATTTTAAAAATTCTAAAAATTCTAAAAATTCTAAAAATTCTTAAAATTTTAAAAATTCTAAAAATTCTAAAAATTCTGAAAATTTTAAAAATTTTAAAAATTTCAAAAATTCTAAAAATTCTTAGAAATTTTAAAAATTTTAAAAATTCTAAAAATTCTAAAAATTTTAAAAATTCTTAAAATTCTAAAAATTCTAAAAATTCTAAAAATTCTAAAAATTCTAAAAATTCTAAAAATTCTAAAAATTCTAAAAATTCTAAAAATTCGAAAAATTCTGAAAATTCTAAAAATTCTAAAGATTCTAAAAATTCTAAAAATTCTAAAAAATTTAAAAATTCTAAAAATTCTAAAAATTCTAAAAATTCTAAAAATTCTAAAAATTCTAAAAATTCTAAAAATTCTAAAAATTCTAAAAATTCTAAAAATTCAAAAAATTCTAAAAATTCTAAAAATTCTTAAAATTCTAAAAATTCTAAAAATTCTAAAAATTCTAAAAATTTTAAAAATTCTAAAAATTCTGAAAATTCTAAAAATTCTTAAAAATTTTGAAAATTCTGAAAAATCTGAAAATTCTAAAAATTCTAACAATTCTAAAAAATCTAAAAATTCATAAAATTTTAAAAATTCTAAAAAATCATTTTAAACATTTTAAAAATTCTAAAAAATCCAAAAATTCTTTAAATTCTAAAAATTCTAAAAATTCTAAAAATCCTAAAAACTCTAAAAATTCTAAAAATTCTAAAAATTCTAAAAATTCTAAAAATTCTAAAAATTCTAAAAATTCTAAAAATTCTAAAAATTCTAAAAATTCTAAAAATTCTAAAAATTCTAAAAGTTCTAAAAATTCTAAAAATTCTAAAAATTCTAAAAATTCTTAACATTTTAAAAATTCTAAAAATTCTAAAAATTCTAAAAATTCTAAAAATCCTAAAAATTCTAAAAATTCTTAACATTTTAAAAATTCTAAAAATTCTAAAAATTCTAAAAATCCTAAAAACTCTAAAAATTCTAAAAATTCTGAAAATTTAAAAATTCTAAAAATTCTAAAAATTCTAAAAATTCTAAAAATTCTAAAAATTCTAAATATTCTAAAAATTTTAAAAAATTCTAAAAATTCTAATAATTCTAAAAATTCTAAAAATTCTGAAAATTCTTATAATTCTAACAATTCTAAAAATTCTAAAAAATCTAAAAATTCTAAAAATTCTAAAAATTCTAAAAAATCTTAACATTTTAAAAATTCTAAAAAATCCAAAAATTCATTAAATTCTTAAAAATTCTAAAAATCCTAAAAGCTCTAAAAACTCTAAAAATTCTTAAAATTGTAAAACATTTAAAAAAAATCCGATTTTTTTAAAAAAATCTGAAAAATTCTAAAAATTCTGCAAAGTTCGACAAAGTTGTTTGTCATAAAATCTCATTTAACACTACGTTTTGGGTAAGTTTGCTAAATTATTTTACTAAATAATACCTCTATGCATTTAATAACATTTTTTTTGACGAAGAACTTCGTCTTAGGGCTCTATACAGGGTAGCAATCCAAAATTTCGCGGAGCGAAATGTAACGAAAAATGAAACGCTTTCCCCAAGCAGAGGGGAAATCACAGAAGCAGCGCAACCGACGGTTTTGATATAAATATAAACGCCACTCCCTCCACTGCATTAGTTTAGTCGGTGGTCTACCACCGAAGCGAGAGAAGCTCAGCTCTTCTCGCGTGCGCCAGCCTTCTCGCTTCCCTACAAAACCACGGGAAATTTGAAGGCTGGCTTCAGTCGGTGGTCTTCCACCGAAGCGAGAGGAGCTCAGCTCCTCTCCCAAGAGCCACCAGGTGGCGTCTTCAGGAACTAGCCTTCCCGCTTCCCTACAAAACCACGGGAAATTTGAAGGCTGGCTTCAGTCAGGGTTGCCACAAATACAGATTTATCTGTATTTTACAGATTTTTGAGGTGATTAGGTCATACAGAATCTGTATATAAAGAAATACAGATTTTAAGAAAAACATACAGATGTACAGATTTTCCCGAGTTTTAAATAAATAATTTAAATAATTTTAATTCTTTAAATATATTTTTTAATTGCTGAATGAGCCCAAACATAAAATTTTAGATTGTATGGCATTTTAATGCATTAAAAAAACAATTTATTTTTGAAAAATTGTTTAAAAATGTCAATACAGATGCCAAATACAGATTTTCGTCCCCTTGATACAGATATACAAATTTTTGACCCTCAAAAATACAGAATCAAATGTGGCAACCCTGGCTTCAGTCGGTGGTCTTCCACCGAAGCGAGAGGAGCTCAGCTCCTCTCGCAAGCGCCATTATGTGGCGTCTTCAGGAACTAGCCTTCCCGCTTCCCTACAAAACCACGGGAAATTTGAAGGCTGGCTTCAGTCGGTGGTCTTCCACCGAAGCGAGAGGAGCTCAGCTCCTCTCGCAAGCGCCACCAGGTGGCGTCTTCAGGAACTAGCCTTCCCGCTTCCCTACAAAACCACGGGAAATTTGAAGGCTGGCTTCAGTCGGTGGTCTTCCACCGAAGCGAGAAGAGCTCAGCTCCTCTCGCAAGAGCCACCGGGTGGCGTCTTCAGGAACTAGCCTTCCCGCTTCCCTATAAAAAAGCAAGCGCCTCAAGGTGATGCCTTCTCTAAATACCACCTAGCCTTCCTCACATAATGTTAAAAAATCAAGAATTCAGCTAAATGTTTCTTTAGTCGTTCTTCGTCATTTTGGTTATGCCTGTTACATTACCACTGCACCTTTTTTATTAAGATTTAGTTTAGTCTGGTCTGTAGAAGTTCAGAGAAAAAATTGAGGATTCACATGAAAGCAAGTAATACAGCAACTCACCGTACAGCATCTTGGTTATGTTTTGGTACTGCTCAATCAAATTCTTGATTACTTTGAATGCTCTCCTGCGTGTCGCGACCACTTCCGGCTGTTCAACCGAGATCGGTTCGACAGTTTGCCTCCCGCGATGGTCACATCTTCCTTCCAGATGATTTTCGCCAGCTCCGGAGCTGCCGAATACGGATGTACTGCGTGTAGGTTGTGCTGTTATTCATCATCTGGTGCCTTTTCCCGCTACCAACTTCCTCCGCGGCTGCAGATCGATAGGCAACCTAGCACATTTATTTAGCGAAGATGTTTATGCCCAAAGCTAATCACGCTGCCATCTACAAGTACCTCGTAGGCGTGTTGGCCGCGCAGATGAATTTCCACGCCCCGAAGCACATGGTGCAACTAGAGCAGATTGCAAAGAATTGCAATCCGGAATCTTGTTTATTTTGATGGACCAGTTTCCTCCCGCTCCCTTCTCTCTCGCCGACGACACCTTCACGTTCACACAGAGTTCAGCTCAACGACGAAAAACGTACCTATGCCAACTGCGCGCGATCGTGCGTCTCCCACTTCTTCAGCGGGCCGTGATCATTGAAGAACTTGACGCCGCAACCGTCGTTGACGAGGCGACCCTCGTCCCAGTACACCTGGTACTGGTAGCGGTCGTACTTGGTGAAACCCCACTTCTTCGAGATGAAGATCTTCTGACGACCGGGGAACTTTAACTTGGCACGAAGCAGTGCCGCGGCGACCTGCTGTCGGAACGGTGCGGATGTGGAGCTGGTCCTTGCCGCAGAACTTGACCAGATATTTGTTGCAGCAAATGCGGGCCGCCTCGAGCGTTTCCGAGGACAGCTGCTCGTACTCATCCGACGCCAGGTGGACGCGTTGGCCGAGATTGAAGATGCGGATCTTAGCGTCCAGGACACCACGGCAGAACCGCGGCTGACTATTGGCGAACTAAAACCAAAAAAAAGCGTCACTACTGCTGGTATGGAGGGAACCGAGTTTCCAAGCTCATACCTGCCTCCGGAGATTGTTCCGCCGACACTTAAACAGGCTGGTCCGTTCGAAATCGCAGCGCGCTCATCGTGTCGGCGGACCGGACAAGAAAGGCGCTGTCGGCACTGGCGATGTTGAGTTCCGTGATAGATTTGGCCGCGGAGCCCGGCCTCTTGATTTAGGCCTGCGAGGCGAAAATTTCTCTAGAAATTTCCAAACGGCTGTCCAACGGAAGGCATTTTCTTCGAGGCGAAGCCTGGCAGGGGGCAGGGCAGAGCAGGGAAGCTGAAAATTAATGTTTTTAGATAAATTTAATAAATTGAACAGTGCTTAACAATTTACCTTGCAAAATGCAACCAGCTTTTCCGCATCTTGAAGATGAAGATTCTTCCCGGGAAACCACCTCGCGAAAAATAAAATCGGTTTGTTTATTTTTTTTGACAGCCCGTAACGCACTGGCTGCGGCGGTCTGCACTCTAAAATGAACCGACAACAAAGTGCGTTCGGTTTTGGAAGCATTTTGTTTCGATATTGAAAGCAAAGTTTCCAACATTGAAAACATTGCCGATGATTTCGCAAACATTCGGCGTTTCCGAATTCGTCGCAAAGATTTTTCGAATACGCTGACCGGATTTTGTTCCGTGTAGGAAAGTAATCTTATTTCAATAGTTCCACATAGAGTATGATCATTTTTTTTTTTTTCAAACCTTTTGCTACGGCACCGCATTAACCATTATAGACCATCTTCAGGCACAGTTCAAAGCAAAAAAAAAAATAACTTCCACTCAAATGAACGACCCCCCAAAAAACTTTCCCTGACCGTTAATGAAGAGGCACATACAGCGTGATGATGACTGCTATTGGTCTCTATAGTCAGTCAGTCCAGTCCACCGTATGGAGATAGACTCGCAGAAATCAGCAACATTTTCGTCAAGCCGAGTTCGGGGCACAGAAGACGAAAATCTAATTAGCAGTAATTAGGGAACCGGAAGCGATGCCTGGAGCACGTGATGGAGGGGAAAAAAATTGGCCCAAAATAGGATCGAAAATAGAAGGTGTGTGGTAATGATGTTGAAGTTGTTCTTTAAATTGGGATTTCTCAAAACAGATTGTATTTCCTGTTTATTTCCAGTATTTTCAGTATTATTTTTAAAAATTGATTGAATTTTCCATTCAAAGCCAAAAGATGTTCTATTCCCCAATATTTCTACCAATTTCTACAACCCCAAAAAACCATAGACCCGTCACAAAAGCAACACGTGTTGTTCCACGATGCCTACATGCGGGCGCTTTTTCCAGAGCTTTACCCAATTCCGTATCCATCACTAATTCCCTCGAGTGGGATCAGTCAGTTGGTGTGGGACTTCGTGGTTGTTCGACCGGGCTGCATTCCCACCCACAACGGAGTGGCCCCTGAGGATGGGATTAATTCAACCGGAAGGCTGACATCTCGACGCCATGTTGGACAGGTGTGGCCAGGTGGCAGTGGGTGTTTTAGAAAAAAATAGAACATGAAATCTATACGAGCGTGGCGAAAATGTGCTGTTGTGCTAGTTAAATGGAAAAATATATTTTTTTTTCCTGGGAAAATTGGATTTAAAATCTGTTGGAAATGGTGTCACTGTCAATTGCAGGCGGTAGCGGATTAGTGGAAGTGGAAAGTTTCACCTGAATCAGTAGGATTTGGGCATTCGGTTTCGATTTCAGATCCGATATTCCTTTGTTTAAAACAGATTTTCGTTAGAATCAAGTTTTTTTTTAGTTTTTGTAAAGTTTAAATTTAATTTATTTAAATTAAAGTTTATAAAAAATAAAATAAAATAAAAAAAAAACTAAAAATTAATCGCACAGGTAACTTATTGTTTCTCTATAAAACCCCAACCACCGTCACTCTTTTCTTGTTGGCTACTTAGTGGCCATAGCATATATCATGCCGGCGCGGTTACGTGGCAGGAACAGACTCATAAAAGTCGCTGCCTGCCATATTCTGCACACCGGTGTGCTGTTCTGTACGATTTAGCTGATATGGTTTTTATTGTTTCCAAGTGCCTTTTCTGTGTCCTTTTCCAAGAATTTAATTGGTGTCGATAATAGACAGATTCTGTTTTAAAAATTGAAAAATGCGTGGAGGACTAAAAAAATTGAAAACAGATATTCAAATATTGCGAGCATCTTTATTGCAAGTTTTCAAGAGAGAATATATTTTTTATGCTAACAAAATTGTTGGCGGTTTTAAATTAATGAAATCATCTTTAAACTTCAAGAAATAAAAAAGAAAGGAATTCAAGTAGACATATTTCCTCTTAATAAATAAATTTCTATGGAATGAGTTTTGAAACAATCCTACAAAATAACAACATGTTTTGAAATCTCCTCATTTAAAAAAAAAAACTTAAACATTATACAGAAAAACTAATCACCTAATTTAGCATCTAAAAAAGCTTAAGGCAGCTTAAATGGTGCCAAGCTAATAGTTTTTGAAAACAAAGTTTTTTTTTAATCGACCAAAATTGTCATAATTTGGACATGCAATATGCATTTAAGTTGTTTTTGAAAATATTTTCAATAAAACTTAAAAAAACAATACAATCAATGATCTTAATTCTAAAAATACTACTAATCAACGATTTCGTAATTCTAGTTAACTTACTTTGAAAACTATTCTAATGGGCACCTAACGTTGCTGGGATGCCAGGTTGCGAGATAATTCTGGGAATGCCAGATTTTTTGAAGTGTCGACCAGGATAAAGATTGGTCATTCTTTGTTCTAGATTTGCACAAAATGTTTCAGATTTTTTATATTCAGAAAATTAAAAAAAAAACTTTTCAATTAAAAACAAACAATTTTAACAAAACATAAAAAAATCCGAATATTCAATTTGAATTAGACTAAACTTATTTTTTTAACATCGAGAAATTAATTTTTCACATCTGAATCCTACAAACCTTTGAATTGATTTATATCCTCTCTCCCATTCCCTGCTCATAGTTTTGTCCACAAGACAGCTATTTTTTATTATTTTTACTGAGCATTTCTCTAAGAATTTGGCCCTTCGATTTTTTTTTGTATTTTTTTATCCGGCTGAAACTTTTTTGGTGCCTTCGGTATGCCCAAAGCAGCCATTTTGCATCATTAGTTTGTCCATATAATTTTCCATACAAATTTGGCAGCTGTCTATCAGCCATTCCACGTCAAACAGGAAGTCTCCAAATTAAAAGTGCTCCGATTTGGCTCAAATTTGGAGTGGGGGTTCCTTGGCCCAAATAATTAGACCCGTTTTTTTTTGTTTGGCGATTAGGGTGGTCCTATCCGAAATAGGGTGGTCCAAAAAATGGCATTTTTCGTCGATTTTCGCAAAAAACACAATTTTCAAAAAATCATATCTCCGGAACGGCTGAACCAATTTTAGAGCGCCACAATTCAGAAGAAAGTTTATTAGTAGAGCTTTTAAGCAAAAATATGTTGAGGTCCAAAAAAACTAGCTGAATATTTGAAAAGGTCCTATGAAAACTTCATTTGTCGATTTCAAGGTCACGGGACCAAAGAGCCCATGTCTGAAAATATTTTTCCCTGATTCCTTGTAATATTTTACATAACATATCAAAAATTTGCGGATATCCATTAACACGTTTCGGAGATATGATTTTTTAACATAAAAACTGGGTTTTTCGACGCGCCGCGCGCAAAAACCGAAAAATGACGAAATCGGCAAAAAATCAACTTTTTTTCACTAAAACTGCGATAACTTTAAAATTTCAGCGATGACCTATACATGTCTGGGTACAAAATTTGTCGTATTGAAAGCTAGTTTTTTTGGACCTCAACATATTTTTGCTTAAAAGCCCAACTAATAACTTTTCTTTTGAATTGTGGCGCTCTAAAATTGGTTCAGCCGTTCCGGAGATTTTTTGAAAATTGTGGTTTTTGCGAAAATCGACGAAAAATGCCATTTTTTGAACCACCCTATTTCGGATAGGACCACCGTAATCCCCAAACAAAAAAATACGGGTCTAATTATTTGGGCCAAGGAACCCCCACTCCAAATTTGAGCCAAATCGGAGCACTTTTGATTTGGAGACTTCCTGTTTGACGTGGAATGGCTGTATACAAAAATGATGTATGAAAATTCAAAAATCTGTATCTTTTGAAGAAATTTTTTGATCGATTTGGTGTCTTCGGCAAAGTTGTTGGTATGAATAAGGACTGCACTGAAAAAAATGATACACGTTAAATCAAATTTTTGAAGTTTTTTAATTTCACTTTTGTCACTTAAACTTGATTTGCAAAAAACACTGTTTTTTATATGTTCTATTTTCTGATATGTTTTAGGAGACATCAAATGCCAACTTTTCAGAAATTTCCAGAAATCTTTGACCGAGCTTTGAATTTTCAAAAAATCAAAATATTGGTCGCAAACATTTTTTAAACTTAATTTTTTCGATGTAAAATTGAATTTGCAACCAAATCGTATTATATCCATTTTTAGGTAACTTTTTTTTTAAATTACTCGCAGTTATTATTTTTTTTTAAATTAGTGCTCATGTTTGCCCAGTTTTGAAAAAAAAAATTTTTCGAAAGCTGAGGAAATTCTCTGTATTTTGCTTTTTTGAACTTTGTTGAAACGTCCCTAAGTTGCTGAGATATTGCCATGCAAAGATAAAAAAAAAACAGGAAAATTGATATTTTTGAAGTCTCACCCAAACAACCCACTATTTTCAAATGTCGATATTTCAGCAACTAATTGTACGGTTTTCAATGTCAAAATACGAAACATTCCGATTTTTTCAAAAGCAATATTTTATTTTTTTTAAATCAAGACAAACATTTCAAAACGGCTTCGCATTCAATATTACGCCCTTTTAAAATGTTAGTCTTGATTTAAAAAAAAAAAAAAAACAAAAATATTGTTTTCGAAAAGATCGGTAAATTTCACGAATGTTTCATATTTTAATATTTACAACAAAGTTCGACAATTTTAAAATAAGAAGATAACACCTTCCTTCGTTGATTTACATCCTTAAACAATCCTTTGAGCGATGTTGGTTTTATTTTAAAACTTAAAGTAATTTTTAAAAATAAGAGAAATGCCGGAAACCGGGGCGACATTGATAGACTTTCGATTTATTTTAGGAATATTTTTCAACTGGTAAGGTTTATTTTTAAAGCATGTACTGGGGTAGGCCACAGAAGGTGCATGCACTATTTTTGATAAAAAGTTTTTTCAATAGTGTGACTTTGATAGTCATAGTTATTCTTGTAAAAATCAGATTTAATTCGTTCAAATTTTATTTTCAAATCAAAGGTACCATCAATAAGGTTGATGAAACATTTTTAATAAAAAATATCCATGTTATAATTAGTTAAAAAAAATTATTCGCTTCTTTGTTATGTTATACATATAAATTTGAGGTCAAATTGTTACAAAATGAATTTTTTATCTAAAATTCGTTAAAATTAGTTTTTTTTTGTAAAATTGTCGAATCATATTGCACTTTAAACTGAAATCGAAGCAAAAGTCAAAAGTTTTCACATTTTATACTGAAAATGCTTATTGATTTTTTTAAATTATGTTTGCAAAACACAAAATATCAATTTCTTGCAAACATATTATACCTTCTCTTAATGGAAAATTGTCCAAAGAATCCGCAAATGAATTCTATTTTTTGATTCAAATCAGGTTCATTGAGCAAATCATGATACTTTGAGAAAATTAAAATAATGCTAAATATTGATCAACATTTTCTAAATTATAGTTAGCCAACTTTTTAAACTTTTCAAAATTTTATGAAATCCTCTTCTAGAAGTACTTTGAACACTTCTCTACCACGTATGAGTACTCTTCAGTTTGCGGAAAAATATCAAACCAAAATTATGTCAAGAACTCAGTAGTAACGCGACCAAGTGACCAAGTTGGAAAAACCGCTTGTTAACAATCATGATTTCGCCCTTTTGAAAAGTAACTACGGAATTACTTTTCCTTAAAATAAGCCGTTTTTTTACTGTTTAAATTTGAATATTTTTTACGAAGATTCCAGAATTCCCAAAATGATTTAAATTATTCTTAAAAAAAGAGATTTTCCTGCGCATTGTGTCACGCTCAAATGACTTTTTGATTTATCCCAGTTAAACCAAGTGGCATCATCCGCGAAGCCTTCCGAGGTCAGCGTATTTTAAGCGAACCAGATAAATTACTGCGAAATTTGGCCAGATCAATCGTCCGGATTTGGCCACACTTTCGTCGATCGAGCTGTGCGGGGATTTATTTTTTGGAGTAAATTGCTTATTTTTATTTCATTTTTTCTTGACTTTCCGGGGATTATTCGCCCATGACCAGTCAATCGTCGCTGATTTGTGGCCAATAAAATGTGGTCAATTCCGGGCCAAAAGTGAGCCCGTTTATTGCTCTCACTTTCGAACAGGGGGTAATCCTTTCGAGATGAATTTTCCACTTCCTCCAGATGACGAGTGTAAATCTAAGGGTGAGGAGGGGGATTTTCACCCGAAACCGATTATTATCACTCCGGGATCCATGGTGTGGTTTGGTGGCCCATTTAGGAAAATGGCACGTGAATTATTTTAGGGCTCGATTTATGCGTTTTACTGGCGTAAATCTAGGTTAGGGGTAGCAGTGGGGGAATTTACAACCCGTTGCACAGTAACTCGCGGTTTTGGGTGTAAATCATCATTTTTCAGCGCGGTGAAATTGGTTTGCCAAAATGGGAAATGAAGCCCGGATTAATGGGGCGAGTGACGTGATGTGGTGCTGAGCCCGGGAATGCTAGGAACTGCCACACTGTTTGCAGAGGCTGTGGTAGATTTACATTGAAATATGGCAGGACCATAAGGATAATCATTGGCACTAAATGGCCGTGAGATGGGAATGTGATGAACATAACTTATTTCAGTGGATGAAGATAGCATTGCATGAACCATTCTAGTAAAACCAAAGTAAATGATGTTTTATATTTTTGTGATGAATTTATTTAAAAATCAACCATTTTGCTTTTACAGACTTTTAACTAAGATATGATAATCTAGTCAAATTGCTTAGATAAATGCATAATAAATGTGCATTTTTGCCTCGTCTGTATGGCAAACCAAAAAACCAAACTACCAACCACACAACCATTTATCTTCCCCCTCACAGGTGCTAAAGATATGCAAATTTTATTGCTCTTTCACTCTCTGTTGGACATCTAGAAAACAAAAAATGTCCTCTTTTATCCCGGACAACATTGTCGGTTTGTCGTCATATCAGAAAAAAAAACACATGAAACGAAAGAGTTGAACATTATGACCGGCCAACATTGCTCGGATTTTCCGGAGCTAGAAAAAAAAATTGAGCAGAGATGAAAATGTTTATTTATGAAGTTTGAGGCTCCCCCTCACCGGACAACGACAAGGTCCGTTTTCCCGGGCATACCCAATTGGACACGGACGCCCGGAATGCAAATCTCCTAGTTTACCAACTGGGGTTTTTTGGTCTCCCATTTTCAAACTCCGTGACATCATTTGAATTAACACGTGTGAGAACATAACTAATTTGTTTTTTTTTTTCCAAGCATGGTTCCTGTTCAGAGGTTCCAAAACTATTTTAAAAAATCTGAAAAATCTGCCACTCACTGCTAGATGGCGACAGTGTTGTCAAACTATAAACAAGCAAGTTTCACCGTAAAACCACTGCTTCTAGTTTCATGCAGGTACACAGCCCCTGAACGTATGCAGCACCTCACTACAATAGGAAAATGTCTTTGTTTCGACAACTCCCACCACCGTGTCCAAACCACAAAGAACCATCTCCGGTGCACGGGGTGGACGGAGTTTGTCACACTGGAAAAGTTTTTAATTCTAGTTTTACGACTAGTATTCAATTTGTGCGCTTTTCGTCGAATCTGCGGTACGTACAACGGACGACCTCCTCCCCGCTGTTCGGACCCAAGCCGAGTACGGAAAGTTTCTGCACGACGGAAAAGTTGCGTCCACGGTTTGACTCATGACAATTATAAGGATAAAACAGACGAAACATTTCAAATATACTTCTAATTGCTGAGTCTTACTTTTTATGATTATTAAAAATAATATTAAAAAAAAAAAGGTTTGTGTCTTGACTAAAGAAATATTTTTCAATTCCACTGTGGACAACTTTTCTTGTCCTTCTGGAGAACGAAACGAAACGGCCTACTTTTCCCTACCTAAAATAACAGAATGGAAAATTATTACCTTTCAATACCAGTGCTGAAAAGATCTACAATATAACACTGCAACGAAAACTAACTACCAACTTTCAAAATCCTCGTCTGGTTTTGTCCTTGTCCCAAGTGGTTTTAAAAGTTTCGCTTCGGTTCATTACAGCTTACAGTACTTGTGCAAATGGAGAGAACTCTGGCACTTTAATTGCATTGCGACGCCGGTTTCACCGGTTGACATGCAGAGGGCGGTTAACATCTAATGGACCAAAGCCAAGCAATGTTGTTCGAACTAGAGGTGACAGGCAGATTGTGACCGTTAACTGTATTGGGAGATGGTTGTGCCATTTTTAGGTGTGATCTTTAACTTGAAATTATCATAAAAAAAAAACATCACATCATTAACTAACAAAATTAACAAAATTAACAAAATCAAAAAAATAAACAAAATTAACAAAATTAACAAAATTAACAATATTAACAAAATTAACAAAATTAACAAAATTAACAAAATTAACAAAATTAACAAAATTAACAAAATTAACAAAATTAACAGAATCAAGACCAGTGGTAACGCTTCCGCCTCGTAAGCGGTAGATCGGGGTTCAAATCCCGGCTCGGACCAACACAACTGGGGATCTTTTCCCTTCTGGAATCGATTGCTTAGTAAAGGGAAGGTAGTGTATCATCACAAACTGGACCTTATCACGACACCTTAGGGAGGCGACCTATGAAATGTTAACATTAACCTTAACATGTTAACATTAAGTTGAGAATGAAACTGCCACTGAATCCGCTTTGTAAATGCCGGCCCCGATACTCTTCAAGGGTGTTCCCCTCAGGAACTGGGAAAGATTTACTTTTACTTACTAACAGAATTAACAAAATTGACAAAATTAACTAAAACAAAATCAACAAAATTATCAAAATTAACAAAATTAAAAAAAACTTAACAAAATTAACAAAATTAAAAAATCTGCAAAATTAACAAAAATAACAAAATTAACAAAATAAACAGAATTAACAAAATTAACAAAATTAACGAAAGTAACAAAATTAACAAATTAACAAAGTTAACAAAATTAACATAATTAACAAAATTAACAAAATTAACAAAATTAAAAAAAAATAATAAAATTAACAAAATTAACAAAATTAACAAAATTAACAAAATAAACAAAATTAACAAAATTAACAAAATTAACATAATTAAAAAAAATTAACAAAATTAACAATATCAACAAAATTTACAACATTATTTTATCAACAAATTTAACAAAAGTAACAAAATTAACAAAATTAACAAAATTAACAAAATTAACAAAATTAACAAAATTAACAAAATTAACAAAATTAACAAAATTAACAAAACTAACAAAATTAACAAAACTAACAAAATTAACAAAATATACAAAATTAACAAAACTAACAAAATAAACAAAATTAACAAAATTTACAAAATTTACAAAATTTACAAAATTTACGAAATTAACAAAATTTACAAAATTTACAAAATTAACAAAATTTACAAAATTAACAAAATTAACAAAATCAACAAAATTAACAAAATTAACAAAATTAACAAAATTAACAAAATTAACAAAATTAACAAAATTAACAAAATTAACAAAATTAACAAAATTAACAAAATTAACAAAATTATTAAAATTAACAAAATTAACAAAATTAGCAAAATAAACAATATCAACAAAACTAACAAAATCAATCGATTTAACAAAATTATCTAAATTAACTTAATTTACTAAATAAACTAAATTAACTAAATTAACTAAATCAACTAAATTAACTTAATTAACTTTATTAACTAAATTTACAAAATTTACAAAATTAGATAACGTTTCTTATAAGTGAGTGCAACCATGAGTGAAAATGAGATAGAATATGTGAGTGAGTGAGTGTTTGAGTGAGTGAATGAGTTAATGTATGAATAAATGAATAAGTAAGAGAGTGAGTAAGTAAGTCTGTAAGTGATTTAAGAGTTAGTAAATTAGTGAGTGATTGAGTGAGTAATTGATGAAGCAATGAGTGCGTCAAACATACATTCTTGATTATTTTTAACTTGATTCATATTCCAACGAAAATATCAGTTATACTAAAGCCAACTCATAAGTCTTCAATTGCCTTCACATAAATTAGTTGCAGAGAATGCCACATACAAATCTATAATTCTCACTCCAAGTGCATACACCCAGTATTGGACTTGCTATCTGGAATTTAGTAAAAAATATGTGTGAGTTAATTTTTTTACCATGTACTAGATTCATTTTTGTGAAATTAGGTCATACCTTTTATCATGATTTTTTTTTTCAATTTATAAACACTCTCAACATTGAATGCACTCCTGCTTGGTCAACATGGTGCCAAACCAAGGAAATCTAGCAAAACCACCAAGAGAGGAAACCAACCAGTAGCCACAGCCCACATCCTCACACACACACACAACCGTGATGATGAATGGTTTTAATTTCCTGCATCTTCGATACATTTGAGCCCGGTGTCCACCCATGTAGTCGGTACAATTTATTTTAAGAAAATGCTAATATCTGCAAAGCTTCCACCCATGTGTATCAATAAATTGTACCATTTCGCCATCGACTGCTGGCCAGCTCTCCGGAATTCCAATTTAGCCGTCCTTTCCCTTAAAAATTCATCTGCACTCAAACGGGGCGCGCAGCACTTCAAACGGTTTCTACTTCGCATCCGCAAGAGAGAAAAGGAGGGAAAAAACACTTGTCACAAACGCACTCGGTGCCACCGGAAATGGTCTCTCTTTTGACATTTTGGCCCCGGTTCTGCACGGTTCAGAAATTACATGCCAATCATTTTAGAGCCAGCGCCAAACGGTGAAACGTGCGTGACGCACTTTTAACGGTGAGTTGGGGGGCTTTTTGGGGCAGTGGTGGAGAGGTTTTAGTACGATTTGGAGGTAGTACATTTGATCGAACTGTTAAAGTCTCTTGAATTACATTTGGTCAAACCTTATAGGTTTGTTTGGCATTTTACGTCAAATATTGTACATTAAAAAAAAAAGAAATTTAATTTTTAAAAAACCCCTTTTTCAATCTCAACCCAACGCCCATGACCACCCACTTTTTGCACCTCACTCGAAAAAAAAACAACAACACATCAAAGTGTGACCTCGCCACCCAATTCGGGGGTGACTTTTTCCCAAACGTCAAGCCCCAAACCGTTTGATCCTGAGCTTGCTGGCTGGCCGGCGCTGGTCCATCACGGAGTGGTCATTCGTCTTTGGCAATTTTGTAGCTGCAGCAGCAGCAATCCGGAAGCGTTTAGCGTTTCCCCGAAATTGGAAACTGTTTTTGATGGGACGCTGCTTTTTTGTGTGTTTTCTTGGTGTGACAGCAGGGAGAAAGCCGTCATGAAAAGGTTGGTGTTTGTTGATGTTGGGAAATGTCAAATGCAGTTTGTTCAGGGAAAAGCTTGTTTGATTTCAGAATGTTGATTAAATTTGTAACTTGAAAGCTTTTAGAAACTATCAGTCACATTTTTAACCATTTTTGTTGCCACTAGATGATAATAGTTTTCAATTACGGACATCAAGATCCAAGTAAGCATTTCTGCTATTCTTGTGTTCTTGAAAGTGGTAAGTACAAGTGATTCAATTATTTTGATCTATTCCAAGGTGAGTAAATATCTGTCAAAAATCTGTCAATGTCAATCATTTTTACTAAGTTTCAGTTTCAGTTCAGTTTCAGTTCAGTTTCAGTTCAGTTTCAGTTCAGTTTCAGTTCAGTTTCAGTTCAGTTTCAGTTCAGTTTCAGTTCAGTTTCATTTCAGTTTCAGTTCAGTTTCAGTTCAGTTTCAGTTCAGTTTCAGTTCAGTTTCAGTTCAGTTTCAGTTCAGTTTCAGTTCAGTTTCAGTTCAGTTTCAGTTCAGTTTCAGTTCAGTTTCAGTTCAGTTTCAGTTCAGTTTCAGTTCAGTTTCAGTTCAGTTTCAGTTCAGTTTCAGTTCAGTTTCAGTTCAGTTTCAATTCAGTTTCAGTTCAGTTTCAGTTCAGTTTCAGTTCAGTTTCAGTTCAGTTTCAGTTCAGTTTCAGTTCAGTTTCAGTTCAGTTTCAGTTCAGTTTCAGTTCAGTTTCAGTTCAGTTTCAATTCAGTTTCAGTTCAGTTTTAGTTCAGTTTCAGTTCAGTTTTAGTTCAGTTTCAGTTCAGTTTCAGTTCAGTTTCAGTTCAGTTTCAGTTCAGTTTCAGTTCAGTTTCAGTTCAGTTTCAGTTCAGTTTCAGTTCAGTTTCAGTTCAGTTTCAGTTCAGTTTCAGTTCAGTTTCAGTTCAGTTTCAGTTCAGTTTCAGTTCAGTTTCAGTTCAGTTTCAGTTCAGTTTCAGTTCAGTTTCAGTTCAGTTTCAGTTCAGTTTCAGTTCAGTTTCAATTCAGTTTCAGTTCAGTTTCAGTTCAGTTTCAGTGCAGTTTCAGTTCAGTTTCAGTTCAGTTTCAGTTCAGTTTCAGTTCAGTTTCAGTTCAGTTTCAGTTTAGTTTCAGTTCAGTTTCAATTCTGTACCAGTGAAAGTTCAGTTCAGTTTCAGTTCAGCCCAATTCCAACTCAATTTCAGTGACGCTTGAGTTCAGTTAAAATTCTATTTCGGTTCTTCCTGAATTCTCCCGTTTGCCTTCAAATCCTTTCAGCAAACACGCCCCAGAAGATTGAATATTTCAGGCAGCATATTTCGGGGTCCAGAATCGATTTTGCCGCGCTCAATATTTTTCCACGTCGGGCCCCATAATTTTTCCCCCGGGGGACGACAACGCGCCACGATAACGACGTCGATATTGGCGCTCCTCCGCAGCAAGAGGACCACCAACAGTTGGTTAATCCAGCCGCAACCCGAAATTTTGAGGCCCGGCAAGTGGCCGTCCATCGACGGCGTCGACGCCGTTTCGTCTGGTGGAAATAAATTTCTGGAACGATGTGGGACAGTGGGATTTTTGCGGGAAATGTGGTCATAATTTTCCAAGTATTATTTTTTAAATGAAAAAAATATACTTTGGACAACTTCCAAGAAAAAAAAATCTTACAAATTCAAAGTCATTTGGATGCCATGGCCCCCAAACACTGCTGAAGTTGAAGGTAATGTGGTTATAAATAAACGGCTGGAAACGTCACACCTGGGGATCGGAATTGAATTTTGGCGGGCTGGCAGCATGTGTCGGGAAGATACCGAGCTGAATTTTCCTCGGAAGGCAACAGAAGCGATGGAAATCAACGCCAAATAAACGAAGGGCTGGAACACGGCGACAGAAGGTGGCAACCAGATGATGATGAACGATAGTCACAGCTTCTCCAGCCGTGAGGGGTGAAACGATGCTTATTGAGTTTTTTGTTGGGTTCTGGGGGTTTTGGGTATAATTTTTATTCTTGTATTAGTTATTATGACAGGGGTTTCAAACATGATTTTATGAAAGAAACAATATTAAAAAGTGTCACCTATCAGAGATTGTTTTACCTGACTTTAGCCAAGTTCATCCATACCTTGGTGTGAATCTTTGCTAAATGAATTTCAATAAAAAATCAACAGATGGCGTTCTTATCAACTACTCTTTGAGAACCCCTGAAGCATTCTCTCCACCCAACCCTGAAACTCATTTCACGCCTAAATTATCACCTTTCGATTAAGGACCAGCTTCTTCTGGCCCCTTCCCAACTGTCAACTCAACCCTTGTCGGCCCCCGCAAAAAAGTCCCACAAATCGCGGGAGGACATGCTTGTTTCGCAATCAAGATTGCAGATATTAAAAAAAGGGCGAGAATATATGTGCATGACGTTGCGGGACCCCCACAGGTATATGACACGTGTGTGACAAGTGACTCTCTCCGAGAAGCTAGCAGAGATTCACACCCACCGACACCAGGTGGCGATGACAAGCTGGGTGGGGACTTTTTTCTTCTCGCTGGGATCTGGAAAAGGGCTTGGCCCTGAAGTACGCCCCCTCGTGCGCTCACTTCGAATGTAATATTCATTTTTGATGTCAACGTGTGTACGTGGAGAGAACTCTGATCTGTCAAGTTGAGGTGAACTCTGTGGGCTTGGTGGTTGACTGTTATGGGAAAGGTGTTCCACTTTGGGGAATATGATAAAAAAATATGCAATGTAGATGATGGCAAATTGGTGTCACGAATGGCACGAGGGCTGGTCTTTGAAAACGAGGAAAGAGTTCATAAATTCAGAGTTTTTCTCTCATGAGGTATGTGGTTTAGTTTTTAGTGTTGTAAATATTTTTTATATTGTTTATTTTGTTCTCTTTTTAGGTTCTGTAAATTTGTTAATTTTGTTAATTTTGTTAATTTTGTTAATTTTGTTAATTTTGTTAATTTTGTTTATTTTGTTTATTTTGTTAATTTTGTTAATTTTGTTAATTTTGTTAATTTTGTTAATTTTGGTAATTTTGGTAATTTTGTTAATTTTGTTAATTTTGTTAATTTTGTTAATTTTGTTAATTTTGTTAATTTTGTTAATTTTGTTAATTTTGTTAATTTTGTTAATTTTGTTAATTTTGTTAATTTTGTTAATTTTGTTAATTTTGTTAATTTTGTTAATTTTGTTAATTTTGTTAATTTTGTTAATTTTGTTAATTTGGTTAATTTTGTTAATTTTGTTAATTTTGTTAATTTTGTTAATTTTGTTAATTTTGTTAATTTTGTTAATTTTGTTAATTTTGTTAATTTTGTTAATTTTGTTAATTTTGTTAATTTTGTTAATTTTGTTAATTTTGTTAATTTTGGTAATTTTGTTAATTTTGGTAATTTTGTTAATTTTGGTAATTTTGTTAATTTTGTTAATTTTGTTAATTTTGTTAATTTTGTTAATTTTGTTAATTTTGCTAATTTTGTTAATTTTGTTAATTTTGTTAATATTGTTAATTTTGTAAATTTACAATTGTAATTTTATTCATTTAAAATCTTAGCGTGTTATGATTGTGTCATAATTAAATATAATTACTCAGCTATTTCATCTTACAATCAAAAAAAACATGAAAAATTCAACCCACACTCTTAACAAAAGCACCCCCCACAAACTTCAAAACGTCACCTAATTATGTTGCGTTTCATTTTGCCCCAGCAGGAAGTCTTACTTGACTGGGATCTGGAGATCTCACAAATCCACGCGCTGCTTAACCATGCAGCAGGAAACATTCTCGTCGTATAAAGCAAGTGCCATTTAATTGTGGCAGTAGCCTGGCAACACTGCCTGACCTGGCTCGGCTTCCGCCCCCTCCCGTTGGAAAGTTGATATTTTAATTACGGGCAACATTATAATTACACATTCACCCTGCTGAGAATGTGTGAGGACGTGTGAGTGGGTGTGTTTGCATGAGAGCTTGAAAAGATTCTTGCGAATCAGTGCGTTGGACACTGAGAAAAATTATAAAAAAAAACTAAAATAGCTTAAAAAAATAATTTTGAGCTAAAGACAAAAGGAACAAAAACGATTCTAAGAAAATTAGAAAGACTAAAAAAAAACGAAAAAAAGACAAAAATACAGAAAGACAGAAAGACAGAAAGACAGAAAGACAGAAAGACAGAAAGACAGAAAGACAGAAAGACAGAAAGACAGAAAGACAGAAAGACAGAAAGACAAAAAGACATAAATAAACAAAATTTGTTGTTGACTCACAATGGACAGTTAAGGGTTAACCCTCAGTGCACACTATCCAACTCTGTAATAGAGTAGTCCAGCATCCGGCCGTAAAAGCAAAGTTCAAAGAGTTTCAACCTTGTGCTCTTTGCGCTGGAAAAGCCTGTAAAATGACTCTGCGCCGGAAAAGGGGGGTTGTTGAGAAAAACGCGAACGGAAATGTAATTTCATCCTGATCATTATATAATCGACACGTGGGGAGAGCTCCTCTGCTCTGCTGGGGTGGTAAAAATGTGAAATCGTCGCCGAGGACTCACTTCACTGTGACCTCATTATTATTGGATAGTAAATTGGAGAGGTGGAGGTATTTTCCTGCAAATTTACCAACGAGAAACCCCTAGACGACCACTTGTAGGCTTTGATGGCATCCGAAACGTGGGATTTCAAGCGAATCTTGCTCGCTTTGATGTCGGCCAAAATCGATCAGATCGGGAAATTTCGTCGGAATTTCCTACTACATCAACTGATGAAACGAATTCGATAAAGTTAGGTTAGGTAATTCTGCTTTCCGTTCAATTTAACTCGCTTTTAAAGATCCGCTGCTGCGCTGTCAAGAGTTGCTTCCAAAGCTCTCCATTATTCGGTTACTTCGTGTAATCCTTCTAGTGACACCTGAAAGCTCCCCTCTTATCTAGCTCATCCCCGGTTGTAAGAAAAACAATTTGTCATCGCTTCCAAAAACATGGTCACATAACAAAAACAAACCCCAAAACCCGCCCTCGGTTATCAGCAGTCAATGATCTCTTCTACAGACAACAGCAGCGTGTATACATTTTGTGGAGCTATTTTTACCCCGACCCAAAAAAGCTCGACGACGTCGCGACTCTCATGTTTGTCTGGCTGCTGGGGGGGAGTAAAGTTCAAGTTTGCCAGACGCTTTCCACTCAGCGATGCTGGTAATCAAGATTTTCACTTCAGGCGGGCAGGGGACGCAACAAAAATTTCCCTAGCGGGACCAAGGATCCCTGTCGGTCGGTGGTCCGTTTGGTGAGAATCTGCGGGAAAAAATACGGGAATGGAGAAAAAATGTGAGAACCAGGAGTGATATTACAAAAGGTCTTAAAAGATCTAAAAACATTTTCTAATCAATTGTAATGTAACTTTCAAGTTTTAAAATTATTCACGTTATTGAAATTAAACTGTGTTCAAATTGAATTTAATTTAGTTGAATTTGTTTATTTTTTTATATTGCTGTTTTGTTAATTTTGTTGTCCTGAATAATAAGGGGGCCAAAAAATATTTTTTCGTTTAACTTCAACATTTTAATAAAAATTAAAGTTTAATCAACTGAAACCAGTTAAAATGCATTTTCCCGCGTTCATAATCACATTTAGCATGTTGAACTCCTTTGAAAACATTTTAAATTTTCATGAAATACTAATGTACAGTCCCACGAAAGTTTTTTTTTGCGACTAATGATTGGAAAGCAACTGTACGCCTGTAACATGATTTTAAAACCCTTTTTTCATCTAAATGTTGAAACCTAGGCTTGGAATTTCAATTTTTATATTTTTTTATTGTTTTGCCCCCTCCTAGACTTTGCTCAGAGCCGAGAGACATAAACTTCAAAAAATATTTGTAACGGCCTTATGTTATTTTTTTTAATTTTGTAATTTTTTCAATTTTTTTCCAATTTTGAAAATTTTGCGAATTTTGCTAATTTTATAAATTTAATAAATTTGGTTAATTTTGTTAATTTCGTTAATTTTGTTAATTTTGTTAATTTTGTTAATTTTGTTAATTTTGTTAATTTTGTTAATTTTGTTAATTTTGTTAATTTTGTTAATTTTGTTAATTTTGTTAATTTTGTTAATTTTGTTAATTTTTTTAATTTTGTTAATTTTGTTAATTTTGTTTATTTTGTTAATTTTGTTAATTTTGTCAATTTTGTTAATTTTGTTAATTTTGTTAATTTTGTTAATTTAGTTAATTTAGTTAATTTAGTTAATTTTGTAAATTTTGTAAATTTTGTAAATTTTGTAAATTTTGTAAATTTTGTTAATTTTGTTAATTTTGTTTATTTTGTTAATTTTGTTAATTTTGTCAATTTTGTTAATTTTGTTAATTTTGTTAATTTTGTTAATTTAGTTAATTTAGTTAATTTAGTTAATTTTGTAAATTTTGTAAATTTTGTTAATTTTGTTAATTTTGTTAATTTTGTTAATTTTGTTAATTTTGTTAATTTTGTTAATTTTGTTAATTTTGTTAATTTTGTTAATTTTGTTAATTTTGTTAATTTTGTTAATTTTGTTAATTTTGTTAATTTTGTTAATTTTGTTAATTTTGTTAATTTTGTTAATTTTGTTAATTTTGTTAATTTTGTTAATTTTGTTAATTTTGTTAATTTTGTTAATTTTGTTAATTTTGTTAATTTTGTTAATTTTGTTAATTTTGTTAATTTTGTTAATTTTGTTAATTTTGTTAATTTTGTAAATTTTGTAAATTTTGTAAATTTTGTTAATTTTGTTAATTTTGTTAATTTTGTTAATTTTGTTAATTTTGTTAATTTTGTTAATTTTGTTAATTTTGTTTATTTTGTTAATTTTGTTAATTTTGTTAATTTTGTTGATTTTGTTAATTTTGTTAATTTTGTTAATTTTGTTAATTTTGTTAATTTTGTTAATTTTGTTAATTTTGTTAATTTTGTTAATTTTGTTTATTTTGTTTATTTTGTTTATTTTGTTTATTTTGTTTATTTTGTTTATTTTGTTTATTTTGTTTATTTTGTTTATTTTGTTTATTTTGTTTATTTTGTTTATTTTGTTTATTTTGTTTATTTTGTTTATTTTGTTAATTTTGTTAATTTTGTTAATTTTGTTAATTTTGTAAATTTTGTAAATTTTGTAAATTTTGTTAATTTTGTTAATTTTGTTAATTTTGTTAATTTTGTTAATTTTGTTAATTTTGTTAATTTTGTTAATTTTGTTTATTTTGTTAATTTTGTTAATTTTGTTAATTTTGTTGATTTTGTTAATTTTGTTAATTTTGTTAATTTTGTTAATTTTGTTAATTTTGTTAATTTTGTTTATTTTGTTTATTTTGTTTATTTTGTTTATTTTGTTTATTTTGTTTATTTTGTTTATTTTGTTTATTTTGTTTGTTTTGTTCATTTTGTTTATTTTGTTTATTTTGTTTATTTTGTTGATTTTGATAATTTTGTTAATTTTTTTTTGTTTGATTTTTTGTCAATGTCAATCAATTCTTTTTTTTTAACGAAACCCCATTAAAATGTTATTCTCTTTTCACTGTTTTCGTTGAGAGATGGGCGATACAACCAGTTTAGTTCGAGTCCTGTAGGGACCAAGCTTTTTGTTATTCTTTTTTGACCCCCCCTTTCACCAGTGATGGAACTTTAAGGATGCCTTAAGGAGATGCACCATCGTGTCCCAGACTAAACTTGGATGGTTTGAAACCTGTTCAGCTGGAATAGATGTGCTGCTGCTGCTGTCTACTAACTGGTGTGGAAAGGTACGGCAACGCTTGATGGTGTCGACGACCAAGCGAAAAACCAAATCAGTTCGTGCATCAACGACAGTCACCAGATTTGATCAAATTTGCTGCTGAATAAACATCGTAAAATTGCGAACACCAGACATAGAACAGTCTTGCCTGGGCAGATATATTGAGAGAATGTCTCGAAGGGGTTGAGTTTGTGATGTTTGCCTGAATATTTTAAACAAATTGACAGAAACTGAAGTTCTAGAATAAATCATCCCTAGTTTTGATAATCCAGCAAGTCATCCAGTTATTAAAGTTCACTCAATCGCTTCAATTGACCGCAACTAATGTCGATAAATCTCCACTCCAGTGCACCCTTAACCGAAACTGGCAACCTTTCCGGTATAAATTCAATCGACCATGCTCGAAAACAGCACATTTCGTGAAATTCTATTAAGGCTGGAAAGTCAGAAAAAAATCCGCACTCATGTGGGTTTGCAGGAAAAAGGTCAGCGTGCATCAATCACTCCCCCAGCTCAGTGGAGCACAATTAATGGGAATGTAGCGCGGCTAAGCCACGGCCCCGGGATAATCCGATTTGCATGTTTACGGCTTTGGCGCGAACATCTTGTTAACCGGGGCTTAACCGGCTCGCGCGACTGAAAATAACATTACACGGAGATGATTTGGCTAGGTGGAAAGTCACTCCACTCCCATGGTCAGCTTGCGCCCACAAGTGAAGGGGTGGGTTCAGGACATTCCGGGCCGGATTTGGAGCCCGCGTGATTTACAAGCCAACTAACAACTCATTTCACATCCGAAACCTGGGAACGGAATCTGACGTGGAAGGGACTGCGAGCTGTAGGTCGTGACATGTAAGCGACAGGCGTAATGATTCGTCAAATGGTGGGCATTTGGGTAGGGTAAAGGGCTCTTTGTTTGGTTTAAGAAAGTATATTAGAAATCTATAATTCTCCTGATTTACAAACAAAAAAAATCATTAAAGCCACAAGTCTACAAGACTACAAGTCTACAAGATCAAAACTATTCAAGGTTACAAGTCTACAAGACTACAAGTCTACAACAATGAAATTCTACAACACTGCAAGTCTACAAGACTAAAAGTCTACAAAATTACAAGTCTACATGATCAAAAGTTACAACACTGCAAGTCTACAAGACCAAAATTCTTCATGGTTACAAGTCTTCAAGTGACTTGAAGTCTACAAGACTACAAGTCTACAAGACTACAAGTCTACAAAACTACAAGTCTTCAAGTCTACAAGCCTTCAAGTTAAGAAGACTACAAGTCTACAACAATGCAAGTCTACAAGACTAAGAGTTTTCAAGTCTTCAAGTCTACAAGTCTTCAAGTCTACATAACCGAAAGTATGCAAGCCTACAAAACTACAAGTCTACAAGACTACAAAAATATCTTAATTGTACTTACCTGAACTGCATCACCAGCATCAAATCACATCAAATTCTCCCAACAGTCCAATTTGATACACCAACTTTGAAGTCCGTAATAGAAAGGTCAAAACCTTAACCCGTTCCAAACCTAGCATCCTCCACCTTACACAAACAGCTCCAGAAGGCAGAAAGCCCCGCAGTGTTTGCCGATGGTAGGACGAACGACGACGTCGTCGTCTGACATGACTCGTAAATCAAACGTCGCAGCGAAGACAATCGACCAACGGACGGTCCGCTGGGACACACGAGAGTCTTGTAAGGTCCTGCATTCGCGCAAATCGAGCGCAAACTGCACATCTCGTAAATTGTTTGCACATTCTGGCCTGGGCTGGACCGCAAGCAAAATTAGAAGTGATTATCTTCCTGGTGGGCGCACATTCACGTGCGTGGGATGTTGTTGTATTGAGAGAGAGTTGTTGCGAGGAAGATGACATGTTTGCCTGGTTCGGAAGGGGCAACATGGTAGTAATTTCGGTATTGAATGGAGTTCATTACTGGTGTTAGGTTAGTGGACAATTTAGTTACTTTGGCTAAGGAGTTGGATGCGGCAACGGAGGGTTTGTGTAGAGTTTTGTGGAGAGTTAGGTTGATGAAATGTTCAACGTATGCACAAGCTTTGTAGAGTTTTGTGAGGGTTGAGGCGAATGTAGAGTTTTATTGTAATTTGAACGTGGAGAACCGAGTTAATATTTAAGTTGGTAGCAGGAAAAAGCAATTGAAAAATTGTCTTAAAGTGTAGAGTTGCAGTAGAGCTTAACAACGTTTGATCGGATCAACCCTAGTAGCATTTTAGGCTTTAAGTAGGCCATAAAAGCCTTATTAGGCCGTATGAGGGTTTTCAGAACCATGATAAAACCTGTAAGTTTAAAAATGTTACTAGGGAATTCATGTTCAAATGAAGCAATAACAATTGAATCTCTCAAAGGGCCCAATTCCAGTGATACCATGACAATAACAACGCACAAAACGTGCTGCGGCAGGATTTGCGTTATCCCATAAAATAAACAGCCCAAAACACATCCTTTTCGGAGATAAAACTCATCCCCCACAATCCATACAAGCACTCGTAAGTGACTCACCGACAAAAAAAGCTCGGATATTCAATCCCATATACACATTACCACTTGGAATCTCATTTCGAGGACGCGGAAAATTGCTCACCAGTGAAAGCGCCAACAGTACAAAATCGAACACAGAAAAAAGTCGACTTAAACCCCTAAAGTTGAATTTATCATCGAATTACGAACAAATCACGACCGACCCCGCTCCCCTCGAACCGCTGTCATCCTTTACGAGGGCAAATGATGGCGATGGCAAGCGATGATGGTGATGGGAAGCGATGATCGGGATGCCATCAAAACGAATGACTGAATGGAAATCGAAATTGCATTTTCGCTTCGATTTTTCTTCATTTGGGATTTTTATTTTTCCAGCTGGTTCGAGGAGGGGTTTTGCATTCTAACTTGTAGTGATTATTTTTGAGAAAATTGGTTTCAATTCGGATTTTTTTATTTTCATAAAAATTGGAAAGCGAAAAACAAGATCTTTAACTAAATTTTAAAATAATCAGAAACGAGTCTTTCACACCACTGCAGTTGAATCCAGCACAGAATTAAGCGAATGTTGTCACAGTATCAAGTACTGCAATAAAGTTTTTTTTTCCAGCACAAAGCTCCACCTTCAATAATCCTGTCTATTTGTGATGGGAAATGTAACGGCTGAAGCTGAGGCGTCTTTTTGGTGCAGCTGTGAAACCCATCAGCGCATTTGGTTTCGCCAAAATTATATTAAATTTTATTGGCCCAATTGTTTCTATTTTCATAGATGCAATCGTCTGATCGCTGGAGTTCGCGATTCAATTATTACGTTTTGTGACAGTTCTAGCAGATGGTGGTGAAAGATTTTCTCAAGCTTTTCCGTTCTGACGTTGTCATCAAATTTTGCAATAGAAATTTAATGAACTGTAAAAGTGTTGGATTTGAGAAAGCTGCGCCGTGATTAAATTCAAAATTAATTTCTGCTTTTCTGCATTTCTGCATCTAGCTTTTCTGCTTTTCTGCTTTTCTACTTTTCTTCTTTTCTGCTTTTCTGCTTTTCTGCATTTTTGTTTTTCTGCTTTTCTGCTTTTCTGCTTAACTGCGTTTCTACTTTCCTGCTTTTCTACATTTCTGATTTTCTGCATTTCTGCTTTCTGCTTTTCTGCATTCATGCTTTTCTCCTTTTCTGCTTTTCTGCATTTCTGTTTTCATTCCTCTTCATGCCGTTTTATTAGTGAATAATCATATTGAAATTAGTTCATTCACAGTACATAACAGAGTTTTGGAGTTCCTTTTAGCTGTGTGTCAAATCTCATTCCATTTTGAAACCATTATTGCTTATAACTAAGAGATTACCAAGAGTAAGAAAAAAAAACTAATTTTCTGCTTTTCTGATTTTCTACATTTCTGCTTTTCTGCTTTTCTACTTTTCTGTTTTTCTGCATTTTTGCATTTCTGATTTTCTGCATTTCTGCATTTCTGCTTTTCTGATTTTCTACATTTCTGCTTTTCTGCTTTTCTGCTTTTCTACTTTTCTGATTTTCTACATTTCTGCTTTTCTGATTTTCTACATTTCTGCTTTTCTGCTTTTCTGCTTTTCTGCTTTTCTACTTTTCTAGTTTTCTGCTTTTCTGCTTTTTTGCATTTCTGATTTTCTGCATTTCTGCTTTTCAGCATTTCTGATTTCTGCTTTTCTGCTTTTATGCTTTTCTCCTTTTGTGTTTTTCAGTTTTTCTGCTTTTCTGCATTTCTGCTTTTCATTCCTCTTTATTCGGTTTTATTAGTGAATGATCATGTTACAATAAGTTCATTCGCAACACATAACAGAGTTTTGGAGTTCCTTTTAGCTGTGCGTTTAATCTCAATCCATTTTGAAACCATTATTGCTTTTAACTAAGAGATTACCAAGAGTAAGAAAAAAATTAGAAAAAACTAATTTTCTGCTTTTTGATTTTCTGATTTTCTACATTTTTGCTTTTAACTTTTCTGCTTTTCTGCTGTTCTGCTTTTCTGGAGTTTTTTTGAATAGGTCCAATAAACCAAATTTTCAGTTTTTGCTTTTCGGGTGTTTTTTAATTTTTAATCCCCCATGACTCAAAGCGGTTCCAAAAACAAAGCAAAAAAACTTGAAATTTTGTTTACTGGACTTTAAAAAAACTCCAGTTTTCTTCTTTTTCTGCTTTTGTGATTTTTTATTTTCTGAACTTTGAACAATAAATCTTGAAAATAAAAAAAAATGAACATTAACATCAAATGCAGAACATTGAACATTGAAAATTGAACATTGAACATTGAACATTGAACATTGAACATTGAACATTGAACATTGAACATTGAACATTGAACATTGAACATTGAACATTGAACATTGAACATTGAACATTGAACATTGAACATTGAACATTGAACATTGAACATTGAACATTGAACATTGAACATTGAGCATTGAACATTGAACATCTAAAATTGAACATTGAACATTCAACATCTGAAATTGAACATTCAACATTCAACATCTAAAATTGAACATTGAACATTGAACATTGAACATTGAACATTGAGCATTGAACATTGAACATTGAGTATTGAGTATTGAGTAGTGAACATTGAACATTGAACATTGAACATTGAACATTGAACATTGAACATTGAACATTGAACATTGAACATTGAACATTGAACATTGAACATTGAACATTGAACATTGAACATTGAACATTGAACATTGAACATTGAACATTGACCATTGAACATTGAGCATTGAACATTGAACATTGAACATTGAACATTGAACATTGAACATTGAACATTGAACATTGAACATTGAACATTGAACATTGAACATTGACCATTGAACATTGAACATTGAACATTGAACATTGAACATTGAACATTGAACATTGAACATTGAACATTGAACATTAAACATTGAACATTGAACATTGACCATTGAACATTGAACATTGACCATTGAACATTGAACATTGAACATTGAACATTGAACATTGAACATTGAACATTGAACATTGAACATTGAACATTGAACATTGAACATTGAACATTGAACATTGAACATTGAACATTGAACATTGAACATTGAACATTGAACATTGAACATTGAACATTGAACATTGAACATTGAACATTGAACATTGAACATTGAACATTGAACATTGAACATTGAACATTGAACATTGAACATTGAACATTGAACATTGAACATTGAACATTGAACATTGAACATTGAACATTGAACATTGAACATTGAACATTGAACATTGAACATTGAACATTGAACATTGAACATTGAACATTGAACATTGAACATTGAACATTGAACATTGAACATTGAACATTGAACATTGAACATTGAACATTGAACATTGAAGATTGAACATTGAACATTGAACATTGAACATTGAACATTGAACATTGAACATTGAACATTGAACATTGAACATTGAACATTGAACATTGAACATTGAACATTGAACATTGAACATTGAACATTGAACATTGAACATTGAACATTGAACATTGAACATTGAACATTGAACATTGAACATTGAACATTGAACATTGAACATTGAACATTGACCATTGAACATTGAACATTGAACGGATCCAGAAAAAAAAACTAAAGTTTACAGCTACCAGCAAGGCTTTCAGCTTTTCCTCGAAAAATAATTGCGTTTCGTCCCACTTCCATCGCAACTAACTTCCCCAAACAGGAACAAAAACGCCACTGTCAACGACAAAGCTGACTCGGCCATGTCAGCCATCCGTCGAGTCATCAAACCCTGCGCCATGACATAGTATGGCCGCCACCCCCGCCCGATACCGTGAGACCCGTAATTAACCATGCTTTTTACGGTGGTTTCGTCCGGGCCATGCGTGGGACATGTCATTTTGCAATTTTGCCACGGGACGATCGCCGTGGTCGCATTAAAATGCATTCCGGCCGCGCGCCGTGGTCATCCGAACCTCGAGCGAACGGCAGAATCATTAATTGAAATTGTTTTCTGGCTGGGTTCCGTACGAGGCGTCCTGCGGCCATGCACGCGGCCTCGATTGAAGTCGGGAGCTCAACTGGAGTAGAAAAAAAAAATGTCGGAAAACGGAACAGCTGTTGGTCGTTGGCCACACGGCTGCTGCTGACCGATGAGCTGGGATTGATAAAAGTATGTTTTTCTCCGGGGGGTTTTCCCCCTTCGTGAACCGGCGTGCATTTTGCGGAATGGGATTTGTGGGCATTTTGAGTTCGCGGATTCCGAGGCCCAATTTGTCCGCGATGATCATGGGAAGTTTGGTGGGATTTTGCAATATGTACAATGCGGGAAGGCATTTTTTGGATCCTGTTGAACGATTACTTCCGATAATATTCACATTGGGTTGTGGGACCGGAAATTGTGTTGAATACGGAGTGGGCGTTGTGGAATATTTCTGAAAAAATACTTAGTCTAGAATTGAGCTTGACTCTAAATTCAAATGGTGAATATAGCTAAATCTGGGAGCGGAACATTTGGGACTGAATCCAGAAATGGGTCAAGATCAGAATATGACCATGGGCTCAACATAGAAACGGATCATTTAATCGCGTCTACTGTAAATAGCCGTGAACGACATGACGTTCTATGTGGGAGGTGAATCTTTGGAACTGAACCTATTGACCAATATGATGGAGCTGAACCTGGGAGATAAATTTATAGATCTCTTAAAACCAGCCCTCTGTCACGACGGCCATGTTTCTGAAACCCAAATGTTCGACGTGAACATGAAGACAACAAAGAAGATGAAGAACGCATTTGCTGTCAAAATTTGAAAATAAACAAACCGCGTAGTAAAAAAAAGCATGATTTCATAATGTTGAAATGATTTCCATGAAAAAATAACGACACGGGACGGATTTCCAAACACAAGCGAGTCGGCAGCTGGAGTGGGCCAGTCCTCGGAGAAGGTTATCGAAGGATGCTCGGAAAGACCAGCTCCGCCACGATCACCGGAATTACGGATGTTTCTGCACTTGGTCGGTTACTCCCTGCCGGAGATTGCAGCGAGTTGTTTGGAAGGATCAACAGCGGGACTTGGCCAGTCCCCGGCCCAGTACTACCCGGCAAATCTTCCCGGTCAATCGGAAGCAACAGTTCTCACCTTTTTTCGTAACAGATTTGCACACACAAAAAGTGATGACAACACCAATACTGCTATACTCACAGAGCCCACGCAGTAGTATTAGTGAAGAGCCCACGATAAACAACGTGGGCTCTTCACTAATACTACTATGTGGGCTCTTCAAGGTTTTGGTGACTGTCAAAAGTTCTAGCCATTTACAGTGGTGCCAGAGGGTTGCTTAAAACTGAACATTTTATCCTGAGTCTGACTACAGAGAATTGATTAATTGTAACTAGCAGCAGAACGTTAGGATCAGAATGTTGGAACTGAACTGCTATTATTTAACTGAATTGAGCTTTCGGCTCTGAAACAGACCACTGTTTACTGTTTGGGGCTGAACATGGTAACTGAACATTTGGGAACTGAACATATGGAATAGACCTAGAATTGGAAGTAGTAGAATTCTAGGTCTATTTCTTATGAGAGCTTATCTCTCGAGACTGCTCAGCTGAACAAATGAGACCAAGGGTTGAACAGTTAATCCTGAATGTGGGAGTCATCCTGAGTAATTAACCACAAATTGAGCCTCATAATAAATTGCCAATGCTCCCGATGAGATTTGGGTTTTTGGAACTTAATTTAAAAACTAAACATTTGGATATGGATATGAGTTCAAAAATGTGTCCTGAGAGGTTTTGTGTGATGGGAACTGAGCATTTGGAATCGGATCGGAAATTCTGCAAGGTAATCCTATGGGGCTTAACCTAGGAGCTGAACTTTTTCGGTTGAGAGATGAACATTTGGGACAGATTCTGGATTTGAAAAAAGGAACTGGGAGGGGATTTTAGCCATTGAACTATAGGAGTTATTTATACTGCCAGTTGAGCTGCTAGAACTGAATCTGAGAGTTAAATGTTTGAAACAGAATCTGGAATAGAGGGTGACGATTCTCGAGATTTTCAATTTCCCGGGAATCGAGAGTTGAATTTGGCCATTTCCCGGGAATTCCCGGGACCCGGGAGTTTTTTTTACTATGCCAATAGTGCTCAAATTTAATAAAATGAAAAGTAATAAATTTGTTTTTGTTTTTTTAATAAATTCAGTTACAATTGATTCATACTAATTCTATGAGACGGTAATTTAAGCAGCCTCATAATTTTAAGGAACTCTATGAAACTTTTTGATTTTTTTCTGAAATACAAAATCGTTTCCTGAGCTTTTTAAGACTCAAAATTATAGTTTAAAATGTTTACGAATCTTAATTCACACTGAGTCATTTTTCAAAAGTTGCACAAAGTTGTTATTAGATTTTTGTAAAAAAAAAAAACTAATATAACTAATATATAATTTTCCAGTATCGGGAATTTTGCAATATGATAAACATCGACTGAAAACAACAAATTCAACTTTTTTTGTTATTTTTGAGGTCAACTCTAAAGTTTAATTGAAGAAATATTAGAGTTATCAGGAAAATTCATATGTTCACAAAAAACTAGATTATGAGGATTGCTATGCTCAAGAGAAGATTATGGAAATAAACTTAACTTGAAAAATCTTTTTCCTCTTAGAAATAATTAAAAAAAATATTTGAAAATAAAACATTTGATTAATATTATACTGGTAAATATTTTTAAAGGTAAATTTTGGGGTCCAAATTTTTCTCAATTCTAGCGTTTGGAATTTTTGACAAGTTAAAGTTTAAACTTTCTGGATAAGAAGATTAGAGAAGCATTGGTTTTTTCGAAATTGAACATCGAACATCGAACATTGAACATTATATGTTCAAAACAATTTTTTCAAAATGTTTTTCTTATTAGTTTATCTATGTTCGCTTCAATATTTATAAGTTAAAAAATTCCCGGGAGTCTCGACCGAATTTCCCGGGAATCGAGAGATCCAAAAATGGTCGATTTCCCGGGAAATTTTTCCCGGGAATTCCCGCTCGTCACCCTCTAATCTGGAAATTGATAATGGGCCGTTTCCGGTTGACTAAGTGAGCTGAACTATTGGAGCTGAACATTTCCAACTGAATCTGGGTTTGAAAATGGATCTCACTTTGGGAGAAGGACTAGAAGCTGAACTTTTTGATCTAATTCTTTGACACTGGAAAATCCGACGCATGGCAAACTCCACGGACGCCCAAGTCTATAAAAGTCAGAATGGTAACTTCAACTCGCTGGATTTCGGCCATAACTCAACCAATCGAGCCGATTCTTTATTCCAGAGATTTGAAAGGAGGAAACATCGTTCCAAGTTTTTTTTCCCACACGCAGAAAAAAGTTGGAACGATGATTTCGATCGCAAAAATTACAGATTTGATCAAATCTAGTTCTGCTAAATTCCAGAATCATCTCAACATCCTTACAAATCTCTGGAAAAAGAATCGTCGCGATTGGTTGAGTTATGGTCAAGATCCAGCGAGTTAAAGTTACCGTTTCGACTGACCCCTGATGACGGTAGCCAAATTTTTGGAGCTAAACTTGGGAGCCGAACAATTGTGACTGGAGCTAAACATTTGGATCTAAGTTTTTGTAATAAGCTGAGCTGTAAATTGATTCTTTGTGCAGGGTTGAATCAGAATCGGTGTCGGTGTCAGTAAAGGTGGGGGAATCGGAGTTGGAGTTTGAGACGAAGTCAGCAAATTCTGAGAAACTAGAGTGGGAGTCGCTCAATCTTCAGCAGCTGGAGTTGGAGTCACTAAAGGTGGGTCATTTTGGGAAACTGATGTTGGAATTAAAGTCGGAGTCGGCAAATTCTGCGAAGCAGGATCCGATTCTGATCCAGCCCTTAACAAAGAATCAATTTACAGCTCAACTCAGTACCACATTTAAATCCAAACGTTAAGCTCCAGTCACAAGTGTTCAGCTCCCAAGTTCAACTTCAATAATTTTGCACGAGCGTTGTTTTTGAAGTCAGATCTAAAATCGGCGGAGTCTGGTCTTTTTAGAGTGCTGAGATTTGAGTGTCGAATGTAAAAAGCTACTCGACTCTACACACTAAAAAAATATGAATTTTACATTTATCGTAATCATGATTTTAACGCAAATTGAAATCATTTAATCAAAAATTTGATGTAAAATTATGATTCTTTCAACGTAGCTTGCCAAAATCATCGTGTGTACATTGAAAATCAATTTTACATCATAGAAAACGTAAAATTCAATTAACCATTACCCAAATTTCGGTCAATTATGATGCACATATCGTGAGCGTGTTTTTTGGTGTAATTTTTTGTTACATTAACGCGAACTTTACGTGGAAACGTTTAGCAGTGTAGAGGCTCATTAGAAACGTCAGCCATGTTTGAAGTCGGGCAAAATATTGTTGCCGTGGCTGTTTTAATTTCAATCGTTTTGCAGCTGGCCGCAAAGCTAAAATTTAGGAAAATTACAATAAATATTCACGTATAGGTAAGTTTAATCTTTTTACAAAAAAAAAAATAAAAGAAAAACCAACACATTTTTGTTGTTTTTCATTGCAGTTTGGTGGAAAAATCTTGATGGATCCCGGCGCGGAACCTGTTCCGATGAGAGCTGCTGGACCATTGGAACAGTTATCTTCCTCGCAACTACTTTCCGGCCAAAGGTTCGGCCTTCAACACATGAACTGCGTTCCGGCAAAAGGTTATCCGGCAGGTCTCCGTGCCGTCAGCAGCTGACAGACCCCAGCTGGATGAAACTCAGATGAGGAGCGAAGTTCGCCGGCAATTGCGGAGTGAGCAGAACCGGATTTCTCAGCACGGCCCCAGTGAGAACCAGGAACGGAATACTTCAGATGTGCGGTCAATACAGGTGCACGAAATCGAACGAGTTGAACGAGTGTATCACACATGGAGGAAAACAAAAATCTTGGGAGCTAACCACAAAAGAAAAGCTTTGACAGTGAACAAAAAGTTATCAAAATCAATTTCTACAGTGATGTGATAAACAAATGCAAATAAAAGTATTTCAAACAACTTTTAAGGTGTCGTGTTTGCCCAATAAGAATAATCCGCAAAATCCAATAAGAAACCCATCACACGAAATTGTGTCTGCTGTAATTTTACACTCAATAAAGCCTGTCGATTGAGTCATGTAATTTTAAAATCTGACGTAATTTTATGTCTTATTTGACGCTCCAGTTATGTGCATCGAAAAGACGGAATATTACACGATTTTTTCGAAGTGTGTACAGCCAGCATTGCTTTTTAGGTTGTTTTTTACAATTGAACATTGAAATTTTTAAATCCAAGAGCTAACAGTTTCATTTTGAAATGAGATTTTGGTTTCAAAGGCTTGAAATTAAAAGTTGTTGCTAAACCTTAAAGAAACAGTATCGTCGTTGCCACCTTGCTGATTCTTTGCGGGACTAAACCTGCCAATTTTTTGTTAAAAAAAATTAACACAAAATTGATTTAAACTCAAACCCAAACCCGACAAATCGTGCTTAATCGAGCGGCACGAAAATTTAAATTGATCCCTGCAGCGGCAAGCTATCGAGTTCGCATTTTCCACCCCGCGCCCCGTCGATATCCCAGGGGGACCAATACAGCGCGGTGGCACTATGGTTTCTCCCCCGAAAATCGCCGCAGCGCGACAAAGCCCGCGAACCACCCCCTGATTGGCAACAGTTTATTGTGACGGCGCACGCGGTGACGATAAATCTGTTCGTTTTATTACGGCCGATTAAACCACCGCCACCGTCGCCGTGGCGTTGCTGGAATCGACGTCGTTATTAGTATATATACTAACGGTGTTTGGGGAGAGGTGGGCTATATGCAAAACTTCGTGAAAGGAAATTGTACCGTTTTTTTTTTCGTTTTGGTTTGTCGTTATTTTTTGTTGAGGTGTGGTTTGCCTTGAGGGCTAACTACGCCAAATAGTGGTGTTTTGTTCCGAGCCTGGAAAGGATAATTGATTCTAATGAAAAAGGAAACTGCCAAAGCGGTTTTGGGCTGCCATAGTTCACACGATTTAGTACGCGGACTAACCCTCTGCCGAGAAGAAGGGTTATTTGAGTGTTAAATTTAAAATCATTCACACTACAACCCAAAAATTTGTTTTTTTATCACCTCAACCATTATGTGCCACTTGCGCAGATGATCAATACGCTTAAAAGTATTTTTTTTTTCTTGTGATTTTTTAATATTTCAACAAAATTTAAAAAAAATACAAACTAACAAAATTAACAAACTTAACAAAAGTAACAAATTTAACAAATTATACAATTTCAACAAATTTAACAAAATTAACAAAATTCACAAAATTAACAAAATCAACAAAATTAACAAAATGAACAAAACTAACAAAATTAACAAAATTAATAAATTTAACAAATTTAACAAATTTAACAAATTTAACAAATTTAACAAATTTAACAAATTTAACAAATTTTACAAATTTAACAAATTTAACAAATTTAACAAATTTAACAAAATTAACAAAATAAGCAAAATCAACTAAATTAACAAAATGAACGAAATAACAAAATAAATATTCAGAAGATCTACAGCCAGAGAGTCGACTGTCATATTACACCTGAAAAATGTATACACCTTTAATGAGTGATTTTACCTATGAAAACGTGTAATTTTACCATATTTCTGGTATACTTACTTACTTTTTTTCAGTCTAAATTGAGGTAAACATACATCGTTAACGAGATAGTATTCAATCTTCCAATTTTATACAATTTTGAACTATGTGATTCATAAACCTCATTTCACAAAAACTTATTTAGTTACATTCAAACCTGTAATCGAAATTCCTTACCTTTAAGTCGTGACATTGCTTCAAGGTATATTTCTCTTTGAAGTCCGCAATTGAAACCCTAACCCAGCGCAGGGTTATCAGCTCACGTGCAGGAATCCACCGAGCATTCATGCTCACGTGAAATTCTTGGACGGCAGGTCGTAAACCAGTACCACTCCCATAAAATCGGTTAAATTAGTGTCCCACTATTTCAAGACCCCAAAAAAACAAATCCCACCCTTAAAATCATGTACTAATTTTGTTTTTTCTATTTTTTCTCTCTCATTTTTTTCGCAGAAGCTGATTACACTCTGGACGACTCGTTCTGGAACGAGGAGAGTCCTGTTGGTAAGTTGTCTCGCGCCGCCAATAATCCAGTCTGATCAAGTTATGAACTCCTCTGCAGAGATAGAGAGAAAGCTTGGAGCAACTGCGGAAAATTGAGTTTGTTCGTCACATAAAAATCTTCATTAACTGTTCGATGAAGAACTGTGGCGGCGTCGGCGGAGGTCGAAGAAGATGAAGCGATGAAACGCTTACCGAATTTGGCCACATTTCGGCAGCAAATCAAGCGCTCAGGCTAAGGTTTTTTGCCCGGAGGCTCTTCTGGCGATACATTGTGTGTGGGTGAAGAGCCCAGATGGAGCCTCACATTTTGCAAGACATTTTTATAATGATGCACCGGAACGTGTCGGGAATGCTAAGGTGGTTAGGCGCTTCGATGAGCAGATTTTTTTTTTTTTTTTTGGGAAAAGAACATGTATCGATTTTGAGAGTCGTTGAAGGTGGATGAAAATACATGGAAAAGACTACGAAGGCGATTTGTAGTAAAACCCAAAAAATATTGAAAAAAAAAATTGATAACAATTTCATCTTTTTAAGGGTTGCAGCCTAATCAAGCCATAATTTCCTTCCGCAAAACAGTGTAATCCTTGCTTCAATCCTAGTAATCCTTAGTTCCGGAAAGTTCCCTTTCCCAATGCACGAAACAAGCTTCAATTTAAATTAAGTGCCAAACCGCCATAAAATCGGACCTCCATCCGTCCAATTTGGGCGAAAACCAGCTTTCTCTCACTCCCACACTCTTTCCGGGGGAGGGGGTCTTGAATGGACTCGTACGAGTCCTCGTTCACGTGTGCTCACGATGAATATTGATGGGGCCATTTTAGAACTCAGAGAAGAGTGTGGGTGGGGTGGAGCCAAACGCGTTCGTGTATTAAGAAATTGATCAAAATGAGATAGGAAACGAGCAGCGAAGGCTTTCCGGCGACTGGTGTGTTTGTGTGTGTGGCAGGAAAAGGTTTTCCGGGCTTTCCTCGACGAAACAGGTAAAGACTGAAGTGACTGGTGCAGCGAAACGAGCTTGAAATATTTATTCCCGAGCAGACGGAAATAACTTGGGAAGGTCAGTTATTGATATTGTGAGAAGATCGAAATATGTTATTGGGATGATCGGATTAGTTGTTAAAATAACAAAAATCAATAACAAAGATTTGTTCGAAGAATAACTTAAACTGTTATTATGTTGTTATTGCAATAACAAACCAATAACACAGAAGGAATCATGAAGGAATAACAAGATTTGTTATTTTGTGCGGAGAGGTGGAGCAGCATAATAACAAAAAATGTTATTGAACTGGTATGTCTCCATAACAAAAAAAGTTATTGTTTTGGTTTATTTGTAATTTGCAAATAAACCTGCAGTTGCCATAACTCCTCTGTACTAGTCAGGGCTGCAGAGTCGGGTACCTCCAAGCGACTTTGAATCCATACTTTGAAGACAACTCCGACTCTGGATGCAGGATATGACGTCAACGACGACTTTAGCTCTCCAAAAATACCCGACTTCACAGATTCCGATTCCAAGTAAAAGTTGCTGAAAATTAGATGAATCCGATGCAGTCTCCGAGGTCACACTCCAGCTCGAACTTCAACGTCAGCTCCGACTTCCTGGCTCTGTGAAAATAATAACAGTTTTTGTTATTCACACTTCAAAAATTCCCAATAAATAAATCAATTCCGTTAGGGAATATAACAAAATAAAAAAACAAGAACTCTCAAAAGTTAATTTATCGGATTAATTTTAGCTTGAAACCCCATTTCATGACCAAAATAATGATCCCGACGAAATTGGTAAAAATTATCCCATAGTTCTAGCCAATTTTAGCAAAGTCCCTTAGGGGGTATATCAAATAATTAAAAAAATCAACTTTCAAAATTTCAACTTTTTAGAATAATTTTAGCTTAAGGACCCCATTTCATGGCCAAAATAATGACCCTGACGAAATTGGTCAAAATTATCCCATAGTTCTAGCCAATTTTAACAAAGTCCCTTAGGGGGTATATCAAATAATTAAAAAAATCAACTTTCAAAATTTCAACTTTTTAGAATAATTTTAGCTTAAGGACCCCATTTCATGGCCAAAATAATGACCTCGACGAATTTGGTCAAAATTATCCCATAGTTCTAGCCAATTTTAACAAAGTCCCTTAGGGGGTATATCAAATAATTAAAAAAATCAACTTTCAAAATTTCAACTTTTTAGAATAATTTTAGCTTAAGGACCCCATTTCATGGCCAAAATAATGACCTCGACGAATTTGGTCAAAATTATCCCATAGTTCTAGCCAATTTTAACAAAGTCCCTTAGGGGGTATATCAAATAATTAAAAAAATCAACTTTCAAAATTTCAACTTTTTAGAATAATTTTAGCTTAAGGACCCCATTTTATGGCCAAAATAATGACCCCGACGAAATTGGTCAAAATTATCCCATAGTTCTAACCATTTTAAACAAAGTCCTTTAGGGGGTATATCAAATAATTAAAAAAATCAACTTTCAAAATTTCAACTTTTTAGAATAATTTTAGCTTAAGGACCCCATTTCATGGCCAAAATAATGACCCCGACGAAATTGGTAAAAATTATCCCATAGTTCTAGCCAATTTTAGCAAAGTCCCTTAGGGGGTATATCAAATAATTAAAAAAATCAACTTTCAAAATTTCAACTTTTTAGAATAATTTTAGCTTAAGGACCCCATTTCATGGCCAAAATAATGACCCCGACGAAATTGGTAAAAATTATCCCATAGTTCTAGCCAATTTTAGCAAAGTCCCTTAGGGGGTATATCAAATAATTAAAAAAATCAACTTTCAAAATTTCAACTTTTTAGAATAATTTTAGCTTAAGGACCCCATTTCATGGCCAAAATAATGACCCTGACGAAATTGGTCAAAATTATCCCATAGTTCTAGCCAATTTTAACAAAGTCCCTTAGGGGGTATATCAAATAATTAAAAAATCAACTTTCAAAATTTCAACTTTTTAGAATAATTTTAGCTTAAGGACCCCATTTCATGACCAAAATAATGACCCTGACGAAATTGGTCAAAATTATCCCATAGTTCTAGCCAATTTTAACAAAGTCCCTTAGGGGGTATATCAAATAATTAAAAAAATCATCTTTCAAAATTTCAACTTTTTAGAATAATTTTAGCTTAAGGACCCCATTTCATGGCCAAAATAACGACCCCGACGAAATTGGTCAAAATTATCCCATAGTTCTAACCATTTTAAACAAAGTCCTTTAGGGGGTATATCAAATAATTAAAAAAATCAACTTTCAAAATTTCAACTTTTTAGAATAATTTTAGCTTAAGGACCCCATTTCATGACCAAAATAATGATCCCGACGAAATTGGTAAAAATTATCCCATAGTTCTAGCCAATTTTAGCAAAGTCCCTTAGGGGGTATATCAAATAATTAAAAAAATCAACTTTCAAAATTTCAACTTTTTAGAATAATTTTAGCTTAAGGACCCCATTTCATGGCCAAAATAATGACCCTGACGAAATTGGTCAAAATTATCCCATAGTTCTAGCCAATTTTAACAAAGTCCCTTAGGGGGTATATCAAATAATAAAAAAAAATCAACTTTCAAAATTTCAACTTTTTAGAATAATTTTAGCTTAAGGACCCCATTTCATGGCCAAAATAATGACCCCGACGAAATTGGTAAAAATTATCCCATAGTTCTAGCCAATTTTAGCAAAGTCCCTTAGGGGGTATATCAAATAATTAAAAAAATCAACTTTCAAAATTTCAACTTTTTAGAATAATTTTAGCTTAAGGACCCCATTTCATGGCCAAAATAATGACCCCGACGAAATTGGTAAAAATTATCCCATAGTTCTAGCCAATTTTAGCAAAGTCCCTTAGGGGGTATATCAAATAATTAAAAAAATCAACTTTCAAAATTTCAACTTTTTAGAATAATTTTAGCTTAAGGACCCCATTTCATGGCCAAAATAATGACCCTGACGAAATTGGTCAAAATTATCCCATAGTTCTAGCCAATTTTAACAAAGTCCCTTAGGGGGTATATCAAATAATTAAAAAATCAACTTTCAAAATTTCAACTTTTTAGAATAATTTTAGCTTAAGGACCCCATTTCATGACCAAAATAATGACCCTGACGAAATTGGTCAAAATTATCCCATAGTTCTAGCCAATTTTAACAAAGTCCCTTAGGGGGTATATCAAATAATTAAAAAAATCATCTTTCAAAATTTCAACTTTTTAGAATAATTTTAGCTTAAGGACCCCATTTCATGGCCAAAATAACGACCCCGACGAAATTGGTCAAAATTATCCCATAGTTCTAACCATTTTAAACAAAGTCCTTTAGGGGGTATATCAAATAATTAAAAAAATCAACTTTCAAAATTTCAACTTTTTAGAATAATTTTAGCTTAAGGACCCCATTTCATGACCAAAATAATGATCCCGACGAAATTGGTAAAAATTATCCCATAGTTCTAGCCAATTTTAGCAAAGTCCCTTAGGGGGTATATCAAATAATTAAAAAAATCAACTTTCAAAATTTCAACTTTTTAGAATAATTTTAGCTTAAGGACCCCATTTCATGGCCAAAATAATGACCCTGACGAAATTGGTCAAAATTATCCCATAGTTCTAGCCAATTTTAACAAAGTCCCTTAGGGGGTATATCAAATAATAAAAAAAAATCAACTTTCAAAATTTCAACTTTTTAGAATAATTTTAGCTTAAGGACCCCATTTCATGGCCAAAATAATGACCCCGACGAAATTGGTAAAAATTATCCCATAGTTCTAGCCAATTTTAGCAATGTCCCTTAGGGGGTATATCAAATAATTTAAAAATTCAACTTCCAAAAATTCAACTTTTTAGAATAATTTTAGCTTAAGGACCCCATTTCAAAAGCTTGACCCCATCGGGGTCAAAATATTGACCCCGACGAAATTAGACAAAATTATCCCAAAGATCTAAACATATTTAACAAAAGAAAAAATAATAACAGATTGTGTTATGGACACTTAGAAACTTTTCCATTTGTGCGATTTGTGGTAATTTTATTTCTAAGTCAGTATACCGAACGAATAACAAATTTTGTTATTAGGAGAGTTTTTGAAATGTATAACATTTCCTCTTATTGGCGTGTTATTAAACATTTTCAATATAATATCACTTCAATACCAAATTTTGTTATTTTATCAGAAACTGTTATTATTTTTTCTTCTTGAAGTTGAACTTCAGGTTAAAATAATAACACTTTTTGTTATTTTAACAGGATTTGTTATTGAAATATTATCAATTTTGTTATTACCGTCTGCCCGGGTTGCCACACACTGCTGCTAGACTCGGCCGCTTAGCGGTCGGGGAGTCGTTTTTGTAACACACGGTAAACCTCAACCAAGTGATGCAAAATAATGGTTTGGGTGAAATGGTTCTTACTAGGGTAGCTGAACTGAACAAAAACTACGCTGAGGTCGAACTGCAACTGAACTGAAACTAAACTGGGACATTGCTGAACCTGAACTGAATCTTGATTGAAACTGAAGTAACACTTCACTGAACTGAAATAAAACTGATTCTGAACTGAAACTAAATTGAATCTGAACTGAAACTAAGCATTTCCCATATTGACATACACTTTACACTTGAAAAACACTTGAATTATAATACATACCTGATGTCACATAATTTTCGGTGCAATTTAATCTTTTCATCACACTCACATTACTTACAGAGACTACTTGTACTTACCTGAAGATACTAAAGTTGTGTTCGGATACTGTTTAACTTAAGTATGGTTTGAAGTCCGTAATAGAGATGGCAAAAAGTCAACTAGAACTGAACTGAATCGGAACCGATAGTTAAGCTAAGAACAAGATTGTCCGTTCGACGCAGTGGTGAACACAGAACGCTGTGCCAGTTCGATTTTTCCATCAGCTGTCAGTCGAACAATCTGCAGGGGTTGCTTTGTTCAATGGTCGATGACTAGCAGGCTATGATGACAGGCGCAAAATTTTGCGTTTGCGTCCAGGCCTGACGGACAATCTTGTTCTTACCTTTAAGGTAAGAACAAGATTGTCCGTCAGACCTGGACGCAAACGCAAAATTTTGCGCCTGTCATCGACCATTGAACAAAACAACCCCTGTAGATTGTTCGACTGACAGTTGATGGAAAAATTAAACTGGCACAGCGTTCTGCGTTCACCACTGCGTCGAACGGACAATCTTGTTCTTAGCTTTAAGGTTGAATTGCACTGAATCAATGATTCAAAGTAGGCAGTGCAAGACACCCGACACACTTGTTGACACATGGCGCGGGAAAATGATCATCTTCTTTTTATTATTTTTTGTATCATCGTTCCTCGGTCCTAACCTGGTCGCAGCACACAGAAAAAAAAATCATGGTAATATTACATCTGGGAAGGGGTACATCTTTTATGTCTGAAAAAAGGTGTAATTTAACCTCTGGAAATGTGTAATTTTACCACTTTTCTGGTGTAATGTCACTTTTTCAGTCTAAATTGATGTAAAATTACATTATAAAAGAGGTAATATTCAATCTTGAATAATTACAGCTTCCAAATTTACATTATTTTTTTCTGCGCACCTAATAAAAGTACATAATTAAAATAAGTTATGAAAAAAAAATGATTCAAAGTACAGCGGCACTACAAAAAAAAAACAAAAAAACTTACCTGAATTAACACAATTTTCTGCTTTTAATCACATTCACAATTCACACTACAAAATATACTTCATGTACTCACCTGAGGTTAATCAAATTCTGATTGAATACTGTTTAGCTTAAATATGATTTGAAGTCCGTAATCGAAAAGGCATTCAAATAAAAAACACAATCTTGCGAAGCAATCTGATTTAAACCACTAGTTGGCTCTGTTTCACGACAAAATATTGCTTCCAATTCCGAAAACAGCACTCCTTACCCTAGACTTTTTAAGGGTTCGTACACACAGCAATGATAAGGTGTGATATGGAAAGTTGCTGGAACCAGCGCGCGCGGGCAGACGGGGAAATGATTGACTGTAAGCTGCTTTAGTCCCACACCCGTGGCCTGGAATATAAAGTGGAGCGTAACGGCGGGAGAAGAGCCAACATCCCCCGATCGAAGTCCTTCGACGGAACGAAACACCTGCCCTGGGTTGTTGGTGTCCATCTTGAGAGAGAGAGAAAAAAAAACTGGAGGGAAGTTGGGGTAAAATGTGCTAAAAGCGATATTCCCAGCGTTATTTTAGCAGACTTCCCATCGAAATTCACCACCCTCCTCACACGTGCACGAGCTGCCGTTTTCTGGCATGGCTAGATAGTAAGTCCGCAACCAGGAAGAAACGAAGGAGGAAAAAAAGTCCAGACCAGTCCCTTCGGGGGATAACGATGCGGTGAATGGATTTGGGGTCGGACGTTTTGTGAAAGTGACAACAGCAGTCTCCGTTGTAAAAGGGGGGGGGAGAAGGAAACGGAAGCTCAAGTTGACATATTATCGTAAAATTGTACAAGATTGGCCCCCTGGAATGGATCTCGCAGGTCATTGCTTTCCAGAATAGCAGGGAAGCGAAATTTGTATACTAAAGGGTTATCGCCTGAAAGTAGGCCACAAGCTGGTGTAAAGAATGATTTTAAGTGTGTGCTTTCTATTACGGACTTCAAAATGTTGCTAAGCTAAAACGATTTCAATCACAATTTGAGCTGTTTTCAGGTAAGTACAAGTGATGTGAAGTGTTAGTTACGTATTACAAAAAAAAATATTTCAGGTAAGTTATATGTGAATAAGCTGTCAATATTATAAGTATCAGTTCAGGTCCAGGTCAGTTTCAGTTCAGTTCAAGTTCCAAGTTTCTGCTAAGTTTAAGATTCGCTCAACTTTATGTTTATATCTACGATGTTTACGCCTGCAAGTACGCTATTTCCGCTTCAAATCAGCGACCCGTCTTGTTTGTCGTCAGATTTATAATTAAATTGTGTTCGCTCCGTGACACCGGAACGCTGCGCTTCCAATAATAACTATCTCATTAGCCAGGTGGATATACTTTTTATATCGCAACTCGAGCGCGACAAAAAAGCAGCAGCAGCATGTTGATTAAGTTTAATTGGGTTTTCCAGGCATTCAGGATCACGTTTTTTTTTCTCCGCTCATCTCAGAAATGCAAACAGTCGTCGTCGTTGAAGAGCAGCGGCGCATCCGTGCCGTGAATTCTCCCATCTCATCAAGGATCATTAGATTTTTATCTGATTTTGTTTTATATCTTCATCACTGGCCACGGCTGGACCGCATGACGGCCGGAAGGGAGTGTCGCGTTTTTTTTTCTTGTGTTTTACCTATCATCAGATTGGGGGGAAAAATTTCAACTTTGTAGTCTAGGATGAACAGAAATGACATTTTGTCGTCTCACAGTGGAGCTGCTAAATTGGCATGTCTATTTATTATTGGATGGCGTTTCAGTTTATCGTGAATTTTATGGCTAGCTGTGCGGCTTAAAAAATATAGATTATCATAGGAATTTTCAAAACATTGTTATTTTTATTCTTCAAATATTTTTTTCTATCAGCAAAATACTTTAAAAAAATAATTTGATATCAGAAACATTTTAGTTTGTTGTTTTACATTTGAAACTCAAAGGATCCAATTGATTTAAAATATTCAAAATTTTCCTGTTCAGCACTGTCCTTTCCTTGTTCATCCACTTTGCAAACTTTTAATTCGCCTAACTGTCGTCGCTGTTTCCAAACGGTCCCATCCATCACAGCCGTTTCCGCCAACTAGAAGCTCGCTCTACTGGAGCCGAACGTTGCGTTTCAGTAACTTTCAGTAAACAAAGTCCCTCCCCCCCCAAATTTTAGGAAACCATCTCCGAAGAAAATGACCAATCTGAGGTGACTTGTTGTTTGACTTTCGAGAGAAGTTAGGAAATTAGAGCTGATGATTTTTTTTGTTGTTGTTGGTCACAGCTGTCTTGCTTTACTGATTTTTACATGGAAATCAGATGCCTCATTAAGCTTCTTGAAAGGACAGCGAGAGTTGAGTTGAGTTGAGTTGAGTTGAGTTGAGTTGAGTTGAGTTGAGTTGAGTTGAGTTGAGTTGAGTTGAGTTGAGTTGAGTTGAGTTGAGTTGAGTTGAGTTGAGTTGAGTTGAGTTGAGTTGAGTTGAGTTGAGTTGAGTTGAGTTGAGTTGAGTTGAGTTGAGTTGAGTTGAGTTGAGTTGAGTTGAGTTGAGTTGAGTTGAGTTGAGTTGAGTTGAGTTGAGTTGAGTTGAGTTGAGTTGAGTTGAGTTGAGTTGAGTTGAGTTGAGTTGAGTTGAAAAAAACTCATTTCGAGTGATTTCACAACTTTTCCTTAATGCGCAAGGCAAAGCACCAGCAAAATTTGCGCCTTTTTCTTTTAAAAGTTCCAAACAAGTTATAAAAAGAGAGCACGAGCTAATTAACTAACCAACTGGTTACATACCGCAAGCGGAAGCAAGGAAGATGCCAGGGTTCAGAATTCTTTTCAAACAAATCGGTTCGGTGCATTATGAAAATGGGGCACACTTAACCTTAAATGGTTATGATGAAGTTTCCAGTGTAGAGCTTTTTACTCTGCTTTATATTTTCGTACTCCAGTTTCTGGGTTTTAATTATTAAAAGTTGTTTGTTCTCATTTTTCAGTTTTCTGTCTTCTGTCATTACTTTTTTGTCTTAAGTCTTAAATCTTCTGTTTCCAATATTGTGACCATGCTTCCCTCAATCGTTCAATGCAAGTGACCACCACGCAGTAGACTCCCTCCCCCAAAAGGATTTATCCTTATTTTATTTCACGGAAGCCGAAAATAAATTGATTTTATTTTCCGGGCTTCCGACTTTCAGCTTTGCCGAGGTAAGACTCGACCTCGGAACAGTCTGGGCCACATTTTCCACAGGATTAAGGTGTACAAGAGAGACCTTCCTGCGAAGCCACAAAATTGCCACATATCGACGAGGGAAGTCCTGCCGGTCCGGACGCAGTAAATCCTGCGTCCTGGACGTTGCCAATCGGATCCACTCACCTGGGAATACCTTTGCGAAGCGTCGGGGTGTAACTTTGCTCGAGCAAACTGGGGCGAACCGGCAGTGAGGAGTGACCTTTTTTGTTCCGAGGAATTTTGCTCTCCGCCAGAGTGGTTCAGAAGGGACTGCCTCCGAGAGGGGTTTTGTCTTCCCTAATCACACTGAGAAGAAGGGAAACGTTCTCTCCGGTAGAATACCTCCGGAGTGAAGCGAAAAAGGATTGAGTTCTTGCGTGTACAACTTGGGACAAGGGTTGTTCATCAATTTGTTCAACAATCGGCTCAGGAAAGGTATTATTCTTTGTTGGGGAGGGCGGGGTGGGGAGGGGCGTCCAGGGACGAAGGACGAACGCATCACAGACGAGGACCGACCGGGGACTGAGCCCCGCAAAGCCTGAGTGACTAACGAAGTTCTGTAAGTGGGAGTTGAGTTGAGCTCGGCAGAGTTGGATGGATCGGTGGGGATTTGTACCCTAAACTGGAACAAACAAGGGGATAATAAAATTATGCTGGAGTAATCCTAGGGAGGACGAGGAAAGGGGAAACGAGACACATCCGATTTGGTGTTGCAAACAAAAGGTTGAGCCGAATTGGATGGTTGTTTATGCTTGTTTTAGGACAAATCAATTTAAGGAAACTTGCACTCAGATTGAAGCCCGGCTCCGTCCATTAATGATTATAAACCATGAATCATGAATCATGAATCATGAATCATGAATCATGAATCATGAATCATGAATCATGAATCATGAATCATAAATCATGAATCATGAATCCTTGAAACTCAAAACTTGAAACTTGTTTTTATATTCACATCAGTTTGAAATTCATCTCAAAGAACTTTTTATGATCAAAACATTGTTTTCCTGTCGTTTCAATCTCCTCGAAAAAAATCAACAACAACCATAAAAATCCAAATCATCGAAAAAGTCAACATCACAACTTGTCACTCCCCACGGTTGAGAGAAGGAACATAGTCGAAAACATCTCGGCAGCAAAATGACAACAATAATTTCCCCCTCCCCCGCTAACGAAACGCCCGCCATTGTCGTCGAAAATCGCCCCCGGAAAAGTCGTTAAGCCACCGCGGATAAAAGGAAAAGGCGCGTCAAATATTGTGCTGATAAAATGAATAAATATGTACCTTTCCGTCGTCGATTGTAGGAATGTTTGGCGGAAATAGGAAGTGGTTGTTTTTGCCGCTTCGAAGCAGGTCGAAAAGTTGACGACGATGGCTTGTTAGGAGGGGGAAATAAAAAGTCGCAATTAAATAATTTGCCGATGCCTTCTCTGTGCCGGTGCACTCGATTGGAATTGCAAATATTTAGCCTCGCAATTAGTACGGATGACAAGCTTTCTCGGAAGTTGTTTAATAGCATGTCTTTTGATAGGAGGCAAAAAAATGGAAATTGATTATTTTCTTTATGAATCTGAAGTTATCTTGTACATATATGTTCATTTTTGTTGATTGTCAATTTGTCAATTTGTCAATTTGTCAATTTGTCAATTTGTCAATTTGTCAATTTGTCAATTTGTCAATTTGTCAATTTGTCAATTTGTCAATTTGTCAATTTGTCAATTTGTCAATTTGTCAATTTGTCAATTTGTCAATTTGTCAATTTGTCAATTTGTCAATTTGTCAATTTGTCAATTTATCAATTTGTCAATTTGTCAATTTGTCAATTTGTCAATTTGTCAATTTGTCAATTTGTCAATTTGTCAATTTGTCAATTTGTCAATTTGTCAATTTGTCAATTTGTCAATTTGTCAATTTGTCAATTTGTCAATTTGTCAATTTGTCAATTTGTCAATTTGTCAATTTGTCAATTTGTCAATTTGTCAATTTGTCAATTTGTCAATTTGTCAATTTGTCAATTTGTCAATTTGTCAATTTGTCAATTTGTCAATTTGTCAATTTGTCAATTTGTCAATTTGTCAATTTGTCAATTTGTCAATTTGTCAATTTGTCAATTTGTCAATTTGTCAATTTGTCAATTTGTCAATTTGTCAATTTGTCAATTTGTCAATTTGTCAATTTGTCAATTTGTCTATTTGTCAATTTGTCAATTTGTCAATTTGTCAATTTGTCAATTTGTCAATTTGTCAATTTGTCAATTTGTCAATTTGTCAATTTGTCAATTTGTCAATTTGTCAATTTGTCAATTTGTCAATTTGTCAATTTGTCAATTTGTCAATTTGTCAATTTGTCAATTTGTCAATTTGTCAATTTGTCAATTTGTCAATTTTTCAATTTGTCAATTTGTCAATTTGTCAATTTGTCAATTTGTCAATTTGTCAATTTGTCAATTTGTCAATTTGTCAATTTTTCAAATTGTCAATTTGTTAAATACAGTTCAAATAATATTAAACAATTTCGTCAACTAATTAAGATGGCTTGCGGTCAATAGTCTAATACTAGCCAACGAATTCGCTGACCGGAAAACCAACCGCATCTGCCAAGATGCCCAAACATCTCCATAAAAGAAGGACTATTTTTATACCGTTTCCGCCATAAAGAAATCATTCATTTATGACAAATTGCCGTAATAAAGCATAAGCTGAACAATAAGCGCAAAAAAAAAAAAAAGAAGCTGCTAAGCCAAAAGTGCACAGACAGTTGCCGAGAAAGATAAAAATGAACAAGCGCGGTTCTGGGACGACATCTGGTGGGAAGATACCGAAGCTTCCTCCGTTATAATTGGTCCACATTTGGAGAGTCAAACAACAACAAAAAACCGGACTCGATGGAGTGGGTCAAAACAAAAGCAAAGTCGCTTTTTATTTGCCTTCGAGGACGTTTTTCTTAATTTCTCATTAGATTTTATTGCTGCGCTTTCCTCTCCCTCCTCAAAAGGTCATAATGATGGACTCAGACCCCCACCCCCACCCCAACCACCACAATCGCGTGATGAAGGAAATTAAAGTGATATTAAAGCGGCGCCGTTCCGTGCCATTAAGCCGTTTAATTATTCAGATCCCGATGGCCAGCTCGGTTGTGGCCGGGCAGCAGTGAGTGTGGTGTAGTCTTGTTGACTTGGGATTAGTTTGATTGTGATTTTGGTTTGCACAATATAAAACGGGGGTGTGGGGGAGTTGATTAGGGTTCCGTGGCCAGATAAAGTCGTTTGTTTTAAGGGAGCGGTGATTACCTGAAAAGTGCCAAAATATTTTTTTTTTTTTTTTTTACCTTATTTATTTATTTATTTATTAATCCATCGAACCAAGGGTCTACATGGATGTTTTGGTTGGCGAGGGCAAAAGCCGATGTGAGTTGAAACATTAGAATCATTCTCACAAAGGCACAAAACCTCACTTCTTTTAAAATAAATTACATCGAGATTGATAACATGACAACATACGTGGTAAATTACAATACATTTTAAAAATTAGTCAAGTCATTGTCGTCCTATGCGTAACCGGCCAACGACGAGATCCTGGCGAGGCGCACCAAGCAAAGTTCTTGTGCGCTCCTGGAACTCGATGCGTAGTTTTTCGCGAAATCTTGGAATGGACTCGTGAAATTCAAACAGGAAGTACATTTCGTTGAACGCCGCCGACATCGATCGAACTGGTGAGTTGTTGTGGAACTCGGTCCTGACACGCGGTCGTGCGAGGAAGTTTGGACGATTTCGCAGGTCCCTAGAAGAAATTTGGGTATTAAGTAAGTTTAACAGATTGGGGGAGTCGATTTGCGCAGTCAGTATTTTAGCAGCGAAGATAGATTTCGATATTGTCCGACGATTTTCCAGGGTCTCGAGTCCAATCAGGTTACAGCGTGCCTCGTAGCGTGGTAGTCTAGTTGGGTCCGTCCATGGCATTCTCCTACAGGCAAACCAGACAAACTTTTTCTGGATCCTTTCGATACGATCGATCCAATTCTGGTGGTAGGGAGCCCATATAACTGCCGATGATTCCAGGTGTGAGCGGACTAGCGCGCAGTACAGCGAGCGTAAACAGAGGGGGTCGTCGAATTCGCGGGTCATTCTAAACAGAAAACCAAGCTGTCTGTTGGCCTTGTCCACGACTGCTGCTTGTTGTGGGCGAAAAGATAAGGGTTCGTCTAGTAGAGCTCCTAGATCTTTCACTACTTTCAGACGTTCGAGTGCGTGTCCATCCAGTGTGTATTCAAATGTAAAAACCTCCCGGCTGGTCTTGCGATGAAACGATATCGTAGTGCATTTAGAGACGCTCAGCTCCAAACGATTCAACGCACACCAGTTGGCAAATTTGTCTAGGCAGGACTGCAGTCTGTAGCAATCAGGTAAGTTGTCAATAGCGAGGAAGATCTTGAAGTCATCAGCATACGAGAGATTGCAGTTGTCGTTGAAGAGAGAGTTGGAGTCGTTGAAGAAAGTGTTGAAAACAATCGGGCCGAGGTTGCTACCCTGTGCCACTCCTGAACCGTTGGAGAACTCCATCGACAGCGATGTTCCAATTTTCACCTGAATGATCCTATTTTTGAGATAAGACTCAAGCCAGCGACAAAGACGTGTAGAGAAACCGAGTTTTGCAAATTTTTGAAGGGCAATGTCGTGGTCAATTCGATCGAATGCGGCTTTCAAGTCGGTGTAGACAGCATCCACTTGACGCCCAGCTGCCAGATTTTCAATGCAGAAATTGGTAAATTCCATCAAATTAGTAGTGACGGAGCGACCAGGTGTAAATCCATGCTGCTCAGAACTGATGAACGGTCGGCAGTTAAACATGATGACTTCCCCGACCACGATCTCGAGAAGTTTTGAACCAGAGCACAGCGACGTAATTCCTCTGTAGTTCTCGACCGACCGTTTTGCACCTTTCTTAAACACTGGAAACATTACGGATCTTTTCCACTCCTCAGGAAACTTGCACTGCGACATGGAGAGGTTGAAAACTCGGAGCAGTGGGGCAGTAATCTGGTTGAAACAACGCTTGAAGATCACCGGCGGGATTCCGTCAGGGCCAGGAGAATTCGACGATTTCAATTTCTGTATTCCTCTTTTCAGCATGTCCTCCGTAATTTGAAACACATCAAGATCAATCAAATCGCATGGAACTGTTTCTAGATGCTGTTGTGAAGTCGGTGGAGTGCCAGGCGGCCGGAAAACTGAAGCAAAGTGTCTCGCAAACAGTTCACATTTCTCGATGTTGGTAGTAGCCACGGTTTCTCCTAACGTCATCACGGCAGGAAGTCCAGTCTCTTTGTACTTCGATTTTACAAACTTCCAGAACTGCGACGGATTGCGTCGAAGATTCGCCTGCGTCCTCTTGATGTGTTCGGCGTACCGACGTTTATTGTAAGCTTTATAACGGGAACTTGCAGCATTGAAGACCCTCTTGGTTTCAGGACATCGGCGTTGAGAATATCGGTTAAGTGCAGAGGCACGAAATTGCTTAAGCTTGCGAAGGCGTTCATTACTCCAAGCAGGTTTTCTTGCAGGCAAGAACCCGGGCGTGTGTCGTGCAAGATTACTTCGCAGGATCTGGCCAAAGGCGGCTACGGCTTCGTCAACGTCGATGGACGTGAGAACAGACGACCAATCAGTTTCTCCTAAACTCCGTTGTAGGCCAACGAAATCAGTTTTTCGGAAATTTAATCCAAGAGGGTCGAGAGTGTCTTCGTAACTATTGTTGAGCGCAGCCGACACTTGGAAGGTTAGAGCAGGATGGTAATTGTCCAGTGAAACGAGCGATTCTAGAGCAGCTTCAGGGGCGGAGTGCGTCGCACCGTCGTTGATGAGTACTAAATCCAGAATTCGGTTTTGGTGATTACACACAAGATTGCTTTGGTGCATGTTGTTACTCGCAATACCATCCAGCAGAACTTCATGCGTAGTTCTTTCCGATGCACCCCGCGTGTGGGTTAACAAAGGATCAACGAATGAACGGTTTCCAGCAAGCGGCTTCCAAACGAGATGAGACTGGTTGTAGTCACCCACTACCACTATAGTGTCATTTGGAGCGGAGATGGAGCGAACAGTTTCGATGCAGGTCAGGTGTTGCTCTACCAGTTGATGCTCATATCGTTTTTCCGAGGGAAGATAGAAGCAGCCGATGAACATTTTTTGATTCTTGAGATGAATGGTCACAAAAATTTGTTCCAGATTATCGGCAGCTGCCTCGACGCAGACGACGGAATCCAGTGTTTTTCTGACCGCAATTAGAACACCTCCCCCAACTTTACGACGGCTATTAGCTGGATTTCGATTTGTTGTGTAAACTGCAAACAGGTCGCCGAACAACTGGAGTGGTTTCACGCTACCGTCGAGCCACGTCTCGGTGAGCAGGATAACGTCGTATTCGCAATCCGTACAAGCCAGGAAGAATTCATCAACTTTGTTATTCAGCGATCGAACGTTTTGATAATAGAACCGGACCTGTTGAAAGGCAACCGGCTGCAGACCACTGCTAATGTCTTGTTGCGACAGGATGTCCGGCAGAGGATCTTGCGTCGCTTGTGCATCGGCTATCTCGGGGCTAGGAACGATCGCCGCGAAGTCGCCAGTGTCCTTTAGCGCATGGCACGAAGGGTCCGGACAACTCGGATGGCGGCGAGTGGAACTGGGGCTATGGAGTACGGAAATTTCGTGATTTTTTTGAATACAATTAAAACATAAAAACGTAACTGGCTGGGGGGCCAGCTGGCCCCCAGGATCCCTCGGTGGTTGCGTAAAAGGCACTAGGAAGCAGCCGGGGCACTGACACCCTTCGAGTACGGGCACATTGTCGGAGGTGAACAGCTCACATGCGCCAGCCCATTCAGCCAGATGGGTGTAGTCATTGGATGGTCCATTCAGAAAATATTGGGGAGAAGTCCATAAATCTGCCTGTGAAGCGTACTTGAGATTATTTCTAACTTTAAATTCTAACTGGGTCAACATCTGTCAACTCACACAGCTGTTATTCCTTAAATATTTAAAATTTGGCGAAAACTGTGTATCAAGGTTAAACTTTGGCCCCTTATCAATCTAAATAAAAACAGATTTTTTAATTATTTGGAAATTCGAAAAAAAAGTAATTTAATAAATAATGAATAAATGAAAAATCTGTAATGATAGAGAATTTCTAAAATTTTCTCCATGCATGATATGATGTTCATTTTGAATTTTTGAATCTGCAGTTGTTTTACCTTAAGAAGAAAATTGTTTGTTGTGATTCCATGAACCAGGCCGTTTATGAATATTTTAAATGATTATGCCACCCCTTTGCTTAATAATTAGTATACTACACTCAACTGCAAACAATTTAGAGCGTATATTCCAGCATTTAGTTATATATGCTCAAACATCTGGATGTAATTTAAATATCAAAATATGTAATACATATTTAAGTTTTTGTCAAAGTTTCCTAAAATTATCAAGAGAGACAAAAAATAATATTGGTTGAAAATAGATAAAAGGAATTCACTGATTAACTCATAGTTGCAAATTATTGTATGTAGCATAACCGTATATTGTATAAAGCGGGTGGTGATACATTTTGCTTGAAAATTTTGAAAGTTAGGCTTGAAATGTGCATCTCAGTTTTTTGTCATCCACCCTCCCTTTCGGCCTTCACCAGAGCCGAGGGACGAAATTTTCGAATCCTATCTGTAGTCCATGTTTTCCCCAGTTGGCGGTTGTGACTTGAAGATAATTTTTAAAATATTTTTTATGTAAAACATGCAAATCTAAACTTATTCAAAATTTCATTTTTTTTTAGTTTTTTTAGACATTTTAATGGAAATTGACGCTATTTTATTCATGTATAAACAATTAAAAAATATTATCCATTAGAGACTTCTTTACCATGAATCACATTGGATTAGAAATTGAACAAAGAATCTTTAAAGCTTCCAAAAAGATATTAACTATTGTTTAAATCGTGTTTTAACCGTTGTATACAGGGCTTTAGGACCCAATTCGATATCATGGCAACAATAGCATCGATGCTTGAAATGTTAACTAACAGTTCATCCTGCTCACTTCAGTTTATGTTTCCATTAGGAAGCAGTGCTTGCCTTGTACTACGTTTTTGGTCCGTTTATTTTGTTATGCTTGGCTTAAACCAGTGGTCCTCAGCCGGCTGAACCTCGCGGGCCATTTTGGTAATTTGGCGTAGTATCGCGGATCACAAATAAAAATTATTGAAACTTGAAAATGTTTATTAGTCTCAAAGATAAATTTTCATGAAATTACTTTTAGCACGACTTTCTCTTTTAATTTTCAAATGTTATTAAATGTTTTCCCATTTTAAAATTTTCGCAAAACACTACCTAATACTTTTTATACATTTTCATTCATAATTTTTTTTAGATTTTTTGAAATTTAAAAAGATTTTCACCTAGTTTTACAAATATATTGGGATTGAGCTTTCTTGTTGGCCTTAAACATTTTCCTGCTCTTTACAATGATTTTTCTTTTAATTTTAATGAGTTTTGAAATGAACATTTCACAATGCAATTATTCAAAAGCATATTTTTTTCTACTACATTCAAAAATCTACAGCAGAATTTTTTGTTTTGTGCAGTGTTGTTTTCCGAAAAATAAGCGTTTATTTGTTAAACTAGATTGGCAAAAAAATAAAATAAACATAAACTTTGAAAAATATTTGCAACGGCTTCAACTCAAACAAAATCCTTACTTTACTCTTCTTAAACTATTTTTTTTAGTTTAATGTCACGCAAATATAAAATTGCATCGATTTCAAACATGTCGTTGTATGTATTGGATAACTTTGGATCACTGCAATGTTTCAAAACCATGCTTTGTTACAGACTTTTAAAAATTATTGAGTAGGTTAAATTTTACAGAATAATAATTGAATATGTTTCAAAGTGTAGTCTCTTATTGTGGTATTATATTTAATATAAGTTCAATTAAAAGATCGTACTTTTTTAGCTAATAATACAAAACGCAAGTTTTTTTTTTTTTGAGTGGCAATGATAGTTTTCAAAGTCAAATTTCACGAAGATTGAAAATATATTGAGCTTTTTTTCGATACATGAGATTTTTTCCTCATTTCCTCAATATGAAGTATTCTCGTTGTTCTTAAGTTTCATCATCTATTCATCACATTTCCCCTTGACTTACTATTCTCGAATTTGGTCCAGATTTGATTTGAACTAAATTTTTGAAATTTGCTTCAGGTTCACAAAATCCAACCAAATGTTTAGAACTGTTGGACATTTTCCCTTTACTAACGACATTTTGAGTATCGTAGTTTTCAAATAAATAAAAGATTTTTTTCTAACACAACTTTATTCAGAATTTATTTTTTGCAGAGGAAATGTTTATTTTTTTACAACTCCAATACTTCTAATTTACGTTAAATTGTCCGAGGATTCCGAATATGACAAAATTTAGTCCAAAAAGTGCCGCTATGGAAGCCTACAGGGCAAAAACTAACATTGTAAATTGTTTGTTCTAGAAAAATTGAAAAACTTTGAGAAAAACTGCGATTGGCCAAAAAGTTAATACCATAGGCTTATATTGCATGAAATTACATATCTTTTGACCTATAGGAGTATGGGTGTTGGAAACTGTTGCAAAAAGATGTTAAGGTTTTAAAAAAATCATTTTTTTTATTTTTATTTTTCTATAACAAACTTTTTACAACGTCAACTTTTGCCCTGTAGCCCAAGAAGACGGCACTTTTTGGGCTCAATTTTTACATATTCGGAATCCTCAAGAAATTTCACATAAGTTTGAAGTATTTGAGTCGTAAATTTGATTTTGAAAAAGAATTAAATAAAACATTTCTGAAAAAAATAGATTTGGTTAACCTTGTGATCTATATGTCAAATGCTGTATCAAGTAGGTGAATATCTGTTTTACCCTTTATCCGACAAAATGTTGAAAATTATTTAAATTCATTATAAATGGATTTTTTTTTCAATCAAATTTTTTTTTAACTTCTTACCTACGTGGAATTTCCCGAGGATTCCGAATATGTAAAAATTGAGCCCAAAAAGTGCCGTCTTCTTGGGCTACAGAGCAGAAGTTAACATTGTAAAAAGTTTGTTATAGAAAAATCGTAAATCCATGAGAAAAATAGCAAAAACCGTAAAACCGTAGGCTTATAGCCCATGAAATTCCCTAACTTTCGACCTATTGGACTATGGGTGTTGGAGGCTGTTGGAAAAAGATATTAAGGTTTTAAAAAATCCATTTTTGACAGTAATTTGCAAAAATTAAGAGAAAAAGTCAAACCAATCCTGGATGTCTATGGTACATTTTGAAGTGCTTCAAAAGACCTTTCGAATGCATCTAAGAGAATTGGAATTGATGAAGTTTTACGGAAATGCGAGCAATTTTAAGATTTTTTATGTTTTTTTTTTTACCTCAAACTTCTAAGCCCGTTTTACCCCACTTCCCTTTGTCGTAGAGGGCTCATATTTGGCATGAGTTCAGCTCATGCATAGATAAACAAACGCTGAAAGTTTTATCCAAATCGGAGCACCTTGATACGACCTGTTATACATTGGTGAAAAACTCGCTCTTAAGTAGTTCACAATAGAACAATTTTTGTCATTGATTTTTTTTAAAATAATTATTGTATCACTGGAGTTTTTGGTAAGAATTTTAAAACGAGAAACAACAACTTTAATTAAAATTTGTACAGTCCAGACTCGATTATCCGAAGGCCTCGGAATAATTTCACTTCGGATAATCGAACCATATTTTTTTCTTCGTTTTTTATTGTTAAGCCATAAAGTGCTCTAAAATGACTTAGATTTTTTTTAAAGATTGCGGCCAAAAAGGCGTAGATGAAATATTGAAAAATGCATTTTTTTAACTTAATATGCAATCAACCACTAAAATTTCACTAAAATCGGGTCGTAGAATTCAAATTAAATGTAAAAAATATTATTTGTTGCAAATTTTGCATAAGATTCACTTGTTGTACGTTTCCATTATTGAGAGTTGACAACTTTTAGCCCATGTGTAAAATGAATTCAATTTTGAATTTATTGATTCTAGGCAGAGTTACCGTCATTTACAAGACTCTTGAATATAGTAAACATAGTGTCAGGGGTCATTTTCATCAAAATTCATAGAATCTTGCTTTCAAACGTATGACAATGACAGTGTTGCCAGATTTCTTGTTCAAATCACATTTTTATGTACCTAAGTTTATGTATAAAAATATCAAAAATTAAAAGTAGTTTCCTATTGCGACAAGTGGTCAAAAGTTCCAAATCGAAACTAAGTCCAACCACAAGTGGTTTGGAAATTTAATCACTCTCGAATGATAGCGACACAAATGAGCCGAACAACAACAGCGGCCTCATTATTTTACCTGCAGGTACTCCTGCTAATCCTTTGCTGAAGGCACTACCGAAAATGAGCGTACCGGACCGGAACCGGTGTAATTGAAATCGCAATAATATAAATTCATTATTAATTTCAATTACTACAAATCATGTGCGAGAGTTACCTCTACTGTACACCGCCGGATCCAGAAACCGGGCCTAATTGCATATTACCCACGATTCATGCTAGCTGGGCTCATGCGCTTTTGGAGATAAATTGTTTTCCTGTCGAGGGGTTGCGTGGGTGTGGAGCACACAATATATTGATTAAACCGATTAAATTGTGAAATATTCGATGGATTGGAACGGAGATTTTTCCTGTAAATTGGATACCAATTGAGCTTTCATAACGTTGTGACTGGTTGACTTTTTTTTGCTGGATAATTGAAATCGAACAATAAAATATGCTGATGATTTAAACCGAACAATTAAATTGCAAAACATGGCACTCCTCAAAAAGTTCTCCCCCTGTGATCGACCGATTACCGAGACTGGTAATTAAAAGACAACAATCGGGCTCAAACATAAACGTTAAAACTCTGCACGAAAAGCAAAAAAAAATAACATCTGAAAAAAAACTTTCCCAAAATGCTTGTGGGGAGAGCAGTGTACACGATCGTTGGCCTGTTTTTGGATCAAAAGTTTCCGTTCGCCCGTGGCCACTTCAGCGTGGGAAAATCGTGCTGCTTGTTGTTGTTCATATTCATAATGCCAAAGCCGAAAAGCAACACAACCGGAGCCGGAAAGTCAACCACATCAAATGAGCCCCGGCTGGCCACAGGGGAAAATTTTCCTACGACCGACGACGCCGACGGGTGAGGTTTTTCCCGAAAGAGCGAAAATCTACATCGGGAGGAAAACCTAAAAAGTTTGCTTTATTTTATAATTTGTTCAGTCGAGGTATTTATAAAAATATGATTTGTTGTTATGTTTCCTGTTTATTTATAATAATTTGAATAGTATTTGAGACAGTGTTGCCAAACATTAAGATTCAGTACAAACGTATTTCAAAACCTGTCCTACATTGTAATGAAAGAATAGGAATTTTTATTTGATGTTTTGAAGATGCTGATTTCGGGAACATTTTCTAATTCATTGAAAAAGAAAATTATTTCCACGGCCATGTACAGTCAACAGTCATGAACTTCTAGGTATCCAAAAGTCGAGATAATCTTTGCATTCCCTTCCAAAAAAAAAGTCTTCTTAAACGCACCGTGAGATGTCGCCCCCACACCCTCTCCGCATAATAATACCACCCACGCCACGAGAGCAACTTTTAATTTAATTTCCATTTCGCTAAAACGGTAATTAAATTAAAGGAAAATAAAGCCATTTACGCGAAAATGATTCTGCCCCGCGTGCTGCTGCATTGTTTGAGGATCTTCAAGAATTTCTCACCCTGGCTGGCTTCTTCTTGCCTGCCAGAAGGGGAAGAATGGATGCTTCAAATTGACTTTTCTGGAGGAGCAAAACGCTAATGAACACACACACAGAGAACAACGCGTTTGGAAAATGGGGACAGTGAGCGGAAATTTATAACGAGTTTTGCGCAGAAATGGTGCGGTGAGAAACGAATGGATTCGTGTGGACTGACACAGACAAGGAGATGTGAACATTTGAATAATTACAAAGTTTATTTGTTTTCTGAAGTGGTTTAACCCTACATTCATATTTTTCAGACAGTGTTTCAATTTTATTAAAATGTTTTATTAGATTCGTTTGACAATTTTTTTTTGTTAATTTTGTTAATTTTGTTAATTTTGTTAATTTTGTTAATTTTGTTATTTTTTTTAATTTTGTTAATTTTGTTAATTTTGTTAATTTTGTTAATTTTGTTAATTTTGTTAATTTTGTTAATTTTGTTAATTTTGTTAATTTTGTTAATTTTGTTAATTTTGTTAATTTTGTTAATTTTGTTAATTTTGTTAATTTTGTTAATTTTGTTAATTTTGTTAATTTTGTTAATTTTGTTAATTTTGTTAATTTTGTTAATTTTGTTAATTTTGTTAATTTTGTTAATTTTTTTATGTTTGTTAATTTTGTTAATTTTGTTAATTTTGTTAATTTTATTAATTTTGTTAATTTTGTTAATTTTGTTAATTCTGTTATTTTTTTACTTTGTTTATTTTGTTAATTGTGTAAATTTTGAAATATTTTGTTGTTGTTATTTTGTAAGAAGAAAAGTTATCCTTTAAATTAAAAAAAAATGGCAAAAAAGACTTGTAGCTAATTTCCCAGAAGTCAACTCGTGGGTCAAATTTCTGGAAGTGGCTGTCATCACTTTACCGCTCCAGCTGGGTGCCATTTGGAGAAAGTACTGCCCACACATACAAACATCCGCTTGGTCCTCATTAAACTCACACTTTAGAACCCTTCTCGCCCCTCCAAAATGTGTCACACGCAAAAGCTAAGGTTTTCCTTCCCGGGACCGGCAAGCACGACACTGGCCCCGGAGCCACTTTCAGAAGCACGAAAATGGCAATCATCTTGGTCTAGTAGGCCTTTACCACATCAAAGGGTGACAAAAAGCCCGAAAAGCATGAAACAGGATGACATTTCTCACCTCCTTGATTGTGCGTATGTTTGTTAGAGGGGAGTAGGCGTAGTGAGTTTAACGAGATTTGACGAGACAAATAAAATTAAGCATGTTTTGTTCAGAAATAGTTTGCAGATTAGATCTTTTCAATGCTATTTAATCACTCCCTGAAAATAATTCTTGACTTTTTGTGTCAAATTTACCTAAAGTTCACACATTAACGTGTCCCCAGTCCTAGAGCACACACAAGTGGTTTGCTCCGATGAAATGTGGTGGAAAACTACACAAAAACCTCGACAAACTGATTTTTTCTCCCCGAAAACAAAAAGTTGCCCTTAAAAAAAGGTCCATCACCTCGAATCGAGCAAAAAGGATGCGTAATTAAATTTTAACGTCTCATTTTCCATTCCCGTAACTTCTCTCCGGAGAAAAAAAAAACAGAGTTGCCACCCCCACCAAAGAAGCAAACACCATTCAGAGCATCCATCCTTTCATCCGCAAAAATTGTGGCCAAAACCTCAAAAGTGACAAGGGTAAGCCCGTAAAATTTGGGAACTGGCCCGAGGGCATCGGAAAGTTTTTTTTTTGTTCTCGGGCCGACTTGCAGCCTTTTTAGTGCTACAACTGCTGCTGCTGCTGCTGCTGCTGGGTGACAACTCGAGATACCCCCCTGCGAGATTTGCACGAGTGAGAGAGAAGATGGCAACACTGGATAGGCGATAAAATTTGGGTTTGGCAGTCGGAATTGTGGAACGTCTGAACGGTGTGACTGTCTTTAAAAAAAAACATTGAAATATTCCTTCGAAGTTATATTATTGTAATTCTTTTCTTTTTCATATTTTTCAACAATTTCTTCAATTCTAGAGTGAATTAGTGTGTTGGACCTTTTTTTATGAAAAAATCTCTTAAATCCTCCTTTCAAGAAAATTTTCTCTAATTTTTTGATTTAAAAAAAAACATTTGATTTTGTTAAAGTACTTTCACATTTGTTTCTTTTTTTAAATTTAGTTTTTATTTTTTTTTCTTTATTTTATTTTTTTTCGATATTCTTTTGTTCTTTTGGCACAATTTTGTATGAATTTTCTATCAGGAGCGTTTGGTACGGTGCATCCTTCCTCCCCTGTAGATTCTGTGGAATGTGATCCGTTCTCAGAGTCCTAACTGCGGTAGACCCAACGCAGTAGGGCTGGCCGCATTAATTGTTGTTATAAGTTTTCGACTTTTCTCGGATAAACTGCAATTATTAATAATGACAAGAAAAGTGCTTGGGGCGTAATCTAATCAAAAGACTTCCCGACATGCTTTCATCAGACTGGCTGTTTTTTTATTAGATCAATTTTGATTAGAATTCTTTATAGATTTTATATCAATTTTGTTTAAATTATGTTGCAATTATGTATCAATATTGTTTCAATTTGGATATATTTATTAAATATATTTAAAGTTTCTTTTGTTTTTTGTTTATTTGATACATCTTTCTACTTTTTCCATTTTTTTTTTAATTTTTCTTCAGTTTTTTAAAATTTTGTTTTTTGTCTTCTATTGTTTTTTTTTAAATTCTTAAAATTTGTGTTACAATTTAGTTTTTTGTTAGCTATATTTATTTGTTTTAAAGTTTTTTTCATTATATTTCAGTTTTTCTTTCAAGTTTTTTTAATTTTTTACAATTTTCTTTTCATTTTCTTTTAACTTTCTTTCATTTTTTTCAATTTTCTTTCAATTTTCTTGCAACTTTCTTTCACCTTTCTTTTAATTTTCTTTCAATTTTCTTCCAATTTTCTTTCAATTTTCTATCAATTTTCCTTAAATTTTCTTTCAATCTTCCTTTATTTTTTTTTCAATTTTCCAATTTTCCTTCTTTTCTTTCTATTTGCTTTCAATTTTCCCTCATTTTTTCAAAAATTTCGTTAAATTATCTTTAAATTTTCCCTCATTTTTTCAAAAATGTCGTTTAATTATCTTTAAATTTTAATTCAATTTTGTTGAATTTTTTTTATTTTTTTTTTATTTTCTTTAAATTTTCTTTGATTTTCCAATTTTTCGTTACTTTTCTTTCAGTTTTCTTTGTATTTTCTAAAAAATTTCTTTAAACTTTCTTTCAATTTTCTTTCAATTTTCGTTCAATTTTCTTTCAATTTTCTTTCAATTTTCTTTCAATTTTCTTTCAATTTTCTTCCAATTTTCTTTCAATTTTCTTTCAATTGGCTTTCAATTTTCTTTCAATTTTCTAAAAAAATTCTTTAAACTTTCTTTCATTTTTCTTTCCATTTTCTTTCAATTTTCGTTCAATTTTCTTTCAATTTTCTTTCAATTTTCTTTCAATTTTCTTTCAATTTTCTTTCAATTTTCTTTCAATTTTCTTTCAATTTTCTTTCAATTTTCTTTCAATTTTCTTTCAATTTTCTTTCAATTGGCTTTCAATTTTCTTTCAATTTTCTTACAATTTTCTTTCAATTTTCTTTCAATTTTCTTTCAATTTTCTTTCAATTTTCTTTCAATTTTCTTTCAATTTTCTTTCAATTTTCTTTCAATTTTCTTTCAATTTTCTTTCAATTTTCTTTCAATTTTCTTTCAATTTTCTTTCAATTTTCTTTCAATTTTCTTTCAATTTTCTTTCAATTTTCTTTCAATTTTCTTTCAATTTTCTTTCAATTTTCTTTCAATTTTCTTTCAATTTTCTTTCAATTTTCTTTCAATTTTCTTTCAATTTTCTTTCAATTTTATTTCAATTTTGTTTCAATTTTCTTTCAATTTTCTTTCATTTTTCTTTCAATTTTCTTTCAATTTTCTTTCAATTTTCTTTCAATTTTCTTTCAATTTTCTTTCAATTTTCTTTCAATTTTCTTTCAATTTTCTTTCAATTTTCTTTCAATTTTCTTTCAATTTTCTTTCAATTTTCTTTCAATTTTCTTTCAATTTTATTTCAATTTTCTTTCAATTTTCTTTCAATTTTCTTTCAATTTTCTTTCAATTTTCTTTCAATTTTCTTTAAATTTTCTTTAAATTTTCTTTAAATTTTCTTTAAATTTTCTTTAAATTTTCTTTAAATTTTCTTTAAATTTTCTTTAAATTTTCTTTAAATTTTCTTTAAATTTTCTTTAAATTTTCTTTAAATTTTCTTTAAATTTTCTTTAAATTTTCTTTAAATTTTCTTTAAATTTTCTTTAAATTTTCTTTAAATTTTCTTTAAATTTTCTTTAAATTTTCTTTAAATTTTCTTTAAATTTTTTTTTAATTTTCTTTAAATTTTCTTTAAATTTTCTTTAAATTTTCTTTAAATTTTCTTTAAATTTTCTTTAAATTTTCTTTAAATTTTCTTTAAATTTTCTTTAAATTTTCTTTAAATTTTCTTTAAATTTTCTTTAAATTTTCTTTAAATTTTCTTTAAATTTTCTTTAAATTTTCTTTTAATTTTCTTTAAATTTTCTTTAAATTTTCTTTAAATTTTCTTTAAATTTTTTTTAAATTTTCTTTAAATTTTCTTTAAATTTTCTTTAAAGTTTCTTTAAATTTTCTTTAAATTTTCTTTAAATGTCTTTGAATTTTCTTTTAATTTTCTTTCAATTTTCTTTCATATTTTTTAATTTTCTTTCAGTTTTCGTTCAATTTTTTTTTCAATTTTCTATGAATTTCTTTTTTTATGTTTCCTCAGATTTTCTTTAAATTTTCTTTGAATTTTCTTTAAATTTTCTTTAAATTTTTCTTTCAATTTTCCTTAATTTTTCTTTCAATTTTCCTTAAATTTTCTTCTGATTTTCTTTCTTTCCTTTCCATTTTCTTCCAAACTTCCCTCATTTTTTTTAAATTTTGTTTTATTTTTCTTTAATTTTTGCCTTAAATTTTCATAAAGTTTTTTTTATGTTTTTACATTTTCTTTAATTTTTTTACATTTTCTTTAATTTTTTTTTGTTTTTTTTTTCAATTTTCTTTCGAATAAATTTTGAAAATTCTGCATTTTCCAGCTTCTACCAAAACCAACCCACCGCATGACCACGTGAAAAGTTACTGCCACCCGGTGGCCAGGTTCTAACGCCACTGCCACGTCGCCGGATTTGGCCTCCGGGTGGGACAAAGTAGTTAATTTCTTTGACACCGGGTTGGGTGGGTGTTGGATTTGGGGTTTGGGCCTGCCGGAGGGCGTTTTGCACTGTGGCCGAGAAAAAAAGAGGAAAGGATTGTCACCATTTTTGTGGTGTCAGACGGTGAAGACTGGGGGCGGAAGGAGGGTTGGTAAGGCAAAAAAAGTTTCCTCCAAAGTGAGATACGACATGGAGTGCGGTCAAAGGTTGTCCTCATACGATGTAAAAGTTTAATCCGTGCCGCCGGTTATGGATGAGGCTAAATTTAAAGGGAGCGATGATAAATTTAAGTTGTTTTTGTACAGTTAAGAGGTGATTCATGATTAAGCAGGGATGATAAGCAATGAATTTCCTAATGTAATATAAAATATACGATAATTCTGATTAATCGTCCTTGAGCCAAATTTGTCTTAAAATCTGATGAAATCCCATTCCTCATTGAGAGTTGCGAACTCTGCAAGTCCTAGAAAACGGTACCAGAGTGGAGGCCTCCAAAGGTTTACCCCGGTTTAAGGTTCTGCCCCAACATGCATCTGCTTTTAAGAGCACTTTGTAAATGTCGTGTACACGTCAGCGATAAACAAACGAAACTAGGGGCAGGGTTGTGAACATGCCAAGAGGATGCTAGAAGTGTCCCCTAGAATTAGATGTTCGCTGTCGCCGACTGGTGGGATCATAAATCACTGCCTCTGGTGGATGCTATGGGATGGCAACACTGGAACATTTTAACAGAACATGCAATTTGTAATTATGGTTTAAATAAATAACAATCCGTTAACTTTTAACGGAGTCACTGTGAAAATATAAAAATTTTCTAGCTACTGCCATCTTGTGGTGAGCACTCGTTACTCATTATACTTCTTTCTCTCTCTCTCCTCCCACAGGTGAGGTGGAACGTCTGCTGAAGGAACACCAGCAGAACCAGGAGCTGGTGGACCGGATCGGTAGCAACTTCTACCAGATCATCTACCCGGTGCAGCTGCGGCACCACGAGAAGATGGGCATCTCAACGCGAGAGGTCGGCGCCAAGGTACGCTATCGGTCCAGGGCCTCATCACCATCTTCACCATCAACTTCATCATCTTCTACTACTACCTTCACCACCAAATCCAATTCCACCTCCACCACCAACACACTACTACACTCCAACAACAACAACAACAACTACAACTACTACTACAGAAATGCCACACGCACACGCAAATCATACTCAAATGACGCTTACAGTAACAGTGGCGCCTATGACTATGATCACGATCGAATGGTATGTGTTTCCTTCTCTTTCTCGCAACAACCAAAAAAAAATCCGCATTCTCTCTCTCTTGCAACCACTCACTCTCTCTCTCTCTCAGTTTTGGTTTTTCTTGGGTTTGAGTTATCTGTCAAACTGCTCCTTCTATTGTTTTCGCGTGAGTGACTCCCTCCCCGTCTGCGTTGCACGATATGTGTTTGTTTTGGTTCTGCTGCGATGAGTTGCCTGCACAATGTCTACCTATCTCTTTCTTTTATTACTGTTTTGGTAAAGGAAGTCGATTCGCTGAACGGAATATCACAACGTATTATTTTTTGTAAAATGCTATTTACGCTATTGTTTTTTCTTGAAAGTTAAACTGAGTACTTACCTGTCATGAAGAATTGTTATTGTTAACGCCATCTTGTGGTGAGCACTTCTATAGCATATCAAAATATAAATAAATTGGTATAAGTGACATGAAGTGTCACTTTTTCAAAATACTTTTAAAAACAATCTGTTGTGACATTAGGAACTCATTGGTACTCATAATGTGAAGTGTTAACTGTCAACCAGGGTTTTTTTTGTCAAACTCGGTTTTCAGCTACTACAATTATCATTCTCCAAGTTTTGCTGCCCTTGTTTCCTGATACTTTCAAAGCCGTGTTTTACATTCTATCTCTCTTATCCGGAGAGTTCGACAGAATCATCGGTGAGAGCGCGTAATCGATTAAAAAAGAATGTCCTTGCTGGGAATCACGAGACAAGGAATACTTGGGTGCATGAATTATATGATAGTCATTGCTACACCCAAAGTTAAAGAACGAGAGGATAGTCCTCACGAAAAGAAACGTGAGGAAAGTGCTATTTTGCGAGAATACAGTCCTCTCGCGTGTTCATTCGTTCATTGGAATAGTTCATCCTATTGAGTGGCTTCTATGGACAAATGACCGCCACTTAATCACCGAACCATGGTGGCCCATACGGCAAAGGCACGGTTCAATATTCCGAAGGTCTTGGGTTCGAGTCTCGGTACCGGCACTTTTTTTTTTGATAGATGAACTTTTTTTGAAGATGAACCCATGAGTAAAGTACTCTCGGTAATTTCGGGATTTATCCTCTCAGTCCGCACACAGTACAATTCTGGGTGTATCACTCGTTTTCAAAACTGCTGTCAACATTTTGATTAGTTTCGATCTCAACTGCGTTGAATTTGTGAAATCAACTGATCAATTAACAACAAAAAATGTTGAAATCTGACTGTTATCAATCTTTTCCTGCCTATTTCGCTCATTTATTAACATGTGAGCAATTCTCTACCAAAACCGGAAATGGATTTTATTTGTATTTTTTGATTTGGCTCAAACTTTGTGGGGGCCTTCCCTATGACCAAATATGCTATTTTGTGTCATTGGTTCACCCATACAAGTCTCCATACAATTTTGGCTGCTGTCCATACAAAAATGGCATGTAAATATTCAAACAGCTGTAACTTTTGAGTGAATTTTCTGATCAATTTGGTGTCTTCGGCAAAGTTGTAGGTATTGTTGAGGACTTTTGAGAAAAATAAATTAATGGTCCGATTTTCAATGTTAAAACATAAAACATTCGAAATTTTCCGATCTTTTCTAAAAAAATATTTTGAAAATTTTTAAATCAAGACTTACATTTTAAAAGGGCCAAATATTGAATATTACGCCCATTTAAAATGCTAGTCTTGATTTAAAAAATATCAAAATATTTTTTTCGAAAAGATCGGAAAATTTCAAGAATGTTTCATGTATTAACATTGAAAATCGGACCATTAGTTGCTGAGATATCGTCATTAGAAAATGGTGTGTTTTTTTGGTGAGAGTCTGAAAACTTCAATTTTCGTGTTTCTTTTTCTTAAAGCGGCTCTATCTCAGCAACCCGAGGTCCAATCTTCAATGTCTCTTAGACAATTTTATAGCAAATTTTCTGAACTAAAAAAAAAAATGTTTAGAAATGGTCACTCATGGTCACTATTTTTAAAAATTGAAAAACTACAAATATTTCGCAAAAATCAAACTTTCGGTGGCTATATCTTGAAAACGGAGCCCTTTATCAAAATATCTGTAAATTACTTTTCGATTGCAAATTCAATTTTTCATTAAAAAGTAATGTCAAACTTGTTTTTGCATCAAACTTCGATTTTTTCCAAAAATCACTATTTTTTCAAAAATTCATAACTCGGCGGCAGATTTTTCGACCATGTTTCTCTATGGCTCAAAAGTTGCGGATTTTTGTCCCCTAAAACATATCAAAAAATCTCGAAAATCAAAAAATACGTATTTTGGGAAATTGAGTTTTAGTGAAAAAAATGTTGATAAAAAAATCCGCAATTTTTTTTCCGTGTACCTATTTTTTTCTCAAAAGTCCTCAACAATACCTACAACTTTGCCGAAGACACCAAATTGATCAGAAAATTCACTCAAAAGTTACAGCTGTTTGAATATTTACATACCATTTTTGTATGGACAGCAGCCAAAATTGTATGGAGACTTGTATGGGTGAACCAATGACGCAAAATAGCTTATTTGGTCATAGGGAAGGCCCCCACAAAATTTGAGTCAAATCAAAAAATACAAAAAATAAAAATGGTCGAAATCGGCCGATTTCGTAGAGAGTTGCTCATGTATGCTTTATTCGATAAAACTAACAGCTGGTGGTTTTACACAGAGTATGACAGCTGTCAAATTGCGCCACTGTCAAAAGGAAAACGACGGACTATGAAGGTGTAACCAACGGCTAGTGACATAATTTTGCAAGATTATCAAAGCCGTTGCGAATATTTTTGGTAGTTTATGTCCCCTGATTTGACCAAAGTCAAGGAGGTGGGGCAGAAAATATATAAACATTTACAAACTTGTTCAAAGTGACTCTCAAGACAATTATGTCCACTTGAAAAAAAAATGCTCTTTAATTTTTCGGGCTGATTGGAAGAGAGAGGTGAAAGAGTTTTTGTAGACTGAAGTTATGAAGACTCTACTTTGCAGATTTCAAGGACTATGTGTTATTTGGTACTTCTTGTAAAAACACGTATTTTTTTTTTAATTTTCACTCAATTCGACACAGTTGTAGTTGTAGCTTTGTTTTTGCTCAGTATTTTGACCTTGGTTAGAAAAGTCATAGTACAAAAAATGCACATCAATTTTAATATTTTAAGATTTTATGTGGTTTGAATACTAGGGCAAATATTTCTAATATCGGCTTATCAAAACTTTAAAAGTAAATTACAGCGTTCATACAGAGTTTTAGACTGTTTCGAAGCAAAAAATAGCTCAGAAAAGTGAGCAAGCAACTCTCCATTGTTGACGTATCGATGCCTCTGTGCTCTTTTGTACTAAGCTTGCTGGTTTTCCTTTCTAGTTAGCATAAGAGAGCACAGAGGCATCGGTATCTGAAAAAGTTGTTTGAAGCGTCAAACTGCAAAAGTGACGAAATAGATCGAAAAGTTTAGTGTGACTAAAATGAGTTTATTTCCACTAAAAAGTTATTTTTTCCATCGGTAAAAAACTCTCCCAATATAATTTAAAAAGTGTGAATAAAAATTGTAGAACAGTTTTGAATCTTTCTCTTCGCCTGTTTTAAAGTTTTATCAATGAAATTTTAAGAACGGATTTTTGAAAAAAATTTAAGCTTTGTAAAATATTTATATTGGTCGCAAGAAAAACCTTTATTTTTATTTTTTTGACGATACAAGGATGTATCTGAATTGAATTAACTTTAAAATGCAAAATTAATAAGAATGAGATAAAGCACGGAGCAAGCGATTTTTTTAGACAAATGTATAAAAATGAGCAAAATTAAAATTGCTTTAAAATATAAAATTTTAGAATATTTTTTTTCTGATTTGTAAAAAACATAATATAAAGTTTAAAAAGTGCTTCCTAAAATTTTATCAAAAGATTTAGCAGGTAACTTAGAACATATTTCAGGCCGTTTATCAATTAAAAATATAAAAATTGGACTTATAAGGCATGGAACAAATATTGCAATGAAAAAACTGTTTTAAAAATTATTTACACCTACCCATTTGTTTTGCAATCATTAGTTTTTCAAATATCAAAGAATCAACGAATTTTTTTTGAGCAGTTAGTTTACTAAGCTTAGTCATCACCTAATATTTTGATTTTGAGATCTCATGCATGCAAATTTCTCTGTTTCTACCTTCGATGACATCCACTGTAATGGAAACTCTCCTAAAAAGTGTATAATTTAAGAAAAATACCATCAGTCCCCCACACATTCGATCTGGGGATTTTACAATCTCTCAGGTTCTTCTCAATGAAACTTAATTCCGTTAAAAGGGTTGTGTAGAGGGCATCTTAAGTTGACTTAGCTGAAAAAATCTCGTTTCTAGAACAAATCCTGTCATTTTGGCAGCTGTCTAAAGTTGAGATACGTTTTTGGTCAAAAAATACCTCTTGAAAAATTAACTTTTTAATATTTTTGTTTGGAATTGCTCGAAAAGTGCCTCAATGTTTGCAAATCTCTGCTTAAAACATTGTAGCATGTCAATACGATTCCCTGGAACAATAAACTCTATTGGATGACTTGTTTATACCATATTTTTGTATTTGAGCATAATTTAGTTTCATTTGATCCAATGTGACCTCCTTTAAAGGGTGAGATTGGGTCAATTTTCTAACGATTGGCATTTAAAGTAAAGTATTGGTAGAGAGCTGTATCGCTTTTGACCCATAGTCATCTCCACTGACGGTTAGTAAAATGTTATCATAAAGGCTTCCAAAATGTAAAGATCGTTCCAAGAAGAAACAACAAAAAAGATTGAGATTATTTTTGAAAAACTGAGATAAAAACTTTGAAGCTGTATAAATAACTAGTTTGAAAAATTTACATAATTTCATTATTCGATCTCATGTTAATTCCAACCGAAATGGTCATCCTCACAATCATCAATTACCATTACAGAGCGTTACCACTGGATCCGATATCGCTCTCCCAAACTCACCCCCAACAACACACGCAATTGCTCGCACTTTGTTGTCCATTTTTACGACGAAACTCCCCCACTCCTCACGCGTACATTTGAATTAATTCCAATTTATTTTTATTCCCCAACGGCAGCGAAACAAAATCCAACTAACGCCCCTCATCAAGGGGAACGTGGCCACCCCTCCCACCCCCGAGGACAACACATTGCTCCGATTCACACGGGTGTCCTGTGGCCACTTTTTTTTGTTGATTTTTTTTTTTCTCCTTCTCCACCACCGACAATCATGGCGATGCTGATGATGGGTTCCCCCTCCCCCACCCACCTCTTTGTTCCTTCCAGATGAGTTGGCAAAATAAACAAAAACAGAAAGCGGCAAAAAAGAGAAACACACGCATCAATAACTTTCACATTTCACGACCCCCGCATTGTCATAAAAGAAAGCTGCTCACCACTATTAAACATTATCATCAGGGAGGGAGTACGAGCACACGCACGCACAATTATTGTGCAAATCAAGCGGCGGAAATTTGACACTTGGTGCTTTTCCGGTGTTTGTTTTGGGGTAGAGATTTTGACTGGAAAAACAAAACAATCAATCAGCTGAAATAGAGAATTTTCGTTCGCCCAAAGTTTCCAAGTCTCTAAAATTGTCTAGGAGAATTCAATCAATACACCTAAACTAGAATCCACTGTCATTCAGTGGTGACCAAGTTACTAACATCTGTTACCAGCTTTACTGAAAAGGGTTTGGAGACTCTCGTTAAGTTTAGTTATTCGACTTTAAAATATCGCAAGCTTAAAGAAAATCTCTTGAAGTTTGTAGGTCAGTAAATTCACCAATTGATTTTTGTGATCAGATCTACAAACTCAGATTGAGACATCACTTCGCCAACTAATTGCAAGCTAGTATGTGAACAACGTCCCCTGACACCAAAAAAAATCAATTTCTTCAAAACGACCCATCTGGAAACCACCTTCCTGCCTCCTCCCGAAACCGGAACCTCAACCGCGCTATCTCCGCCCGAAGACTGCCACGTTTTATCGCAACATTCCATTATCATTTTTCATAAATCATGACCCTCGACTAGGGGGGGCGCGCCCCAGCTTCCGACACGTGCCCGGTCCCCCACGTTGTCTTCGAGCTCGTCCCACACGTGTTTTCTTACTTCACTGCAAGAAACTTCCAATTTTCGGCACAAAAAAAAAACGCGAACGATAACAATAATCATAATCGTAAATATCACAACGCAATGAGCGGGGCGGCGCGGCCATTACGGGGTGGCCATGTGGGTCTCTAGTCTGGTCGCTGACTTCCGGGGTGCCATCTCCGGGAAAATTTGTCCTCCGGGGGTCGGCCCGGATTTTGGGTCACCACGTAGGTCGTTTTGCGAGTGTGATTGGTAGTTGAAGTTATACGCTTAGGCGCAAAGAGATTTGTTATGCAAATCTAACAGTTTTAGAAGCTTATTAAGTCTCCAAAACACAAACTTCAGAATTAAAAAAAATAGTCAAATAGGAGATAGGATAAAATTTAAAAAAAATAAGATTTGCAAAAAACAAACACGTACTAAACTTAGTGATTTTTCACGCTCAAAAATTGAAATTTTCACGGAGACCACGATTCCAAAACACAAAATTTCACTGAACGTGAGAAATGTTAAATTAACTATAAAAAAGTACAAAAATCCTATTTTCTATGAATATTGCCTTCTTTCCAAAAAAAGGCAAAATTCTTAGAATAAAGGAATTTGCACTTTTGAAAAAAACACTTTAAAAAATATTTGCAATGGACTTAAAATTAATAACAAATTAAAATTTAACAAAATCATGTTATTTCGTGAAAATTTCACGGGAATCAGGAAAAGTTATGATTATTCTCCTGTTTTTTTTATGATAAAATAAATCCGTGTTCCGAATTGCGACCTTTGAATGCATTTTTTTTTTATCTACGATTCATATTAATCAATTTATCTGAGTAAATTTTGTTGATTTTGTGTTTTATTGTTATTATCAGGTTTTTCAACTAATATAATTTACATAAAAAGTCTTTCTGGATGAAGTATTTTTGATTTTTTTTAATCAGGCATAAAATTTCACTAGAATTTGAGAAACTGTCAAATTTCACGAATTTCACGCTGTCCGTAAAATCGTGAAAATTCACTAACCCTACTGATAATATAACAACAGGAGCACGTAATCATGTTTATTAATGTAGTTAACAACCAGATTGGCCCGTTGTCACATATGATTTTTTAAATGAACACAAACCAGAACAAACCAAAGTTCAATCTTTCTGCAATTAGTTTTGACCTTGTATCGAAACTGATATGGGGCTTATTGGGTACAACGAATCCGTGTGCTCTCTTCGGGAAAAGTGTTTCCTAGACCATTCCCCATAGGCCTGACCATACCAGAAGTTGGCGCGTGATTTACCCAGACCTGTAGGAGCGTTTGAACGAAAAGTTCCAATTTCCCATAGTAATTCCCATGTAAACTTTAACCCTGATGCGCGCAGCCAGTTTACAGCCAAATGAGCTGATATTTGACATGAAAGCCCCTATGGGCATGCCCTACAAGAGGAAAACTTGAACCGAGAACTTTTTGAAAAACGTACCCACCCTAATAAGCATAGCTAGGTGCCCACCCGCAGTTGCTACTCCGTTATTGACCAGGACCTCCAAAAGTTACATCCACGAGCCGTGAGATGAGTGGGTGCTATCTTTCCTCGCTTCGCAACTTCTCAAAGGCCCCTATCATGCTGATCAATACCGGCGCCGGCTCCGACCAGTGGTAGAGTCACGGGGAAGTGGATGGGAATGTTAGTCCGATACTTGAGTGATCGGGAACGCCCAATCGACTGCATCTCCGACAAAGTATCACATGAGTTTTGAGGGGGTTAGTAGATGGGTATGAGGTCAGGACTCACGAGTGGCAGTGATGTGACCATGAGCGTTTTGTTTATCGGTTGAAAATTTTAAATCTTAGGCAGCTGGCTGTGGAAAGATAGATAGTTGATTGTTTAAAAAGTTTTTTTTATCGAACGCGTGCCAGCCGAGCAATAGTGCTATGGGCTGGACTTATCACTATATTTTTACTGTTTTTACAATTTAGATAACGCGAGCAAATTTCAAAAATAGTAGATAAATGACGCTTGACTCTCCATAAAATCGATAGTTTGATGCCAGTTGGAATGAATTTTTAAGATCATTTACGACGAAAATTATCGCGAAAACAAGACTTCGTGTCCCCAGAAGCACTGCACTTAAGTTATCTTAATTATCTTGTTTAGGGGCCTAAATACAGCCGAAAAAAAACCTTGTTCTGAAATATCGACCATGTCGAGCCACCCTATTAGCTATGTTATCCTACACTTTGATTAAAAAAAACTAAATCGTCGCTTGTGTGCTATCTTGTGAAACGTCCTTGTTTTCAAGCATTATAAGTCACATTTGTTTGTTGATAAAGTAATGTTTCTTTTTTCAAATGTTAGATGAACATAAACAATTTAGAGAGAACAAAAAATGCTCAAAAATCACAACGTTCTCAAAACTATTGAAATCTATTGGCTATAAGTGCAATTTACAAAGTCTCTAAAATTGAAATTTACAAAGTCTCTTAAATTGAAAACGAAAAATGTCAGACACAAAAATTTCTCATAAACATAAAACGTGTAATTTTCAGTTATATTAGATGCACATAACTGGAGCATCAAATCAGACCTAAAGTAGCGTTGAATAAGACGTAAAATTACACGACCACCAATCATCCACGGTCGTGTAAAATTACATTAAACGTAATTTCGGTCGATCATTTTTCGAATAGGAATCTTGGAATTCTTATTGGATTGAAAAAAAAACACTGTCTTATTCGAAACTAAAATGTTTTTATTGTTCACAACATAATTTCATGTCACAACTTCACTCACAGAACAAAATTGTTTTTTTCTTAGATTTTCCGCTGGAATTTCGGTCTAGGCTTTTGTTCCACTTGCAATCTTCCGGCTTACCATTTGAAATGAGTTGGCCACTCCACGGGAGAAGGCATCAAGCTGGAACAACTGGAGGGAACACTTCTTGTGCACTACACTTCAATCCACATCGGGAACATCCTCTTTGGTGGTAAGCCAGTAACATCACTAACAGCGGCTTGCCGGAACAGTCCATCTTGGATATTTTGCTAGTGTTCCATGTTTCCACCCGCAACCTGACAAAAACCAAACGAAAAATATCAGCGATCTGTTTCTCCACTTTAAAATATTAATGAACTTACCTTTATCTTAAACGGTAGCAGGTTCTACCCAATAAATGATCCAAATTAAAGATAATTTAGACCGAAAAATGCTGCTGCAAAAATATTCTGAGCGACGTCGAGCATGGCGACCGTTTTGACAGTTCACCACTTGGACGAAAATGTGACAGCTAAAGCGTGTATTTTTGGGTTTCATTTGATGTAAAATTACATCAAATTTGATGCTCCAGTTATGTGCACCAAATAAAGCGTAATAATGGGTTATTTTTTTTTTTTTTTTTAACTTATTTGTACTATAATTTTAGGTTTCACATGATGTAGATGTGTGCCAATGGGAATTTCATCAATTTACGTCAGAATACACATAATTTTACATCGAAAATACGTTTACATGATTCAATAATAGGTTAATTCAACGATTACGTCAAATGTAATATTCCAATTTTTTTAGTGTGTATGTTATGTATTTACAGGGCTACTAACTTTTGACGACAAAACAAAAATAGTAACCTCAATTATTATTTCCCGGTACCATAAAATGTGCTTAACACATAAACTCCCTAGCTTGAGAAAAAGGGGGAATTTGTATGGTAATTTCCAATTTTTCTTGAGCTTAGGAGTTTTTTTTTGTTAAAACGAAAGCATTTTTTAGCAAATCCTGACACAAAATACTAACTGTAAAAAAATAAAAAAACTCAATTTTTAGAAATTTTGCAGATTTATGATGTGCTTAAATGACGATTTAGTAGCTATCTTTATGAATGTAATTTGCTTAAAATATCTCCAAAACAATGCACATCATTAACAGATTTTCCTAACAAAAGAAATAAAATAAATTGTTGTTATGGTTTTCATTATATTTGAGGTAAATTTGAGCATTTGAGTTTCGGCAAAACTTCATTTGTTGAAATATTCAAAAAATATATATATATATTGATGATTCCAGAATATTTGATCAAACATTTGAAAAAGCTTATCTGATTTTCTTTCAAGATTTATTGATTGTTTTTAAAACTAAGTCGAATAAACCACCTTTATTATACAAAAAAAATCCTCGCGTTTTATGAAATTGGTTCATCGTTTTCAAAAATGAGTTTTTCTTTTTCAAGCATTATCAACTGCTTCAAAAATGTCAGTTAAAATCTTATCAATTGGAGCAATTCTCTACGAAATAGGTCTTTTTTATTAATTTTAATTTCACCTGAAACTTTTTTTGGTGCCTTCGGTATGCCCAAAGAAGCCATTTTGCATCATTAGTTTGTCCATAAAATTTTCCATACACATTTGGTAGCTGTAAAAACATGATTTATGAAAATTTAAAAATCTGAATCTTTTGAAGGAATTTTGATATCGATTTTGTGTCTTCGGCAAAGTTGTTGGTATGGATAAAGACTACAGCGAAAAAAATATTCACGGCTCATATTTAAAAAAAAATTTTTTTTGAAAAGCTAAGAGAATTCCCTATACTTTGCTTTTTTGAACTTTGTTGATACGTCCCTTAGTTGCTGAGATATTGCCATGCAAAGGTTTAAAAACAGGAAAATTGATGTTTTCTAAGTCTCACCCAAACAACCCACCATTTCCTAACATTAAAACGCGTTTTTCTCGAAACGTCAAAAAGCGACACAGGACATGATAGCACGACGACGTCGGTTTGTAGAAATATCTAAAAAAAAATGATATTAATAATTCCAGAATATTTGATAAAACTTGACTGATTTTCTTTCAAGATTTATTGATTGTTTTTTTAACTAAGTCGAATAAAAAAAAATGTATTACACCAAGAATAAATTATTTACAAATTTTCCTCACGTTTTATGAAGTTAGTTCATCGTAGGGCATCCAATTTTCCCAGGTTTGAAATTTATCGGGAAACGAGATTCATACTCGAAACTAGGTGTCAGAAGGATTGATTGTTGAGGCAATTGCTAACCTCTTTTTACACCTAGGGAGACGACCTAGACAGAGCTAACTACCGAAGGGTCTCAAAAAAAATCCAAGGAAATTACAAGTTAAAGTTTTCCTTGAAATCTTAAAAAAAGGAAATTCCTAATCAAGAAAGCATTAAATATTTTTTAGTTTTCTTTCAAATTCGATGCTTCAATTAATAATTTTACGGTGACCCCGTCTAAAATAGTAGTTTATGCAACAAGTTGCAAAAATAGGATTTTTTCAGCACGAGTCGTACATTTATCCAACGAGGTTCACCGAGTTGGATAAATACGAAGAGTGCTGAAAAAATCAAGTTTTGCAACGAGTTCAATACAACATTTTTTGAAATTCTAAAAAACACACACTGAGTGAAATTTTAAGTCAAATTTTCATGTATTTTGTCAATAAATCGTTTAAATAAAAAAAATGTTGAAAATTGTTACTTTTCGAAACAAGTGCTGAAAAGTTCAACTTTTCAGCACCAATTTGAGTGCTTAAAGATAGAACTTTTCAACATTTATTTTGAAAAGTGTTGCTATTCGATTCTGTTATTTTTGGTACAGAAAAGTAGGCTATTTCGTCGTTCATGAATGACAGGAAAAGTAAGTCGTTTCATGGCAAAATTGCAAAAAAAACTAACTTAATCCACCTATGTGGTTGGAGCCTTCCTCACAACAATGGCTGTACACAAATTTCATCTTTTTTTTAGATCCGGCTTCCAAAAAGTACATCAATATCACTTAAGTGGGCATATCTCGAGACAGGGTTGCCAGATTTTCAATGTTTTAGACTCGTTGGAAAGGTCTGTTGATAATCTAACCAACGATGGGTCGGATGATGGATCCGGACATAGTTTGCAAACATTTAAGTGAGATCCGGCTTCAAAAAAGTACATAAATGTCACTTAAGTGACCATATCTCGAGACAGGGTTGCCAGATCTTCAATGTTTTGGATTCGTTGGAAAGGTTTTTTGATAACCTAACCAACAATGGGTTGGATGGTGGATCCGGGCATAGTTTGCATACATTTAAGAGAGATTCGGCTTCAAAAAAGTACATAAATGTCACTTAAGTGACCATACCTCGAGACAGGGTTGCCAGATCGTCAATGTTTTGGACTCGTTGGAAAGTTCTTTTGATAACCTAACCAACGTTGGGTCGGATAGTGGGCCGGACATAGTTTACATACATTTAAGTGAGATCCGCCTTTAAAAAAGTACATAAATGTCACTTAAGTGACCATATCTCGAGACAGGGTGACCAGATCTTCAATGTTTTAGACTCGTTGGAAAGGTCTTTTGATAACCTAACCAACAATGTGTCGGATGATGGACCCGGACATAGTTTTTATACAGTTAAGTGAGATCCAAATATATGTGAAAACACATTTTTATACATAACTTTTGAACTACTTATCGAAACTTCAATCTGTATAAAACTCGATCTATGGGACCCTAAACCAAGTCGAATGCAACAAGTTTGGGTCAAATCGGTTCAGCCAGTGCCGAGAAACATGAGCTAGTTTGTTGGTCACATACATACATACACACACACATACACACAGACATTTGTTCAGTTTTCGATTCTGAGTCAATATGTATACATGAAGGTGGGTCTACGACGTTTTTATACGAAGTTCATTTTTAGAGCAGGATTATAGCCTTACCTCAGTGAGGAAGGCAAAAATACTTTGTAAACTGGGATTATTTTCCCGACCATATGTGTCCTCTCTTCTCCCTGTTTCCGCAGCCGTCATTTTCCACCCAACGAATCGTTTGGTGTGGGAAGATTGAAAATTGGCGCTGATTTTTAAGGGTCGTTTCTGGGCCCATTTTCTTGCTGGGTTCTTTTTTTTCTTGTTGTGTTTGTCGAATATTTTGAAAAGGGGCTCCCTTCTTTTTGAACACGCGTGCAAACAAGTAAACGTTCACGGGGACGAGCTTTGATGGGAGGAATTCACGTTAGCTTGGTTTCTTGGGTCTCGTGGCGCAGGGGTAGCGGCTTCAGCTGCCGATCCCGATGATGCTATGAGACGCGGGTTCGATTCCCGCCTTATCCACTGAGCTTCTATCGGATGGTGAAGTAAAACGTCGGTCCCGGTTTCTCCTGTCTCGTCAGAGGCGCTGGAGCAGAAATCCCACGTTAGAGGGAAGGCCATGCCCCGGGGGGCGTAGTGCCAATAGTTAAGTTTTTTGGTTTCTTGGCTTTTGTCAAGATTTTGAGAAGGTTGAGCATTTTTTCAGCCATGCATAATGGACGCTTTATGGGCAAAGTATAAAGCCATTAAAAAGTTATGAAAGTGATGATGCTTTACCTTTTCTTTGGAGAGGTGTTTGGACATAAACGCAATTTGTTCAATTTATATGCCTTTGAAAAAAAAAATAATGCAGATTATCAAAAAATTTCATAAACATTTACATCAATAATTTCTTTTCTGAAGGAAATTGATATTTGGAGTCATCTAAATGTTAAGAGAAAATAAATTTGTGTTGTGTTTGTTTAATGTTCCAAGGCCACAAACGTTTTGAGTTTAAAAAATTAATGTTAAAACAAATTGATAAAATAATGTTTAAAAAATCTGTCATCACTGACAGACAAAAAATATATTTTTTTTTATTCTATCTAACCACTCAATATTTCACAAAATCGATTTTCATTTCCCACCGCACACAACAAAAACTGTCAATATATTCAGCCACCACAGAGCATCGCAGCTAGAATGTCGTCCTCATGTTTCATAAAAGCCGCACTTTTGAACGTCACACGGACGCACAAAAAGGGCAGCAGGGTAAAAAATCAATTACCAGTTTAATTAAAAGTTTATTACCGAACGCAGCGATGCGATCTGGCCGCCACACACTAACACCGCCGAGTGCAGAGTGCAGCAGCACCACCTAGCGGCCACCGAGCGCGATAGAATAAAAATAATAGTGCATGAAACTATGTATGACGAAGTGGCACCGAAAACAAAAAACTGGCAACCATCAATAAGTCAGAACTATGCATATTTTTTTTTGTTATTCGGCAAGGGAGCGGCGATAAATGATGGCCCAAAATTGCATCCGGTGCGACACTCCCCAGCTCTCCCGTTTCCACCAACGATGCACCTGAAATATGAAACTTTTTTATGTTTTCGATATTTTTGGCCCATTTTTCCCTCCACTTGCGAACGCTTTGTTTTGTAATATAATAAACTTTCATTTTATTTATCCATCGAAAGATTTTCGAGTTTGTACTCTCTGGTTTGGGATTGCGTTATTCGAAACTGAGTGGGGTTTTTTTTTGAGTGGAGAAAAAATTCAATGGACCTCGGATGAATCGGATTTTGACGACCATTGTGTTGTGCGCGGGAATGTATGGCACAATTGATAATGGACAAATATTTGTGCAGAAGGGAATTGAGCGGGGTCGATATTAAAATTTACCATGTGACAATATTTTGAATGTGAAAAATTCCTATTGACTATTTTCAAAAAGTTTGATATATTTGTCTTTTATGCTCAAACTTCAACAACAACTTTTTTCGGTTCAGGCTCTTTTTTAAATGACTCGATTATCCGAATCCTCGATATATAGGATATGCAGGTTAGGGATGCCACATGGTTATTTCAAAAGTCTGTGTAAGTCTGTGAATCAATTTCAAGTCATAGAAATCCATCAGAAATTACGTTTTAATCATTTGAAGACTAACGTAATATGTTTCGGTTGATATTTTTACAAAATATTAATGTAAAGAAGTTCTATTCGTTTAATGTAGTCTGCGCACCTCAAAAAATGTCTGACACAAGCTTAAATGTCTGTGGAACACAGACAAATCTGTGCATCTGGCATCCCTGCTGAGGGCAATCAAATCATTTTTCTTGCTTATAACATCAAATTCGTTTTCCGCGGGTAATCGGCTCCCCTCCCACTAACTTTTACACACAAGATCCTCTGTAATTACTCTTAGCATTAAGTAAAATGTAATAACAAAAGCCGACTCGGTCCTAACCAGGTTCCAGTACCGAAAAGGACCTAATTAAAATAATTTTATGAAAAAAACATCACATTCGAATTCTGTGGCTCAATTTTAGTCAAATTTGGTTTTTTTGCCGCCATCTTGGATTAATTTTTTTTCTTTACTTACTTTTATTAGGTCCTTTTAGGTGCTGTGACCAGGTTGGGAACGAGGATCAGTAAAACAATATACAATAACAAAAAAAAAACTCCTTAAATTCCATACATGGAGATCATGTAACTAATGAGGGTTACTTGGTCCAAGCGGGTCTTGCAGGTCTTGAACCTGCCGATGTACTCGGAGAAAATCCCCCGCAGCTCAGCCGAACTGTAGAGTACCTCCCCGGCTTCCTTCTCTGTGGCTCCACCGTCTCGGGGTCCACCTTGGCTGCTTCCTGCGGGACGAGAGCAATCCTTGGATTTTCCGTCCGGAACTGCGCCCGGCAGCGGAGGGAACTCCGCCGGCGTAAACGCCGGAACTGCTGGACTCTGCTTCTCCGCCTTCCTTGCCGGCCGTTTCGGTTTCGACGCCTGCTGGCGCCACCGGATGAAGTCCGCACGCTTAGGGCAGCTGCGGCCCGTGGCTTCGTGGGCTCCAGAACAGTTGGCACACCGCTTCGGCTCGGCTTCTTGGACTTTGCACTCGTCCGTCTTGTGGGGACCCCCACAGATGTTGCACATGCCTTTCAGGTGACAGTTCCTGGTTCCATGACCCAGCTGCAAGCAGTTCCTGCACTGGGTCACGTTCGGCCGCTTGTTCCGGTAGGCCTCCCACCGGATGATAGTGCTTGCCACAACTTTCATTGCAGAGAGCTTTTTCAGATTGGTGTATCCCTTTGGGAAGACAACAATGTACGGAGTTTTGTTCACGGTGGACTTTTCCTTCCGCTTGATGACATGTACCTCCAGCGCGTCCAGCTTGAGATCCCTCTTCAGAAGGTACTTGACCTCATCCGGTTTCAGTTCATCAGAAAAACCACGAAGAACCACCCGATGATTTCGTTCGTTTCGCCGATCGTGGGTGTACAATTCCACTTTCTTCTTCTTGAGTATCTCTTGCAACTTGTCAAAATCTTTGACAGAGAAGCAGGTCACCTTGGTTCCAAATCGGGTTAGTTTGTAAATCGGTTTGAAACCTAATTTACAACTTTCCACTATCGCCACGAGCTTGTAAAAATCCGTGGTGTTCTTCACCACCAAAGGTGGTTGCTTTTGTTTACCTGCCGACTGGCCGGGTGGTGGAACCGCCGGGGCGTCCCCTCCTCCTGCTGGGCTGGCATTGTCGTTGTTTTTGTTATCAGCTAGCGGACTGAACTTGTTGTTGTTGAGCAGGGTCTTCTCAACTTTTTCTCCTTCGATGCCGATTCCAGTGACCTCGCTGGACTTCTTCCGCTTCCGATTCCCGCGGACGGGACGAAAATCTTCCTCCTCGGAGGATTCCCCCACCTCCATCTGTCAAAAACTTCCAAGCAAGCGAGATGACAACACGAGCAAAACACGTCTTAACTTGTCGCTGGCTGGCGACTGAGTGTGGAGTAGCACCTTCCCGCCTGTCTCAACACCTTTTAAAAGGGTGACGACGGGTGAACTTGGATTTAAAAAATCTAAATTACTTAAGAGTAGTTAATTAATGGTTGTTAATGGTTAAGCTCGACAAACAAAAATAAGAAAACGATTTTTTTTTTGTTGTGGTTCGATTGGGGTATACTTTCTTCAGCAGTATTGTAGTGCTAATCATTGTGAACAACTTTGCTGAAGACACCGGATTTATATCTCTAAATCTGTTAATTCTACAGCATTCTATATGAAATGTGCTAGGGGTACCCTTCAAAAAAGTGTGTAACTTTCTTGTTTTATTTTTGGCAATTTCGGTGTCTTCGAAGCACATTTAGAAAATTGAAAAACGCTTCTTTTGACACTTTTTTGTAAAAAGTTAGAGTGGATTTACGATTTTTGATAAGCCTTTTTCAAATGTTTGTATTTTTTTGGTGGAAACAAAAAATCATTCTATTTGTTGCATTTGTAAGCTCAAGATTGTTTCCTTATAATGATGTAAAAATCTCAGGAGGGGTTTTTTTTAGATAACTCAATTAAAAGTTGTTTAAGGATTGTCATTTTGAGATACTTTACTTAGCGAAATAGTCATTTTATATAAAAGTCCCAAGTAAAACAACAAAAGCTTACTGATTTAGTTTGAATACGATTCAGAAGAATCTCGGACATCAATAATTAGGCAAATACTGCTCAAATAAACAAAAGTGACGTAAACGCCCAGTTGAAATGGTATAATGTAGGATTTTGATATTTTTTTTCTCTTACGATATAATATTTCAGCTGGGTGTTTGAGTAAAAATAGAATTTTCGATTATTTTTGCAAAATAAAATCTATTTTATGTTAAAGTATGACTCGGAGATGGCTAAAAGTCGATGTCTCGATCATTTTTAATGTATCTTTGTCTGCTGCAGCCATTCAGCTGGTTTCGTTACTGAGGTAACTTTCGCAAACTTGTTTTTCGCCTATAAAACAGAAATATTTTTTATGCTTTTGTTTTTTTTTTTTAATTTAAGGCCGTTGCTAAAAGAATTTCCCATATATCTTTCCGTGAAAAAGTCTTTTTTTCAATGTTTAAAAGTTATTTATCCAGAAGAACAGCAAATTCCGGGCACCCATGGTTTCCCCAATCGAACTACCTGGTCGAAGTACAGCTCTCAGAGAGGTGGGCAAAAAAGATCGAACCGCTCAAAGAGCCGGTTCACTGAAAAGAGCGAACGAACCGTGGCTCTCAAAAAAAGAACTGCGGTCTTTTGGAAGAACCGTTTTATGATGGCATGATTTTTGTTATAAACATAATTTATTGAATTTCAAAAAAAAATCCAGTACCCATTTTTTTTGTTGAGAATTACAAATGCAATTTGGAATAATTCAATGCTTACAAAAATAAATCCTTTTGTCCGATAAAACTTAAGCGTTTATAGACTTTATCGATTTAATAAGAATGTAGAAAAGAGGTCACAGAATATTTTCTACAAATAAAATATCTGCATTAGGTCTATTCTTGCAGAATTAAACGCAATTTTAAAATTAATAGCGAGTAGAAATTTTGACATGAGACCACCAAGGCCTGTGATTTTCAAGGACATCTTCTCGTTTTGAGTTTTAATTTTTTTTATCAAATAATTTATAATAGTCCAATGTGAAATAACTTATAAAATCAACGATTCTTAAAAAACCTTTTCATCCAAATTTTGAAAAAGAGCGAAAGAGCCGTTCAAAAGAGTGGCTCTTTTTAATGAACGAACTAAAATGAGCGGCTCCTAAAAAAGAGCGGTTTTGCCCACCTCTACAGCTCTGTAACGCGCGGTGGTAAGTTTACGTTATTGGGCAGTAAAAGTTAGTTCTCCGTAAATGTAACAACATTTATCCGGAGTATTAAGGCAAATTCGTGGCATTGTTGAAACTTAAATAAATCCTTTCGGCAGTTGAAGCGCAAGCGTTTAGTTAAGCACAATAGATCATTTTGACGTTTCGCGAAGACGCACACCAGCGCACCATTAGGTTTTAGTGGCTTTTACGTATACATCTTTACTTTGTGTTCGTGTACGTGTAAAAACATGCATAGATAGGTCTTTCAAAATCAAAGTCCTTTAGGATAAGTTTGATGATGGGAATGGATTCAGTAGACAAATTAAATTTAAACTCAATAATTAGATTGGCGAACATAAACATTGATATTATTTTTAAAAAATCATCAAAAAATCTTTTTTACTCAAAAACCTGACCTTTTCGAAAAAATCTAATGATGATTAATTAGACTGACAAGACAAACTTATTTAACGTTCTGCAAAGCATTTATGATTTTTATCATTGATATCCCAGCAGAATTTGACTTGCATGCAAGTTGGAAAAACTTGAATGAGAACCAACTGAAAACATAATTTTGAAATGGCTATAAATATGCGTAGAAACAATAAATTTTTTAAACCTGGGGTGTTTCAGAAAGGGGAAAACGTGAACTTTCAGAGAAATATATTGGTTTGATGGTTTATTCAATAGTTCTTTTGTAAAATAGTCGACAAAGTAGCTAATTTTAGCCTACGCTAACATTTTAAACGGGTGTATCTCAAAATTGGGACCATTTGGAGGAATTTTGGACCCGGATTCGGATTCAGCAGGCAAAATTCTACTAGGAACAATTTCGTATACACAAAAATGGCTTATATAAGCCTAGTATAACATGTCTACAAATATTCATTGAAATCGGAGAGGGTCAAGTACAGAAGTACCTGGAAAATTCCGGTTGGGCTGGAATTGCGCTTTTGCAATCATAGAAGATTATTTTGAAATGATGCAAAGTGATCGCAATCTCCGTTGGTCAAATTTACAATTACGAGCACAAAACCACAAAGGTCAGTTTTCCCCGAAAAGCAATAAACAATAGGCCGACCACACTTTGATCACGGACCCAATAATGGGACCCGTTTGGTGTAATTTCATAATTGTTTGACACAAAAGTAATCACTTGCTGCTGCGGCAAACGGGGGGGTAATTTGAATCACGCACGCATTCTGTGTGTAAAATGGTTTTCACACGCCACTGAATTTCTAATTGGAATTCGATGCACGCTGGGCCTAAATTATCCAATATCATGGAAAATACAGAAAAAATATAAGCGTGTTGGGCGGTACCAAAACAAACCAGCTGAACCGCATTGTGATTGAAACTAGCTCATTAGTGGAGGTGAGATCAAAAGTTCACGTGAACCATAAATTTGAGTAGCGCAACCACACGTGATGACGCTCGTCCCCTCGCGCTGGCAGCGATTTATGAGGAGTATTAGCTATAAACATTGTGGAAAAAGGGTCAGTTGGGCAAATCCGCTTCGGATTATGTCAACTGGGCAGAAATGCGATTAAAGCATTAATAAAATTATACAAATTTTTAAAAATATGCTTTCACCTGATGAACACCACACTCGAACTTTTTTTTTTCATTAAGTTTCAACAGTTTATAATAAACCATTGTTTTCGCTCCTTTTTCAACCGGATTGGAGGTTAGGTTCGCTACGGTGCATCCAACGGTGTGGTTTGACAGTATTTGCACACAAAAAACACGTTAAACCACAACGCATAATTTGTTTGGCTTTCTGTTTGCACGCAGACACACACAGTCGCAAACATAGCAGTCGGTGCAAATTACCTTTTTTGCTGTGTTGAAAATTTAGCTGGTTTCATTTGGAGCGGATTTCACGCAATTTTGCCGCCAGCTTTCACATGTCATTAAAACTAATCAATCTGTCAGTGTTGGTTTGTGTGTGGGAGTGTGGGAAGAGTAATTTGTTGCCGTATGGTCAAACCCTTTTTCCGTGTCAATGAGTTGGTCAGCGAAAATTAGAAACTATTAGAAATGCTTTGAAAAAGGGTTGAGATTGTGTTGTTTTGGAAATAAATATTTCAACTTTTATTTATTTTTTTGTTGGAATTGCTCGAAAACTACCAAAATGTTTGAAAATCTCTACTTTAAACATTGTAGCATGTCAATAAGATTCCCTCGAACACAAAACACTGTTGGATGACTTGTTTTGACCCTATTTTTAACTACACAAAATCTTGAAAGACATGTTTTTTTAATATATCCATTTAAAATGCATTAAAACATGCGTGAGTTTTAATCTAAAAGTGGCGTTCTGCCAAAATAAAAAAAAAAACGCGGAAAGAATCCCACACTCCCCGAATTAATTTTAATATCCTCGTGGTCGGAGTATGTGGTGAGCAAAATAAAAGAAAATACACAGAAAAGCTGCGTGAGTAGCAGCAGGTGCGTGTTTTTTGCGTTATTTTGGGGAGAAGTGATTGGCATGATGCATTTTCGTTATTGGCACCACGGCTCAACGGGAAATATTTATATTAAAGCATATGGAGCGCAGGTTCCGGGTGGGAGTGCTGACAGCGACGACGACGTGGGGGTCGGAAAAATGAAGCTTTTCCGGGCCTCTTTGTGGTTGTTTGTCATGTCTCGTCATTTATTTAAGTGATGAAAATTGGAGACTTTTGAGCGAGTGCTGGGAGGCTGTGTGGACTTGACAATTTTGGATCGGTTGAATTTTCAAATTTGGGAAAAGTAATTTAAATGTGCAAACTTCACATAAGAACAAAAAAAATGATTTTGAAAAAAAAAATGAAAAATTGGTGAAGTATTTACAACATTTAACACTTTGGAGTGTTTAGAGAGTTTGGAGACTTTCATAAATTCCATTTAACTAGATTTACAGATTCAGTTAGTCAGTTGAAGAACCATTTATAAACCACCTGAACACATTTTTGAAATCTCAGACCCCCTCCCCCCTCAATAAATAATAACAACAATACATATTTTGAAAGTCTTATCTTGAATCGTTCCAGGATTGCAGAAATTTTGTCAATTTAGACTTCTTTGGAGAGTTTTGAGACGAGTTTTGAGTAATTAGACTTTTGACAACATTGAACTTCATCAGATATATTAAAAGTTAAACAATGTTTTAATGAAGCCTTTCAAAACTTCCAACACTAACGTTGACTAATAGTTTGAGAGACTTCCAGTCTCATAATTACTTCCCATTAAACAACAGGATACCCTCGTAAAAAGCTATCAATTTTCCAAACCAAAACACATTGTTACAGTTGGAAATTTATGTAATGCCACTTCTATCTCCAGTCGAATCTTAGCCGTCCCGGCATGGTCATAAATCGCCAGCCAGACGTGCTCAATTTTAGCACTCTACCCTGCCCAACTCGTCGCCATATTTTCAGGTCAACTGATTGACTCCTTCGTCCATTCCGTCCCATAAAGCATCAAGTTTTGCCACCGTCATACATCATAAGGTTGGACCCGAAAACTTCTTCTTCGACAACAACGTCGAAAAACTGCCATTAATGGTGTAAAACAATTTAACACCCTCGAAAGCTCCCAAGAAGAAGATTTCCAGCTTGGAATAGTAATCCATCGCACTACGGCTTCGACTTCTAGCAACTGCGTGGCAAAGCTGTTTGTTCAAACAAAGAGAAAATACTCCCCCGCGAGGAAAACAAACAGCAACAACAACAAGTTTCAAGAAGTTCGCAAGCTTCGCATCTTCAATGCACCAAAACTCGACGAAGGAATATCAATAATTTATGACCTATTTTCGACCCATCCCTCCAACCAAAGTCGGAGCTGGAGACTCTTCTGCAAAAGTCATGCTCCGTCTTCGTCGGTATACCTTTCCGCCAAACGACTTGCATATGGGTGGCAAATCGTCAGCTGTGTGCTATCTTGTGACATAGACCATTTTGGTCGAAAATGAGTTAATGATGACGTTTTGTTATATGTAACAAACCCTACAAGATGCTTTAACACGATTTTCGATATCTGTTTCCGTTTCCGGTATACAGCAAAGCACACTTGTGATATAGACCAAATTCCCAGTCAAATTTTTTGTGCTATCTTGTGACACGTGCAAAAGCAGTAGAGAACTATAAAACTGTATGGTACCAACAGATGTCACTACAACTTTATGGCGAGATTTATAACTAACCTTGTCACAAGAGTGCACTTCAAAAAAATGAAGCACATGTACTACGTGTCACAAGAGAGTTTCAAAGAGATTATGGTCGTTGTCACAAGAGTACCACCAATATGTTGATGGGTTTGTATGGTCGTTGTCACAAGTGTGCAACAAATATTTTGATAGGAGTTTGTATGGTCGTTGTCACAAGTGTGCCACGAATATTTTGGTAGGAGTTTGTATGGTCGTTGTCACAAGTGTGCAACAAATATTTCAATGGTAGTTTGTATGGTCGTTGTCACAAGTGTGCCACGAATATTTCGATGGAAGTTTGTATGGTCGTTGTCACAAGTGTGCAACAAATATTTTGGTAGGAGTTTGTATGGTCGTTGTCACAAGTGTGCCACGAATATTTTGGTAGGAGTTTGTATGGTCGTTGTCACAAGTGTGCAACAAATATTTCAATGGTAGTTTGTATGGTCGTTGTCACAAGTGTGCCACGAATATTTTGGTAGGAGTTTGTATGGTCGTTGTCACAAGTGTGCCACGAATATTTTGGTAGGAGTTTGTATGGTCGTTGTCACAAGTGTGCCACGAAAATTTCGATGGAAGTTTGTATGGTCGTTGTCACAAGTGTGCAACAAATATTTTGATTGGAGTTTGAATGGTCGTTGTCACAAGTGTGCCACGAATATTTTGGTAGGAGTTTGTATGGTCGTTGTCACAAGTGTGCAACAAATATTTCAATGGTAGTTTGTATGGTCGTTGTCACAAGTGTGCCACGAATATTTCGATGGAAGTTTGTATGGTCGTTGTCACAAGTGTGCAACAAATATTTTGGTAGGAGTTTGTATGGTCGTTGTCACAAGTGTGCCACGAAAATTTCGATGGAAGTTTGTATGGTCGTTGTCACAAGTGTGCAACAAATATTTTGATAGGAGTTTGTATGGTCGTTGTCACAAGTGTGCCACGAATATTTTGATAGGAGTTTGTATGGTCGTTGTCACAAGTGTGCCACGAATATTTTGGTAGGAGTTTGTATGGTCGTTGTCACAAGTGTGCCACAAATATTTCAACGGTAGTTTGTATGGTCGTTGTCACAAGTGTGCCATCAATATAACATTCATTACACCGTAACATTCGTTACACCGTAGTATGGTCACACCGTAACATTGTTACACCGCAATATTCGTTACACCGCAGTATGGTTACACCGTAACATAGTAACACCGTAATATGATTACACCGTAACATTGTTACACCGCAACATTCGTTACTTCGTAGTATGATTACACCACAACATTCGTTACACCGTTACATTCGTTACACCGTTACATTCGTTACACCGTAACATTGTTACACCGTAACATTGTTACACCGTAACATTGTTACACCGTAACATTGTTACACCGTAACATTGTTACACCGTAACATTGTAACAACGTAACATTGTTACACCGTAACATTTCTTCACACCGTAGTTTGATTACTCTATAAAATTGTTACACCACAACATTGGTTCCACCGTTACATTCGTTACACCGTTACATTCGTTACACCGTTACATTCGTTACACCGTTACACCGCATCATTCGTTACACCGTAACATTCGTTACACCGTAACATTCGTTACACCGTAGTATGGTCACACCGTAACATTGTTACATCGCAATATTCGTTACACCGTAACAAAGTTACACCGTAATATGATTACACCGTAACAAAGTTACACCGTTATATTATTACACCGTTACAGTGTTACACCGCAATAGTCTTACACCGTAACATTATTACGGTGTAACGAATGCCACGGTGTAATGAATGCTACGAAGCAACGAATGTTGCGGTGTAACAATGTTACGGTGTAACCAAACTAAGGTGTAACGAATGTTACGGTGTAGCGATTGTTAAGCTGTAACGAATGTTACGGTGTAACGAATTTTGTGGTGTAACGAATGTTGCGGTGTAACAATATTACGGTGTAACGAATGTAACTGTGTAACGAATGTAACGGTGTAACGAATGTTGTGGTGTTACAATGTTACGGTGTAATAATATTACGGTGTAACTTTGTTACGGTGTAACCATATTACGGTGTAACTTTGTTACGGTGTAATCATATTACGGTGTAACAATGTTACGGTGTGACCATACTACGGTGTAACGAATGTTACGGTGTAACGAATGATGCGGTGTAACGATGTAACGAATGTAACGGTGTAACGAATGTAACGGTGCAACGAATGTAACGGTGTAACCAATGTTGTGGTGTAACAATTTTATAGTGTAATCAAACTACGGTGTGAAGAAATGTTACGGTGTAACGAATGTTGCGGTGTAACAATGTTACGTTGTTACAATGTTACGGTGTAACAATGTTACGGTGTAACAATGTTACGGTGTAACGAATGTAACGGTGTAACGAATGTTGCGGTGTAACAAGTGTACGGTGTAATCATACTACGAAGTAACGAATGTTGCGGTGTAACAATGTTACGGTGTAATCATATTACGGTGTTACTATGTTACGGTGTAACCATACTGCGGTGTAACGAATATTGCGGTGTAACAATGTTACGGTGTGACCATACTACGGTGTAACGAATGTTACGGTGTAATGAATGTTATATTGGTGGCACACTTGTGACAACGACCATACAAATCTCCATCAAAATATTGGTGGCCCACTTGTGACAACCGCCAAACAAATCTCCATCAAAATATTGGTGGCACACTTGTGACAACGACCATACAAACTTCCATCGAAATTTTCGTGGCACACTTGTGACAACGACCATACAAACTCCTACCAAAATATCCATTGCACACTTGTGACAACGACCATACAAACTCCTACCAAAATATCCATTGCACACTTGTGACAATGACCATACAAACTCCTACCAAAATATTTGTTGCACACTTGTGACAACGACCATACAAACTTCCATCGAAATATTCGTGGCACACTTGTGACAACGACCATACAAACTCCTACCAAAATATCTGTTGCACACTTGTGACAATGACCATACAAACTCCTACCAAAATATTCGTGGCACACTTGTGACAACGACCATACAAACTCCTATCAAAATATTTGTTGCACACTTGTGACAACGACCATACAAACTTCCATCGAAATATTCGTGGCACACTTGTGACAACGACCATACAAACTCCTACCAAAATATCTGTTGCACACTTGTGACAACGACCATACAAACTCCTATCAAAATATTTGTTGCACACTTGTGACAACGACCATACAAACTTCCATCGAAATATTCGTGGCACACTTGTGACAACGACCATGCAAACTCCTACCAAAATATTCGTGGCACACTTGTGACAACGACCATACAAACTCCTATCAAAATATTTGTTGCACACTTGTGACAACGACCATACAAACTTCCATCGAAATTTTCGTGGCACACTTGTGACAACGACCATACAAACTCCTACCAAAATATCCATTGCACACTTGTGACAACGACCATACAAACTCCTACCAAAATATCCATTGCACACTTGTGACAACGACCATACAAACTCCTACCAAAATATTCGTGGCACACTTGTGACAACGACCATACAAACTCCTATCAAAATATTTGTTGCACACTTGTGACAACGACCATACAAACTTCCATCGAAATATTCGTGGCACACTTGTGACAACGACCATACAAACTCCTACCAAAATATCTGTTGCACACTTGTGACAACGACCATACAAACTCCTATCAAAATATTTGTTGCACACTTGTGACAACGACCATACAAACTTCCATCGAAATATTCGTGGCACACTTGTGACAACGACCATACAAACTCCTACCAAAATATTCGTGGCACACTTGTGACAACGACCATACAAACTCCTATCAAAATATTTGTTGCACACTTGTGACAACGACCATACAAACTTCCATGGAAATATTTGTGGCACACTTGTGACAACGACCATACAAACTCCTACCAAAATATTCGTGACACACTTGTGACAACGACCATACAAACTCCTATCAAAATATTTGTTGCACACTTGTGACAACGACCATACAAACTTCCATCGAAATATTCGTGGCACACTTGTGACAACGACCATACAAACTCCTACCAAAATATTCGTGGCACACTTGTGACAACGACCATACAAACTCCTACCAAAATATCTGTTGCACACTTGTGACAACGACCATACAAACTCCTATCAAAATATTTGTTGCACACTTGTGACAACGACCATACAAATTTCCATCGAAATATTCGTGGCACACTTGTGACAACGACCATACAAAATCCTACCAAAATATTCGTGGCACACTTGTGACAACGACCATACAAACTCCTATCAAAATATTTGTTGCACACTTGTGACAACGACCATACAAACTTCCATCGAAATATTCGTGGCACACTTGTGACAACGACCATACAAACTCCTACCAAAATATCTGTTGCACACTTGTGACAACGACCATACAAACTCCTATCAAAATATTTGTTGCACACTTGTGACAACGACCATACAAACTTCCATCGAAATATTTGTGGCACACTTGTGACAACGACCATACAAACTCCTACCAAAATATTCGTGGCACACTTGTGACAACGACCATACAAACTCCTATCAAAATATCCATTGCACACTTGTGACAACGACCATACAAACTTCCATCGAAATATTCGTGGCACACTTGTGACAACGACCATACAAACTCCTACCAAAATATTCATGGCACACTTGTGACAACGACCATACAAACTTCTATCGAAATATTCGTGGCACACTTGTGACAACGACCATACAAACTCCTACCAAAATATTCGTGGCACACTTGTGACAACGACTATACAAACTCCTATCAAAATATTTGTTGCACACTTGTGACAACGACCATACAAACTTCCATCGAAATATTCGTGGCACACTTGTGACAACGACCATACAAACTCCTACCAAAATATTCGTGGCACACTTGTGACAACGACTATACAAACTCCTATCAAAATATTTGTTGCACACTTGTGACAACGACCATACAAACTTCCATCGAAATATTCGTGGCACACTTGTGACAACGACCATACAAACTTCCATCGAAATATTCGTGGCACACTTGTGACAACGACCATACAAACTCCTACCAAAATATTCGTGGCACACTTGTGACAACGACCATACAAACTTCTACCAAAATATTCGTCGCACACTTGTGACAACGACCATACAAACTCCTACCAAAATATTCGTGGCACACTTGTGACAACGACCATACAAACTACCATTGTAATATTTGTTGCACACTTGTGACAACGACCATACAAACTCCTATCAAAATATTTGTTGCACACTTGTGACAACGACCATACAAATTTCCATCGAAATATTCGTGGCACACTTGTGACAACGACCATACAAACTCCTACCAAAATATTCGTGGCACACTTGTGACAACGACCATACAAACTCCTATCAAAATATTTGTTGCACACTTGTGACAACGACCATACAAACTTCCATCGAAATATTCGTGGCACACTTGTGACAACGACCATACAAACTCCTACCAAAATATCTGTTGCACACTTGTGACAACGACCATACAAACTCCTATCAAAATATTTGTTGCACACTTGTGACAACGACCATACAAACTTCCATCGAAATATTTGTGGCACACTTGTGACAACGACCATACAAACTCCTACCAAAATATTCGTGGCACACTTGTGACAACGACCATACAAACTCCTATCAAAATATCCATTGCACACTTGTGACAACGACCATACAAACTTCCATCGAAATATTCGTGGCACACTTGTGACAACGACCATACAAACTCCTACCAAAATATTCATGGCACACTTGTGACAACGACCATACAAACTTCTATCGAAATATTCGTGGCACACTTGTGACAACCACCATACAAACTCCTACCAAAATATTCGTGGCACACTTGTGACAACGACTATACAAACTCCTATCAAAATATTTGTTGCACACTTGTGACAACGACCATACAAACTTCCATCGAAATATTCGTGGCACACTTGTGACAACGACCATACAAACTCCTACCAAAATATTCGTGGCACACTTGTGACAACGACCATACAAACTTCTATCGAAATATTCGTGGCACACTTGTGACAACGACCATACAAACTCCTACCAAAATATTCGTGGCACACTTGTGACAACGACTATACAAACTCCTATCAAAATATTTGTTGCACACTTGTGACAACGACCATACAAACTTCCATCGAAATATTCGTGGCACACTTGTGACAACGACCATACAAACTCCTACCAAAATATTCGTGGCACACTTGTGACAACGACTATACAAACTCCTATCAAAATATTTGTTGCACACTTGTGACAACGACCATACAAACTTCCATCGAAATATTCGTGGCACACTTGTGACAACGACCATACAAACTTCCATCGAAATATTCGTGGCACACTTGTGACAACGACCATACAAACTCCTACCAAAATATTCGTGGCACACTTGTGACAACGACCATACAAACTCCTATCAAAATATCCATTGCACACTTGTGACAACGACCATACAAACTTCCATCGAAATATTCGTGGCACACTTGTGACAACGACCATACAAACTCCTACCAAAATATTCATGGCACACTTGTGACAACGACCATACAAACTTCTATCGAAATATTCGTGGCACACTTGTGACAACGACCATACAAACTCCTACCAAAATATTCGTGGCACACTTGTGACAACGACTATACAAACTCCTATCAAAATATTTGTTGCACACTTGTGACAACGACCATACAAACTTCCATCGAAATATTCGTGGCACACTTGTGACAACGACCATACAAACTCCTACCAAAATATTCGTGGCACACTTGTGACAACGACCATACAAACTTCTATCGAAATATTCGTGGCACACTTGTGACAACGACCATACAAACTCCTACCAAAATATTCGTGGCACACTTGTGACAACGACTATACAAACTCCTATCAAAATATTTGTTGCACACTTGTGACAACGACCATACAAACTTCCATCGAAATATTCGTGGCACACTTGTGACAACGACCATACAAACTCCTACCAAAATATTCGTGGCACACTTGTGACAACGACTATACAAACTCCTATCAAAATATTCGTGGCACACTTGTGACAACGACCATACAAACTTCTATCGAAATATTCGTGGCACACTTGTGACAACGACCATACAAACTCCTACCAAAATATTCGTGGCACACTTGTGACAACGACTATACAAACTCCTATCAAAATATTTGTTGCACACTTGTGACAACGACCATACAAACTTCCATCGAAATATTCGTGGCACACTTGTGACAACGACCATACAAACTCCTACCAAAATATTCGTGGCACACTTGTGACAACGACTATACAAACTCCTATCAAAATATTTGTTGCACACTTGTGACAACGACCATACAAACTTCCATCGAAATATTCGTGGCACACTTGTGACAACGACCATACAAACTTCCATCGAAATATTCGTGGCACACTTGTGACAACGACCATACAAACTCCTACCAAAATATTCGTGGCACACTTGTGACAACGACCATACAAACTCCTATCAAAATATCCATTGCACACTTGTGACAACGACCATACAAACTTCCATCGAAATATTCGTGGCACACTTGTGACAACGACCATACAAACTCCTACCAAAATATTCATGGCACACTTGTGACAACGACCATACAAACTTCCATCGAAATATTCGTGGCACACTTGTGACAACGACCATACAAACTTCCATCGAAATATTCGTGGCACACTTGTGACAACGACCATACAAACTTCCATCGAAATATTCGTGGCACACTTGTGACAACGACCATACAAACTCCTACCAAAATATTCGTGGCACACTTGTGACAACGACCATACAAACTCCTATCAAAATATCCATTGCACACTTGTGACAACGACCATACAAACTTCCATCGAAATATTCGTGGCACACTTGTGACAACGACCATACAAACTCCTACCAAAATATTCGTGGCACACTTGTGACAACGACTATACAAACTCCTATCAAAATATTTGTTGCACACTTGTGACAACGACCATACAAACTTCCATCGAAATATTCGTGGCACACTTGTGACAACGACCATACAAACTCCTACCAAAATATTCGTGGCACACTTGTGACAACGACTATACAAACTCCTATCAAAATATTTGTTGCACACTTGGGACAACGACCATACAAACTTCCATCGAAATATTCGTGGCACACTTGTGACAACGACCATACAAACTTCCATCGAAATATTCGTGGCACACTTGTGACAACGACCATACAAACTCCTACCAAAATATTCGTGGCACACTTGTGACAACGACCATACAAACTCCTACCAAAATATTCGTGGCACACTTGTGACAACGACTATACAAACTCCTATCAAAATATTTGTTGCACACTTGGGACAACGACCATACAAACTTCCATCGAAATATTCGTGGCACACTTGTGACAACGACCATACAAACTTCCATCGAAATATTCGTGGCACACTTGTGACAACGACCATACAAACTCCTACCAAAATATTCATGGCACACTTGTGACAACGACCATACAAACTTCTACCAAAATATTCGTGGCACACTTGTGACAACGACCATACAAACTCCTACCAAAATATTCGTGGCACACTTGTGACAACGACCATACAAACTACCATTGTAATATTTGTTGCACACTTGTGACAACGACCATACAAACCCATCAACATATTGGTGGTACTCTTGTGACAACGACCATAATCCCTTTGAAACTCTTTTGTGACACGTAGTACATGTTCTTCATTTATTTGAAGTGCACTCTTGTGACACGGTGATTTACAGAACGTGCTATAAATCTGAAAAAGGTTTGTGTCTTGAATGATTTAATTTTCCATCATGGATTTTGTGTTTGCCATGGGAAAATCTTTGGTTTTCCTTGATTTTCATCATTTTCTGTTATTTTATTTTATTGCACTACTATGAATATGACTCATTTTTTTTTTGGATTGAGCTTATTTTAATATTTTTTAAAATATTTTAGATAATTTAAGAGAATTTTTATTATTACTCATTAAAAAATCGTGGAAAACTTCGGAAAAGCGAAAAAAATTTCCTCGTTTTCTAAACATTTTGATTGCTTACCGTTGTTTCAAGGTAATCTTATCATAAAAATTTCAAAAACTATTGTTTAACTTAACTAAACTATTGATTTGAGCTTATTTAATTTTGTATGGGAATTCTGTGCACACTTGTGACACGTAGTACATTTTTACTTTCAAAACACACTTGTGACACGTGCTTTTCAGATTTTTAGTTACATTTTATACTGTAACTTTTAGTAGGTTTCACTAAATTAGTCCATACTTGGAGCGTTTGTTCATCGATAGTATACGAACAGATCGCTGTATTCAAAAATAGTTTATCATGTATTGCTGTGAAAATATTCAACCTCAAACTTTAAAAATCGTTTTTCTCGAAAAGTACCAAATGGTCTATGTCACAAGATAGCACACAGCTGACGAAATATCGCTCCAACTCCTAAATCATCTTTGCGTAAAACGGTTGATAATTTATGTTAGATCAACTTCCGGAAGGGAAAGCTGGGAAGGAAATCGGTGGGGCCAAGTGATTGTGTTCTAAAGGTGGCGTGACTGGAATTGGAACTAGAAATAGGACTTGGTTTGTCAAGTAAAATCCTGGACTTTCAGTAGATTTAGTTGAAATTTTATTTTTATTTGTGGGTGACTTAAATGGGGTTGTTCCCGTTATTATTGCCATTTAGTTGGTCCACTTTCATCGGCTTTATTTCGCAACATCAAACATTTTTAAGTTAAACTGTTAAAATTCAGTTTGAGGTTTTAATTGAATCTTATGTACCGTACCTCTTATAGAATTTCAACTCATTTTTGGAATATTTTCCAACTGGTAACGTTTGTCTCAAAATTTATATTTTTAACACATGTACGGGAGTAGGACACACAAGATCCCTGCACTTTTTTTTGTAAAAAAAAGTTCTCAATAGCGTTTAACAAATAGTTGCGTTGAAAGTTCTTATTTTGAATTCCGGAGTGACTTTGATAATTCTAGTTTTTCTTGTTGAAATCAAAATTAAGGTGCTAAAATTTTATTTCAACGTCAAATTTACCATCACTAAGTTTCCTTAACTAAGCTAAAATAATAAAAAAAAACAGTTTCATATTGGGTTTAATCAGTTTAACAACGAACAAACAAATTTTAGTTAATTTGATTAAAAGTAAGAAATTCGCCTAAAATTTGTTAAAATTAGTTTTGTTTATAATATCATCGATTCATATTGCATTTTAAACTGAATTCGATGCACGAATAAAAAAACGCAATTTATGTTTAATGTTCAACTGAAAATGCCAATAAATTTTGAGATTTTATTTGATATTTACAAACTTATTTTATCTTCTCCTTTTGTCCAAAGAATGCGGAAAATGCGTTTTCCGATTCAAAATCAGGATCACTTTGAGAACACCGAGCCACGTAGCCCAGTGGTAACGCTTCCGCCACGTAAGCGGTAGATCGGGGTTCAAATCCCGGCTCGGATCAACAACACTGGTTGGAAAAGTATGTCGATTCAAAATTCAAATCCTTAAAAAAAATGTGGGGCAATTTAGAGTTACAATTTATTTTTATCGAACATGCAATCAGAACAAGTCTTATGCTCTAATAGTTGCAAAGTTACGAGCAAATGAAAAAAAAAGTTTTTTTGGAAAACCGCCAAAAAAGAGGATGGTCCCATCGGCACCTAACTTAGGATTTCTGATAACTAAGTTTTCCAGTTGACGCTCGGACACTGAAGCGACCGCAAGTGCTTTAGACTGTGCTCCGGCATCAGCGTTGCTTTGTCACACGTTTGTGACCTAACCTCTTTTTTCTAAACGGAATTTACTACGGAAACAAAAATGGACAAAACCAGGAAGAACACGTTGAAAATAGTTTTCGGGACCGCGGCCAAGATACCACAGCACATGGACGTATTGCGATTTGTTGGAGGAACGTTGAAGATATCAGCAGCCAGCGTACATTCGATCTACAAGGACGAAAACGAACAACAGTTTTACATCAAGTTCATTGATGACGTCGCGTTTAACCTGTTCACCGCCACCATCGAAGAGCAGTACACCTTCGAGTACATCGACCTCAGCACCTCCGTCGTTCGCCTGGATGTGGCCAGTAGCCTGTTCCGGTACGTACGAATCTTCAACCTGCCGCCCGAAATAGAGGATAAAGACATTGCCACGGTTTTGGGACAGTTCGGCGTGATCAGGCAACATGTTCGAGAGAAATACCCGGCGGCGTACGGATTCTCCGTGTACAGCGGCGTAAGAGGTGTGCATATGGAGATTTCCAAGGAAATACCAGCGAATCTGTTCATCGGCCACTACAAGGCGCGGCTCTATTATGAGGGCCTTAAAAATAAATGTTTTTACTGCAAAGGGGAAGGTCACCTGAAGGCCACCTGCCCCAAGCTAGCCAGTAACAAAGCGCAGCAAAATGGCGGACAGTACAGCCATGTGCTCGCAAATGCGATCATCGGGTCGGGAACAAAGCAGAACGTTCCATCGCTAAACATGACGTTACTGCCAGTACCGCCGTACAGAGGTGCTGGATGCAAGGACGGTGGACCCGAGCGACCGCCGATTGAGGCCGATCAACAGACCGGCACGAGCGCAGCTGACACGAGCGCGGCTGGCACGAGCGCAGCCGATGCGTGCGTAGCTAACACGAGTTTCGCGGCTACAGGCGCTGCCGAGACGAACACGCTGCAGGATCGCAGCGTTTCCAACATTACGATCCTGAGCGACAACACGATGGATCAAGGGGATGGAGAGGGAACGGAGTCGTATCCGGACATCTCGTCTGACGAAGCGAGCTCGCCCTTCACTTTGGTTGACCGATCGAAGCAGAAAAAAACGCAGCTTACCATCCCGAACGAAGACACGAGCAAGCTGGACAGCCCGATCGATGCGATCGGTGATCGGTCACGAGGATCGACCCGAACGCCTGATACGGAGAGAGGATCCAGATCTCGCAGCCAGCGAAGGCCGGGCCGGCCACGTAAGTAGACGACGATAACTCGGTACGATAATATCACTAAGACATTCAACGTCAGGGTGTGGAAGGGATGTTCAAAAAATGTTTCTATCCGTCGGTTTTGCGAAATTTTATCCATTCTTTTGCAATTTGTTCTAATTCATTCATATTTCTCTAATGGCTCTCATACGTAATATCGCTGCAATCAATCTTAATGCTATTTGCTCTACGGTGAAAAAACTTTTATTGCGAGACTTTGTTTGGAACAACGATTTGGATATTATATTCATGCAAGAAGTTGCATTTGAAAATTTCGCATTTATCAATTCTCACAAAGCTCTGATCAACATAAGTCCTGATGGAAAAGGTACGGGAGTGCTTTTACGCAACAATATTGAATATTCTGATCTTATAATGAACACCAACGGAAGGATAACATCGCTATGTATCGACAATTTGAATTTTATCAACATTTATGCACATTCAGGGAGTGGTTTTAAGAAAGAGCGAGACCAATTATTTACAGTTGACACACTGATTCACTTCAAGGAAGGTAGAGAGAATGTTATGCTCGGCGATTTTAATTGTATTATTCACACAGAAGATTCAAACAGTGCTGTGAAAAATATATCTACGGGATTGAAAAACTTGATTTCATCAATGAATTTTATTGATGTTGAAAAGAAAATTAAGGGAAACGATACATTTTTCACCTTTTACCGTAACGGATCAAAGTCACGTTTGGATAGAATTTATGCTTCCAAATATTTTTGTGATTCTGTAACAAAAATTGAAACTAAACCAACAGCTTTCTCTGACCACCATTGTGTTTTTGCAAAATATAAAGTTTTAGATTTATTAAATGTTTCTTACTTGGGAAGGGGATACTGGAAATTAAATTCATCTCTGTTGAACGATGATGAAATAAACTCAAAATTTGGCAGTGTATATAGAGATTTGCAAAAAAGAAACTCTCATAGTGATATTAATTTTTGGTGGAATTCAGTATTTAAATCGAGTGTTAAGAAATTTTACAAAAATGAAAGTTATTTGTTCAATCAGCAGTTTAATAGAGAGAAGAATTTTTACTATGTTTGTTTAAATGAATTATTTGATTTACAGAAAACTGGTGCAGAAGTCACATCGGATCTGGAAATAGTCAAATCAAAATTGATGGAGATTGAGAATAGACGAATTAATTTATGCAATTACAAACTTAAAGCAAATTCACTGTTATCGGACGAAAAATTAGGCTTGTTCCAAATCTCTACGAAAATTACTCGTAGCATGACTTCTAACGTTATGAAATTAAGAATAAATGGGGAAATTACATCCGACACAACGAAATTAAAAAAAATATTATTTGATCACTATCAATGCAATTTTCAAAAGCAGCCAAATTCTGATATAGAGTACGAAAACGTGTTAAAATTCATTAAAACTAGTCTAGACAACAATGATCATCAAGCTCTTCTTAAACCTATTGAAGAGGGAGAGTTACTATTGATTATAAAAACAGCATCAAAACGAACTAGCCCCGGACCCGATGGACTTTGTTATAATTTTTATCTAAACCACTTTGAACTTTTGAAAATTGACCTTTTAAATTTATTTAATTCGTATCTAATCCATGGTGCTTACCCACCGGCCAGTTTTTCTGCAGGTATTATTACACTCATCCCGAAGAAAGGAGATAATTATGATTTATCCAACAAACGACCAATTAGCATGTTAAATACAGATTGTAAATTATTTACAAAAATTTTATGGAATAGAATACAGCCACTGTTAGATAAACTTATCGGGCCTGGCCAAGCAGCTTGTGTCACCGATCGTTCGTGCGTTGACAATCTCCGCACATTTCGAAATATTCTCATTAAAGCAAACGCATCAAAAAAATTCAAAGGAATTCTCATGAGCCTAGATCTAGAAAAAGCTTTTGATCGGGTTGATCACGACTTTCTATGGGCCGTCTTGGCGAAATTTAACTTCCCAGCTAGTTTTATAAATTGTTTAAAAAAGTTATATAAAAATGCAACTTCACAAATTTTGTTTAATGGGTTTCTCACTTCCGCAATTCGTATCTTAAGTTCAGTAAGGCAAGGATGTCCATTAAGCATGGCATTATTTGCCCTTTACATTGAACCACTCATCAGAATGTTATATGAAAATATTTTTGGTTGTCTCATTGCTAACAATTTTGTGAAGGTTGTTGCATATGCAGATGATCTGAATATTTTAGTAAGAAACAATCACGAGTTTGATACTGTCTTGCAGTTGGTGAGTTATTTTAGCATATACTCTAAAATAAAACTCAATTTTGCAAAATCTCAGTATCTTCGATTTAACGGTTGCTTATCTGGTCCACATCAAATTAAAGAAGTGGAGTCTTTAAATGTTTTAGGAGTTTTAATTTGCCAAAATTTCAATAAATTAGTTGAAATTAACTATGATAGCTATTTGAACAAATTAAAATACACATTAGGTTTACATCAGAAACGTATTTTAAATTTTTTCCAGAAAGCGTGGTTGTTGAACACTTACGTTCTGTCCAAAATTTGGTATATTTGTCAAATATTTCCTCCAAATAATAAACATTTAGCAGCGATAAAATCAATCTGCGGACAGTTTATTTGGCAAGGATTTATCTTCAAGGTTCCTAGAAATGGATTATATTTACCGGTTATTAAAGGTGGTCTCGCTCTGACAGATGTAGAATCAAAAGCAAAGTCTCTTTTTATTAAAAACATTCTTTATAGTAACGCTGATGGAAACGCACCTTTGGACAACTTCATGTTAGGACAAATCAATAATAGTACTTTAACTAGAAATATGCGAGAATGGATCGTAAAAGCTGATGAACTCAAACTTGAAAGCCATTTAAACAGCAGCAAAAAAAATTATGATTTCTTCATTCACAGTTTAAACATCAAATGTAAAACAATGGAGGACATGCCTAATTTAATGTGGTCAAATTTGTTAAACAATTTAGATTCAAATTTTTTAAATTCAAAGTGTAAAACCGTACTGTTTTGCATCTTTAAGGACATAATTTTACACAAAAAGAAATTGCATTTATACGGAATAAGAGGGACGGACTCGGAGTTTTGTGAGAATTGCGGTTTAGTAGAATCAGTTAGTCACTTAATAAAATATTGTCAAACATCCGAAGAAATTTGGAGATGGTTAAAAAATATTCTGAACAAAAGACTCAAAATTTTAGTAAAGGATCCTGATGAGCTTCTATCATTGAGTATCGGTGATAGGGACTTTAAATACAAAGCAGCACTTTGGCTGACTGTGCAAACGATAGTTTATAATTTAGAAAAACGAGGTTTTGGGGATTTGAATGAATTTAAACAAGGCATAAGAATCGTTCGTTTCAATAATAAAGCTATTTTTGAGCGTCATTTTAAGCATTTTTTGAACATCTTCTAGAAACATCCAAAGTTAAATTATCTCTACCGAGCTTATTTGTCGTCTTATTTGCAAGTGGTGAAATGTAAATTCAAGAAAAATGTTGTAAAATAAAGTGAAAAAAAAAAAAAAAGTTCCCTTAACTAAGTTAACTAAGTGGTCTGAATGGATGAAGGTTGAGCCCAAAAGTGTACTCAGTTGACATGGAATTGTCCAAATCATGATCAAGAATTTGAAAACCTTAGAGTTTTTAAAGATTATCGGTTTTTATTTTCAAGGCTTTGGAACTTTATCTAATTGAACCAAGTCCTACGAATTTGGAAACTTCACAAGTTTTCAAGTGCCTTAGCGCTTTTAAAATCCAAAAAAGATATTTTTTTTCTTTCTTGTGGAATTTTTTACTTAGCCTTAAATTATTGTTTTATACTCTTAAGAAGGTTTAAAAATGTCATCAATTCTCAATGAGGAAATATCGATTTTTTTCTAAGTTGGATTTTATTTCGTATTTTTTTATTTTCTTATTAACATCACATTCGAGCTCTGCGACCCCGTTTTAGTTAAATTTGAATGGTTGATTGACTTATGGCCTATCTACAATCACTTAGCTTAGAATAGTTAAGTAAAGTAAAACTTAGAAAATGTACACAACTTACGGCCGTCATCCACAGTCAACTTAGAAAATTTGCTGGGCTGATATACGTTGCTATGCAGTTGTTTGTTTACCTTTGATATGGAAACGTCAACTTACCGTAGATTTTGAAATTTTCCAAACCATACGTCAAGTTTCTAATTTTATTCCTTTTCATTGTAGAAGATCAGATTTATTTCCATTGATTCAAACTCCTAAGCTAAGTGAAATTTTCTAAGTTAAGTGATTGTAGATAGGCCATTAGAAACGTTCAAATGCAATTTTTCAGTATCCCGTAATCGCCATTTTAGCCGCCATCTTGGATTTAAAAATTCTAAATCACTTTAGAGTAGTTTAAGGAACAAAGAAAAATAATGTTTGGCAGGTTAAGCACTCGCTCCTCACTCCGTCCAATTTGTTGATTTTCACAACTTGTTTTGTAAAACTGTTGATAGAAACTTGCTTGCTCACTTCCTATTGAGCTATTTATTACTCAGTTTCAGTTAAAACGCCTTTTATGAGCTGTAATTAAACGTCAAAGTGCTGATATGACAACATTAGAGGCACGCTAGAGTTGGATGCTTTTCCCCTACTAGAATTTTAGCAGAGATTCCAAAATATTCTAATTTTAAATATCGGCTAAATAATTTTCAAGTAAAGAGAAATACGATCACACAATTATCATGAAAATCAATTTTTGTGTACAAAAATACTGCATAGGTCATCCTTGTGGCCCTGTTGGTTATCACATCAAATCAAATCAAAAATTATTTAATTTTAATAGGGAAGTTGTGATGAATTAACAAAAAAACTACTTTATTTTTTAAGATTTTTTTTAGATAATTTTTATTTTTTTTTTCTATTTTCAAAGTATTTTTTTATTATTTTAATGGATAGCAGTGTAATTCATAATTCAAAATTAACTAATGGGTAATTCTCCGTCAACTCACACAGCAGTTGCCCCGACCCCTCTTCGATTTGCGTGAAACTTTGTCCCATGGAGTAACTTTTGTCCCTGATCACGAATCCGAGGTCCGTTTTTTGATATCTCGTGACGGAGAGGCGGTACGACCCCTTCCATTTTTGAACATGCGAAAAAAGAGGTGTTTTTCAATAATTTGCAGCCTGAAACGGTGATGAGATAGAAATTTGGTGTCAAAGGGACGTTTATGTAAAACTAGACGCACGATTTGATGGCGTACTCAGAATTCCAAAAAATTTTTCATCGAAAAAAACACTAAAATTTTTTAAAAATTCTCCCATTTTCCGTTACTTGACTGTAAAAATTTTTGGAACTTGTCATTTTATAGGAAATTTTTAATTTCGAATCTACATTGACCCAGAAGGGTCATTTTTTCATTTAGAACAAAATTTTTCATTTTAAAATTTCGTGTTTTTTCTGACTTTGCAGGGTTATTTTTTAGAGTGTAATAATGTTCTGCAAAGTTATAGAGCAGACAATTACAAAAATTTTGATATATAGACATAAGCGGTTTGCTCATACACATGACGAGTTATCGCGATTTTACGAAAAAAAGTTTTGAAAAAGTTGGTCGTCATCGATCATGGCCATTCATGGTCACCCGCGACAGACACGAACGACAAAACAAAGATAAACGCAAAAAGTAACTTTTTCAAAACTTTTTTTCGTAAAATCGCGATAACTCGTGATGTTTATAAGAAAAGTCCTTATGTCTATATATTTAAATTTTTGTATTGTCTGCTCTACAACTTTGTAGAACATTGTTATACTCCAAAAAATAACCGTGCAAAGTTAGAAAAAACACGAAATTTTAAAGTGAAAAATTTTGCTTTAAATGAAAAAAACTGACCCTTCTGAGTCAATGTAGATTCGAAAAGCACATTAAATTTCCTATAAAATGACATGTTCCAAAAAAATTTACAGTCAAGTAACGGAAAAAGGGAGAATTTTTTAAACTTTTTTTGTGTTTTTTTATGAAAAATACGTTTTTTCGGAATTCTGAGTATGCCATCAATTTGGTTGTCTAATTTTACATAAAAGTCCCTTTGACACCAAATTTCTATCTCATCACCGTATCAGGCTGCAAATTATTGAAAAACACCTCTTTTTTCGCATGTTCAAAAATGGAAGGGTTCGTACCGCCTCTCCGTCACGAGATATCAAAAAACGGACCTCGGATTCGTGATCAGGGACAAAAGTTACCCCTTAGGACAAAGTTTCACGCAAATCGAAGAGGGGTCGGGGCAACTTTTCCTGATTTCGTGTGAGTTGGTAGAGAATTACCCTAATAATAATGACAAATTAATGCAATCCAATAAAGTACTTTTTCCAGAAGATCTTATAGCCCATGGGTTTTTTATGTTGATAGGATCTTTTGAAAAATAAAGCGAGAAATAACTTAATGAACTGGCCTGAATTTTATTTATAATTGATTGTGTACTTTCTTAAAAGCAAAATTTTAAATTTAATTGAATTTATTTCAATTTGTTTTGAAAAATTAATAATACATAATATGAACAGTTAACATGGTTTTCTAAGTTAAAATGGAAACTTTTTGAAATAATGATCTTTTGACCAATGCTCAGGAAACTGAGATGAATAAATTTGGAAAATTTATCATCAATTCAAAGGTTTTGAGAATTTTGTTTTGGATGCGAAAGAAATTGAATAATTTTCAGATGTTTTATATTTTAATAAACTCGATAAATTTAACATTTCCTCAGAATTGAACCGTTGAAATTTGCAATCAAATTATACACGAAACAAGACGTACAAAAATCGAAACCATTCGCACTACCACCCATAGGTCTTGGTGGTAAACTATACAGTGTAATGAAAAAAATATATATATATATATTTATTATAATTATCAAACTAAAAAGCTAAAGCTTACAATTTATGAAAGATGACGATTTTGGATTTCAGAATTAATTTCATAACATTCAGTACCTACATGAAAACCCTAATAATTTTAATAAAAGAAGACTTCAAAAATTTGGAAGCTTGTGAGTAGACTTTCAAGTACCATCAACACTGCCACAACCTCCCAAAAAGAGAGTGTGCCTTCAGAGGCAAGCTGTTGTTGTGACAGTTATTATGCTGAGCAAGAGCAAAATTTTTTTATGTCTCCGGTGTGAAACGATACGTCGTAAACTTTTTTTTATCAATAATTTTCACCATAAAAGGCGCCACCACACACCGCGGAGAAGTTTTTCCGTCGTTGGTGGCATTTTCTTTGTCAAGGGGGAGGGAAAACTTGTGGAAAACCTTATTTTTAGGGGAGGGTGGTTTTCCACGTCACCAACCTCGCAGCCGCGCAGAGGGGCGGGGGAAATTATCAATTATCAGTCATTACACGGGGCACGTGAAAGTTGGCGAATAATAACTTTTACGGGCGACCGGTGGGGGAAGCAGGAATGTCGCCGTCGAAAGGTAAAAGCTGTTATGGTTTGAGGAAGAGTGCCATAAAACGTCAAAATGATGCATTTCTGTGCGGGGCCACTTCCTGGTGTCTGTGGGTCATATTCACACGTCTTTTCGGAAACTTTTTGGAAGAGCGAAGATAAAGGCAAGCTTTACGAGCGCGCCAGGCCGCCCAGGACGAGTGTCAATTTGGGTGCAATTCATTCCGAATAAAAGTGATGGGCGTGTGTGTTGGTGGCAGGGCATGAAATGTGGGGGAAAAGTGGGACGAAAAGGCTTTTCCTGCAATTTGAGCAAGTGTCATAAAACCGTAAAGAGCAAGTGAGCCAATGAGGTTGAGGGAAGACGTCTGCTCTGTGAGATTGTTTTAAGTACGAATTTAAAGTTGCGAAAGAACTTTAAAGAAATATTGTATGGTTTTACAGAGAAATTTTGTTTGAAGTAATTTGATCTAAGCTATTTTAAATTCTATTTTAAATGTTTTCTTTTGTAATATCTGCCTCCTATTTTAAATTTCAATTTATGGAAATGAACTTGAAGAATCGAAAAGAGCTTGTAATATAAAGATTTGTTTACTTCAAACTCAATGCTATAAAAAATGTGTTTGTCTTGATGTATTTCATTGCTTTCTTTAACAATCTTGCTTTTTGTCATTTTAAGCTTCTCAAATTGCTTTCGTTACTTTATTTCCTGCACCCAATTCCACTGTTACTGTACGATAATTGTCTGTAAGTGTGTGTGTGTGGCACGTATCTCCCACCCAAATATATACAGTTTCCATTTTTCATTTGTTTGTAAAGAATAACCAAAACTCGAACAATCCATTTCATTAAAACGTCACTAATTGATGCATCTTGTTTCGTCCATTTTTCCACGGCTAACAGTATCCACAACCACGAGGACGTTCGAGGGTAAGTTATTTTTTTCTTGTAAATAATCATAAAACATCGCATAAAAATCACAACAAAAACAACGATGAAATTTAAAAATATTTGAAATCTCAAGATATGCATCAAGCATTAAAAATAATGCAAAAATAACTATCTTTGGAAAAGAATATATCACAGATGGTAAAACTATGAATATCTGAGGATAAAATTGGGCTACTTTTTAAACAAATTATTACTATGTTTTTACATTTCCTCTAAATTGAAATTTTGAGGATAAAAAGTCCAAGGACGTGAGATCAAACAGACAAAAAGCTGAAAGAGATGGACTTTGAATGGGCAAAATGTAGTCATAATAGAATTCAAACCAAACATTCTTCGAGCAATTTATGTTTTTTTGTTGAATCTTTATTCGGAGCAGATTGAGACCGGTTTGAGACCATTGTTGATATCAATTTATTTTATTTTTTTAAGTATCCGATAAAAAAATATAATCAAATTACCTAAAAAATTTCAATGCGTTTGCTCAAATTTCAAGCCCATTCAAAATTGAGATTACTTTTTAAAATGGGTTGGATTTCAAATTGAAATGTTAGTGAGTTTTTATATACCTTCAAAAACAGCAGTTTTTGCTAATTTTCACCAAGTCCAAACACCCTTTTTGAGATTTGAAGGTTTCCAAAAGTATTTTCCGCAGGGTTGCATGAATTATAATTTTCAACACAATCGCCAAAGCAGTGGTGAGGGCCAGCCAGCATTGTAGTTCGGTCCTTTCGTGCTGCAAACAGTCAGGGTCTGCAGCAGGAAAGGGACATGACGTCACAGCAGCATGGAAATTCTAAAGAAAATGGTTCTTTTTCGAGGGTGGGACGCGGTGGTGACACGAATGAGTCGTCGACCATTTGCACTCCATTTATTGTTGTGCTCGGGTGAAACAAACGAAAAAAAATGGCTGCTCTTCTGAGAAGGAGAGCACCGAAAGATCTCAACACTGAATGCAGTGTTGCAAACACACCCCAGAAAGGAAGCAGGAAGGAGTTGCAACACAAAAACGCTGCATTCACAGTGACACAGTGTAAAGGAGTGTTGTGGGGGGAGCAGGGGGAATCAACTCTACTGGTTGACTGACGGTCGACAGGAGTCTCTCTAGAGGGCCAGCGCAGCCAGTTGGCGAGGGTAGAGGTTTCTCTCACTTCCTGAAGTGGGGGCGTGAAAAAATGCAGTGAACACGTTATAGCAGTGACGTACCGAAGTTTAAATATAATAATACACTTTTTGAAATTTTGTATCATGAAATCTTTTGTAACATACGATCATGATACTCCGGTAAACCAAGTCTGAATATTTTTTATCCATTGAAACATTGTAATAATGTCATAGTTAAATTCAACAGTGACAGTTTATTTTTAATATTCTTTACTATGAAAATTTCAAATATTGATATGGTACACTCCATTTTCGGGTTAACGGGTTGAGGAACTTTTTTTCTGCGAAAATCTATACTTCTCATTTTTTATGATTTGTTTTGTTTGATTTTCATTATTTTTATTTGCAATTATCTTATTACGTTACGCGTTTCGGTCATTTCCTCGTTTATGAATCAAATTTGGAAGACATTTCTGAGGATGGTGGGGCCAGTTGCCCCATTTTGACATACCTGTGCACGCTAGGGCTATCATAATCATTTGCTTTATATTTTTGTTATCATATTTTTACTGTCCCTATTCATTTGTTGCATAGTTATTCATGTTTTCTGCTACAGAATGCTACCATTTTCATTGAAATGCAATGACACAGTCTGCATTCTAATTTTCAAATACAAGAAATATTAATAACAAGCACAGCCAAAGTTCCCCCTGAAAAAAAATCTAATTTTTAAAAACATTGTCTAACAAAACAACCCAAACTTCAACCAATCAACATTTCTAACATTTTCATAGTTCTTCTTTCCAATGCTTAGGCCAAAAACTCGATTTAATATCACCAGAGGTGAAATAGAGCCTTTCTTACAAAATGATGAAACTCCGACAAATATATTGGTGCAATTAATTTTTCAGAAACATAATGATACCACCCAGTGAGAATCTGACCTAAAGATTCTAATCTTTTTAGGCTAAACCTCGAATGCATTTTTTTTTAATTTCAGAGGTACATTTTGGGTCGCAAGATAATTATATTTAATTCAGAAAAAACATATTGGATTGACGTTATTACAAAATAATAAAGGGTACTCAGTCTTTAATGTTAGTCTATGATTAACCTAAAAAAATATGTATCGATATTGCACAGTGTCGATCTATTATGAGAAGTCAGAAAGAACACATTCGTCGATCTTTCAAGCATTTGTCGAACATTTGTCGATCTTTCGAGCCGGGACTTTGAATTTGATGTTCAGTATATGATTCTGTGTAAAACCAAAAATTTAATAGGAAAAAATAGGGTTAAAAATTAGACGTAAAACACTAATATGGCTACATCCCTGGAAATAAATTTTGGAAAAGCTTCAAATTTTGGACCCAAGCAGTTTATGGCACATGTTTTCGAATGGCTTTTTGTTTGAAACTGAATTCTTTTAATTTGATAGTGTTATCTGTAAAATTTTCCAAAAAATACCTCTAAAAATGGCTTTGACCACATTTCGTCGCCATCGTGCTAACTTGTCGTACGTGCATTTTGGGCCAAATTGAGTTAAGAACGCCATTTTGTGCAGCTCACAATGCCTCACCTTTTGACCTTCACAGATCCCCAAAATTCGATTTCAATCCTGAGATATTCAACAAAAACCGAAAAAACTCCGTGCATTTTTGTCACTTTACATATGAAAGTAGTTTCAATCTTGTCGTGCTATCTTGTCACTCCATGAAAATTGATGTAAGTGCGACAAAAGGCCAAAGGGATTTCAGGCCAGGAAAGTCAGGATGCGTTTGTCGCACGTACAAGCTAGACTACCCTAAACATTTGTAATTATAACTCGGGACTCCAGCAACCAACTTCAACCAAACTTTGGGACAATGCACAGAATGGTGAGCCAAACAAAACGTGTTTGTCATTGTTTACATTGCGTGCTCTCGTTTTTGAATATTCAAGGTCAAACATTAAAACGCATTTTTCTCGGAACGTCAAAATGGCGGGTGCGACAAGATAGCACGACGACGTCGATTTACTGGTCAAAAATTGTGAATCGAAAAATAAAATGTGCGTCTCCGACCCCACAGCTACAAATCAGAATTATAAAAATTGTGGGTTTTACGAGCGGGCTCCAAATTTTTAAGAGCGGATACAGACATCGCTCAAGTATTTCAGAAAAAGAGCTCTCAAAAATCAGACTTTGAGTTCCGGGTTTCGGGCCAAAATTCAATCGAAAGAGCGCATCTAAACCTTCAATTTAGTAATAGGATTTTTTTCTGGGACGATTCCTCGCCGTGCACGATTTTTTAAGAATTCTGAGAAAAGCGTTTTTTGAGTGGTGCGCTGGAAGTGGGGACGCGATGTCGTGATTATTCAGGTTAATTTTGTGTGTGCTTTTGTGTCGCTGTTCGTTAGGAGTGAGTGATTGTGGTAATCAAATGAGAGTGCATAATTGGTAAAGGGAGCGCGTTGTCGTAAAAAATATTCGGAGTGAAAAGTTTTTTTTTTTGTGCCTTTTGTTTCGCATTTTTGTCGTGAATTGTATGCTGTGACGAGGCCACTCGCTTGCTTTACTGAATTAATTGCGTCTTGAGCGTCATTTTCGTTAAATAATTTGTGTTTTATGTGCTTGTGTAATCTTAATTAACTGCTTTGTGATTTTCAAAGCCCTTTCGATAACAACGTTGATCGGAAGGCACGACGTCGGGTATGTTTACATTTTTTGAATATGGTTTTTTTTTACGGTGAAAAAGCCATTTTTATATAATGATCGAAAGACGCGCTGACATTTTGGAACTTCGAGATAATAGTGGAGCAAAATAACTGTGTGTGAGTGATTTTGTGTGTTAACCAGAAAGACCTTCCCATAGCATCGTTGCTCGGAAGGCTCGCTGACGGGTCTGTTATGAAAGTCCTCCCCATAGCATCGTAGCTCGGGAGGCATCAAAAAGACAATACCTTATCTTACTAACCCAAACAAATAATAATCACGTGATGCTTGAAGGAGATGCTGTGGATTCCACTCAACGGTCTCAAGCGGTATCAACAAGTATACAGCAATTCCCCACGGAAACAGCATGATTCGAAAAAAAAAGTTCTCCGATCGAGCTCAATTTTTTTCTGGGGGATCCTTGGCCGAAATAATTAGACCCGTATTTTTTTTTGTTTGGCCATTAGGGTGACCTAATGTCCTAATGTATCTCCGCGCCATTTCATCCGATTTTAGCTGTCCTAGACGCAAAAGAAAGGTGATTAGTTTGGCTATTTTGGAAAAATAGTAAGAAGTTTCAAAAATCTAGCTTAACATTTGAAAAGATCGTATGAAAACTTAAAATGCTATTTTGAAGGTCTCGAGACCGAAGAGCCTATGTCTGAAAACATATTTATCGGATTCCTCGGAAAATTTCACATAACATATCAAAAAGTGGTGAAGTTATGTTTTTTTTTTAAACTGGGTTTTTCGACGCGCCACGCGCAAAAATGGGAAAATGACGAAAATGGGAAAAAAACGACTTTTTTCACTGAAATTGCGATAACTTTAAAATTTCAGCGATGGCCTATAGGTGTTATAAAACCAAAAGTTGCGTCTTTTAATTACGAAAATTTTGATACCCTAACATGTCATTTTACTTCCTCATCCGATGGAAGGTTGGAGCAGATGGGAATCGAACCCAGAATCTTCCGCTTACAAAGCGGACAGCGTAACCATTCGGCCACGCACTGCACATGACATGATGCTTGATGAGCCTGCAACTTCAATTATCGGACTAACATTCCTCCCTTTCGTTGAACTGCAGGCTTCTTGGGAGGGCGCCGGTATTGACTAATAAAGTAGGGATCTTCAGAGGTTAAACAGTGAACGGATGGTTAGCTCCCACTGATCATTTTTGATTCATTGTTTAACTTCAGCTTATCTATCAATAACGGAGTAGCAGCTCATTGGCAGTCAGCCATGTTCATGCCAGGGTTGCGAATGAGCGAGCGCTCACGGAAGGCTTGCTCGCTCCAGCTGGAGCGTGAGTTTTTATCAGGTAGCTCGTGCTCGCTCACGCTCACCGGAGCGTTTTGCGCTCACGTGAGCTGGTGAGCCAAAGTAGGTAGTTGTTTTTTTCCTGTTGAAGCATCTGCCTGTTTGAAACGAAGTTTCAAAGGCAATGAAATGGATTTGATCAGCGAACGTCTTACGTCTATTTAAAACCTAGACATTTTTCGAACAAGGAACAAAGAACTAATTTCATAAAGTAAACATTCATTGACGTGAAGAGATGCACTGTTTATTCACAAATCAAATCCATATTGGACCATATTGTATTGTTGTTATTTACAAAAATATTGACAATTTATGTATATTTTATTTATTTTTAAATAATCTTTTAAACAGTTTCAATCATCCTTGTTCAAAAAATCATATATAACTTGTAATTGAATATTTTCAAAGGTTTGGTTGCGAAAGTGTTGAATAAAATCTACTTGTTGCAAGAAGAGCCCACCTTTTCGTGGTGAAAAATATTGACAATTTATTTGATTTGAGTCAAAAGGGTTATTTCAACCCTTAGGAATTTTGAGGCATATATTTAAAATAGAACTGTTTCAAAAATTTTACCCTATTTTCTAAAATCTTTGCCAAATAAAGACTTACCTTATAAAAATGATTAGCCGTTTCTAATCACTGAATCACTGAAAGATTTAATAAACGGAATAACTTTTTTTTAATGGTAGCTCATTCTGACCCGCAATCTGTAAATGTAGTCATAACACTGATTAGGTACATAAAAACAGTTTAATGTTATATTTTAATCAAAAAAGCATTTAACCATCGAGCTTACAGCATTTAATAATCGAGCTTACCAAAGCATATATCCTCTTGAATCAATTCATTGTTTTGTAAGTTTTTCTAAGGTTTATAGGCCCTTTTATTTAGGCGTCTATACCCCTACGCCCCTCTCTGCTACAATAAGGCCTTTGAATTCTAAAATATTTATACTTTCGACTGCATGTCTAAAAAATTATTTGACCCTTGCGAATTCAACCTTTTATTTAAAAACATGATTGATGAAATTAAGCTATTCCAATTAATATATCATAAAATTTGTTCACAAATTCATATTTCCACAGCCCTACTGCACCTGACGCAAAAAATCCATCTAGAATTGAAAAAAAAAACTTTCTCAAAAACGTTAAATGATTAGCGACACGTCCAAAATGAGCGCTCCGTGAGCGAAATATGAGCGCGAGCGCGAGCGTGGAGCAAACGTGAGCTGAAAAAATCGGAGCAAACGTGAGCGCGGGCAAACGTGAGCTAGCTCGCGCAGCGCTCCTCCTCACGAATGAGCGAAAAGTGAGCGCTCACGAGCGCGTGAGCACATGATCTGATTTTTCCTAGCATTACCAATTTTGAAACATTTGAATTTTACAGATTTATTGCTATTTATTGTTACAAAAAATCAAATACATTGTTCTTATTTAAAATTATTAGTTTTCCTACGTTACTGATTTTGAATCGTTTCAGCCGGATTAACAAATAAAAAAAATGAATGACTCGCAGAGAATTGCTCATAATTGATTTTCATTTTTTAATCTTAATCTTTTAACAATGTGAAAAATTCTTATAAATTTTTCCGAATATTTTCTACACATTTTTTTAACATAATTCTTCATTGTTTATAAAATGATTGAAATGAGAAACACAACAAATTTACCAGATCAAACTTTTACTCCGCCACTGCTGTTTTCCACAGCAAAAAAAATAAGCGATTATTATTTTCCAAGTTCCCCGAGTGACAGGGTGGTCCTTTGCGTTTTCTTCATCGCGCTTATTATGCTGCCAACAAAAGCTCACTCTCTCTTTCTTTTCGAGCAGCTGCACCAGAGGTTCTGTCGATGAATGACAGCTTGGGCAAAAAAAAGAGAGAAGAGTTGAGTGAAAAAAAATTGTGAAAAAAAATTCCACGACAAAATATAGTGGTTTTGACATGTTCCGTAATTGGATTGTAATTACCGGGAACCGGAAGTGTGTCACCACCACCGCCAGTGCGCTAAGAAGAAAAGCTGGAGCAGACTGGGAGGATTTTTTTTCGCTCTCTCTCTCTCTGATGGGTGAAAATGAAGGGAAAAATGTCGGTGGTTTCTGGTTGAAAAGCAGAAAGGGCGAGTGAAAAATCTGGAATATTTGAATTCATCGTGGTAATAAAGCTCTGCCCTCTCCGGAACAAGTGGTAAGAACTCAAGCATCATTTATCATCAAGCGGAAGGCAAACCTGCAGGAAGTGGCCCCTTTGAAATGCACCCACACACACAACACTTAAGGAGCATGTGCATGTGTCAGAGGACACATTCCATTCAGAAGCAGGACAGGATGAAACTCGGCACTGAAAAAGTCACTCAGGCCTTGTTTCTAGGTTCAGGAATTTCGCCTGCAAGGTAGGCAACGTGCACCGCCTCCTTCGTCACTTTTTTGTTCACACAGTTCTTGTGTCTTTTGGTGGCGATGATCTCGAGATGACTTCCAGAAGGAGGAGGACATCAGTCTTGCATGGTGACCACAACCTCCTGAAAGGAAAGTGATGGAATTTGCTTCGGGTTTTTTTTACCTTTGATTTTTATCGCCGAACGTTGGACTTTGGTCCAGGTGAGCGCTTTTATTTGCCCCTTTGGGTGGAAATTGTGGGATTCCTTTCGGCAGCTCTGGCGTGGAATGATGGAGAAATGGTCATCGTAAATGCTACGAAACGTGAATGATGGCCAATTATGGATGTGAGGAATGTTGGTGTTCAAGTTTTTAATGATTATCTAACGAACCTTAATTCTGCTTCAAAAAGGCAGGCCCCTAAAATTAACTAATTTCAAGTTCATTTGGATCTGCTCTTAGTTACCATATTTTAAATGTCGTAATTCATGACAAATTGACATTTTCAGCAATATACCAACCACAAGCAAAAACTTCAACCAACCCACTTGAACTCCGCAATCGAACCAATTGTTTTCAACTCAACATCTCAACGCCAATTACAGAACCAGATTAGTTTCCGCTCTGCAGCCGCAGCAGCAGCAGCAGATGCTTTCCCATTACTGGGAAAAACACAACCAGCTCGCAAATAATTATACGCTGTTCACGCTACCAAGTAATGACAGAGAGCTTTTTGCCGACCGCCCCATCGCCAACACTACCAACACTTCCGGAACACACAAAAACTCCCACCACTTGTTCGCCCAGCTAGAGTTGTGAAATCAGCGATCCCGAGCGAGCGCCGAGGGACGACCATACTTCACACCAACGCTCGTTTGAGGCCACGTGGGACACGTTTTTGTTCCGATTACAATAATTTCCAATTCAAATCCAACTAAAGCCGTGGCACCAGCCACGTCCTTCCGGCACAAGCGAGTCCCTGCGGGATGGGGTTGAACCAACCAGCGTCAACGTCTCGCGGTGTCGGTTTTTGCACCCCCTAATGGGCAGTAACTCGGGTGTGATAGTTAGACTGGTCCAGCGGATCTACATGACAGTTGTATGGTTGACAGAGTTCACTTAGTTGACTGACTTTGACGGGGGGTGACAGAGTTGACAGTGATGAAAGCGCAGTTTTCCGTGTTCACTTCTAGTCACTTCTTGAAGTCCTTAACATAATATTAACAAACTCACAAAAATTCACTGGATTACTTACCTCTTGACATATATCTTTGGAACTTCGCACTTGTACACAGATCACTCACCAATGCACTTCAAAACACTTCGGCAACATCCTACTTAAGTGTGGCTTGAAGTCCGTTTTAGAAAAGTAGATCATATCCCTTCAAAAAATGAGAACCTCCAAACTGGTACAACTCATCATACTGACTGTCTAGTTTGTTAAGGTTGGTGAGATTGTTGTATTTGTTGAGGTTATTGTGGTTGTTCAGGTTGTTGAGGTCATTGAGGTTGTTAAGGTTGTTGAAGTTTATGAGGTTGTTAAGATTGTCGAGGTTGTTGTTGAGGTCGTTGTGTTTGTTAAGGTTGATGAGGTTATTGAGGTTGTTAAGGTTGTTGAGGTCATTGAGGTTGATAAGATTGTTGAGGTTGTTGAGGTGGTTTAGGACGTTGAGCTTGTTGAGGTTGCCGAGGTTGCTGAGGTTGTTGAGGTTTTTGAGATTGTTAAGATTTGTGGGATTGTTGAAGTTTTTGGGGTTGTTAAGATTGTTGCGGTTGCGATTGTTGTTCTGGTCGTTGAGCTTGCTTAGGTTGTTCAGGTTGTTGAGGTTGTTAAGATTGTTGAGGTTGTTGAGGTTGTTTAGATCGTTGAGATTGTTATGGTTGTTGAGGTTATTGAGGTTGTTAAGATTGTTGAGGGTGTTGAGGTTGTTTAGGTCGTTGAGCTTGTTAAGGTTATTGAGGTCTTTGAAGTTGTTGAGGTTTTTGATCATTTTGAGGTTGTTAAGGTTGTTGAGCATGTTGAAGATGTTGAGGCTGTTGAGCTTATAAAGATTGTTGAGGTTGTTAAGGTTATTGATTTGTAGAGTTGTTAAGTTGAAGAGTTGGATTGTTGAACCTTCCTAATCCCAGTTACATCTCCATACAGCTCTGCTTTGCGTTATCCTGACAAGGATCCTTTCAGCACGACTGGTCGTTAGGTCGCTCCCGGCCCAGTATTTATGCAAAAACACCCCTTTCTCCACTGCTCTCAAATCTGTTTGTTATTTGTGTGATCGGTCGTTTAATTAAAAGTTTGTCACGTTGCCTCCATACACACGGGCACAGATTTTCACGCGCGCGGTGCAAAAGCTTGTCTCGCAATTGTTGTCCACACTCGTCCTTCGTCCATAAATCCTCCCGGTCGCCCTCGTTCAAAAGCTTCGATGGCTCATAAATATACAGCTGAACCCCTTTTCAAGGGGACGCGCTACTCATCCCGCAACTAAAAACCCGTGTAAAATCCGTGTCGAATAATTTGAATCAATCTCTCCAACCCGGGAACCTCCAACTTTGGCACCGGAAACATTTTTGAACTGTGACATTTCGGAGAGAGCCGGAAACGAGCAACTTTTGCACACGCACTGGGAGGAATCCCCCTCTGCAACTTTGTGCAATTACCAACTCGGTAGCAATTATTCTCCAGTCCGGCGAACTTTTGCTCCACGGAGCCACTTGAGTGGTTGCAACTTTCGAGCTGGAATTGATTTCCATTCTTCATGTTTTCGAGCCACCACGACCTTCTTGGGGTCGCTCGACGATGGATTGTTGGATTATAGTTCAGGAGTAGTGGCGCGAACTTACGTTAAATGGCAAGTATTTTGAATGGAAAGTTTAGAAATCGAGTGGAATTAAACTTTCAAGGGTGCAGCAGGGAATTGCGCTTGAGAGGGCGTGGGAACTTTCAACCGGAATTGTTTGAAGCATGTTGTTCTGCATGAAGTAGACATCACTGTTGTTATAATTCTAACAAAATTTACAATAGAATGCCTGAACACTTGAAAGTCTGAACACTTGAAAGCCTGAACACTTGAACTCCACTAGACCACTAGACCACTAGACCACTAGACCACTAGACCACTAGACCACTAGACCACTAGACCACTAGACCACTAGACCACTAGACCACTAGACCACTAGACCACTAGACCACTAGACCACTAGACCACTAGACCACTAGACCACTAGACCACTAGACCACTAGACCACTAGACCACTAGACCACTAGACCACTAGACCACTAGACCACTAGACCACTAGACCACTAGACCACTAGACCACTAGACCACTAGACCACTAGACCACTAGACCACTAGACCACTAGACCACTAGACCACTAGACCACTAGACCACTAGACCACTAGACCACTAGACCACTAGACCACTAGACCACTAGACCACTAGACCACTAGACCACTAGACCACTAGACCACTAGACCACTAGACCACTAGACCACTAGACCACTAGACCACTAGACCACTAGACCACTAGACCACTAGACCACTAGACCACTAGACCACTAGACCACTAGACCACTAGACCACTAGACCACTAGACCACTAGACCACTAGACCACTAGACCACTAGACCACTAGACCACTAGACCACTAGACCACTAGACCACTAGACCACTAGACCACTAGACCACTAGACCACTAGACCACTAGACCACTAGACCACTAGACCACTAGACCACTAGACCACTAGACCACTAGACCACTAGACCACTAGACCACTAGACCACTAGACCACTAGACCACTAGACCACTAGACCACTAGACCACTAGACCACTAGACCACTAGACCACTAGACCACTAGAAATGTGAATGCTGCCTTAATGCTTCTTGAAGTCCGTAATTGAAGAGCAATCTTTCGCATATTTAAGACACACTGTTTTTCAACTTGATTAAGCCTTAATTTAGGCAAAATTTCCCAAACCCATACAAGACAAACCCCGGCAACCGGCAACAAATTTACCAACCTGCCCACTATTCATGCCCGAAAAAGCGGTCAATTTCCTCGCAGGACAAACGAACCCTCGTCGAAAGCTCTCAGCCCGCAAACCCCGAAACCCGAGAGAAACTGTTCAGTTTACTCACCGCCGCCGGAACAAGCCAAAAGTGCACGACGTCAACATTTAGCCTTAATTTAGTGCTATTTGGCCTCCGCCTGGTAAACCATGCTAAGTGCTAGCTAGGAAGTGCCAACCGCAGTCAAAGAGGCGGAACCTGGTTTTGGGCAGAAGTGCAGTATTTTTCGAGCTTCTTTCGGAGCGGTTGATGGTTTGAGAATTGGGAGTGGAAAAGTGTCTTGTTGCAGGTGTAGGGAGAATCGTTTTTGACTAGTTGTGGAAAGGTACGATTTTATTGGAAATGCGTGCTACAAACAGATCATACTTATATCACATTCAATTAAACATTTTGTCCAAATTTTGATTTTGTTATTCTTCAAATATATTTCTAACACAAGGAGAATTAGAGCATTATTTTTTTTAATGTGAACAAATCATCCTAAAAACTAAAATCTTACAATTTTGACAAAATTTCGAGATGAGATTAGGAATTTTTTTTCAAACAATGCTTATTTTTAAAGTACACTGACGCTTTCAACGACTACAAAAGCCTTAAAAAATATTTTTTAAGTTACTTTTGCAAATTTTGGACCACAACCTGCATTTGACAGCTCGTTCCGTGGGGATACAAGGTACCACAGTTGATTAATCTAATTACAGTTGATATTTTGCCAGGAAATGTTAAAAAGTGTTCAGAAATTCATCTCTGGTGTACCTTTTGAAGCTGTATGCTTAAATCAACCTTAGGTTTCAGAACATTGAGCGATGGAATTCACAAAGACAAAATTGCAGTCGGTTGGCTGCAGTACAAAAAAAATGTTAATGTTCAAAAAGTCTAGATTTCAAAAGAAAAATCTAGTGAAAAACTTAACAAACTAAGCTACCTTAAGCTGATTTAGAGAAACATAAACATAACGAACCGTAAAATGTCATATTTTGCAAACTTGTCCCATTTGTTCCCACGCCGCCAAACTTGTCTCGAAACTGCACTTTTCCCAAAGTTCTCAGTTAAGTCATCCGAAGAGCAAGTTTTCCCCTTCCCCGCACCCGACTCGCAACAAGGGATGCACCATAAATAATGTATTTTCGCTTCCGTTTCCGGCGCGAGCATCTCGAACTATTCTGGCACCGTCCAAAGTTTCTGGACGAATAAGGGTCCAGAGATTTGTGGGTGTGTGTGTGCGTGCAAACGACGTACGATTATCGACAAGTGGTTCGACAAGTTGTCCGAAAGGGCACGAATGGTCGGTTCTAAGGTGCTTCTCTAACCCTTGGCGTTCCAAGATTGGATACTATTAAATCAATTTTAAGCGATTTTTGTCAACTGTGAAAATGTTATCAACTGTGGTGATATTAGCGACTAAGACAATGTTATTAACTGTGATTTATGTCTATTCTGTAACGCTGGTCAGCTGTTAACATTTCGAGTAAAATTTGTCAACTATGTCAATTTAACAATTATGTTTTATTCAAGTGTGTTTTTCTTCAATTGTTCCCTTTTATACAATTTTGAGAAAATGGATTCAATTGTTTCCTTTGAAGTAAACTGAGATAATATTTTCAATTGTGGTAATTTTTTAAACATTTGCAATCTTCAATATCAACTGTGGTCATTTGTCAACTGTGGGAACGGAAAAAAGAGAAGAACAATAGTAATCTAGAAATATATACAGCTAAGGGTTATCCCCCTCTGTAATCCAAAACCCCAAAATGCAAACATATTACTCACAATCACCCGTAAAGTCCCCCCCCCCCCTGGGGAAAAGGAACACACCTTGGCCACAACCGTGTGATGCCGCATAAACAAGCCCAATGATTGATGGTGGTCCATTGTCAGGCTGGCCGACGACGACGACGGTGGCCAATCACCGAAAATCCCACTTTCCCTCAAGGCCGGTGGCCACTTGGCAGGTTGGCTGGCCTCCAAGCTACGGTCAGTCTGTGCTGTAAAACCCGATGACGGTGCAGAAAAGTTTGCTCCGGAAAACTAGCGGGCAATAATTTGTGGACGTTGTCCACACAGAGTTGGGCTTTCGAGAAGCGGGGCGGGCCGGGAAATTTATCACCTTCAACTTGACGACGACCTGCATCAATGTGTAAGGGCTTTTTGGAGGAGGTCACACGGCGATGATGGCGAGATAGATGGTGGGGTCAACTGTGGGGAAGATTTATCAGTTCTAGAAAGGAGTTGGTTGGTTTTGTTGAAGGAATGGTCTACAAAACTTGGTAGATAAGTTTACTGACAAACTTCAAAATATCTTTATTGGGTTGACGGTCTCTAAGTTCTGGTTCTCTCGCAAAAAAAGTTTTGAACTGGTAATTTTGTCACCAGTTTCTATATAAATGATCTGTCGAAAAAGTTAATTTTATTTGCTGTTCTAATTTGTTATTATTGGCCTTATGTTAGAAATTGAGTGTTTGATGAACTCATTAACTATATCAACTTTATTTTGAACAATTTTTGCAAAATATACCAGCACTTATCTTTTAAAATACCAATAATTTAATTTTTCCCGAGCCCAAGAAAAAGATGGAAGTTCAATACAATTTCCCCCCATTTCTTGTGTTAGTGAAGAGCAGTGGGGATCATTCGGAAATCACGTTACGCATTCTGTCTTTTCAGCACCCAGGTGATACCCAATACAAATCAGGAGCGACATTTGAAAAAGGCGCAAAAGCATTTTGATAACTGGTATTATTTGGCTAATTTCGAGACAACATGTTACTATTTCACCAAACCGAGAGATGTAACGAAAAAGATTGAGAATCACTCGCTCAAATTTTCCAGCCATTGTTGTGATTTCTTGAAGTTAGAATTAAGAACAATCACATTTCAGTTTTTTTTTTATTTTACAAAAAAAAATATACAGTCATCCCACATATTCGGAACACTTTTCAGATAATTTGTCAATAGCATGCCAAATGCTGCTTTTCTGCCGACCCTACTATTTTTAGGGCCTTTATTTGGACATTCTCTTGCTATTTCACGAGTAAAAGTAGTACTTTTGAGACAAAAACTTCATTTCAAGACAATTTTATCCAGAGCAGAAAAACACTGCCTCCAAATTGCCTGTCTCATAATTGTGGGATGTTATTGTGCCTCCCACAATTGTGGAACACCTGAATTTAAGTGATATTTTCACAAAAAAAATTATCAGACCATTCATAAAACATAACTATGCTTGAGTTTCGTTGGTTTCAGTGCGTGAAGTCATTATTTTGTTAAAAATCTGTACTCCTGGAGAGAACCAAGGTTTGTTTACATCCGTAAGAAAAAAGTGTTCCGAATTTGTGTTTTTCTTTAAAAAGTTGATATAAAATGTAAAAAACTACAGCCGGTCTTTACATCAATCGAAAGATCTCAAGAAAAGCTTCCACTTGATGGTAAAAGCAACACATTATGTTCGACTATCGATTTTCTATGATTTTTTGACCATCGGCCGATCTGTAAACCTTTCCGAATTTGTGGGATAACTGTACTGGGCATTTTATTAAATTGATGATTATATAAATTCGGTCTACTGTTGTTTTTGACAAAGAACTTTGTCCTAAGGGCTCTATTCTGGTGAGGTGTCAATCCAGAAAAACGAAAAATGTCGCGCGTTACGAAAATGTTGCATGCTTGGTACTGGGGAAGAGGTCTGCGACGCAACAAGGCACTGTTGCGTCACCATTTCGAGCCAATATAAACCCCGCTCGATCAGCCCAAGGAAATCATTCTATCGCTGGACGCCGAGGAGTGAACAACAACCTGGACCTGAAAGCAGATGGCCTGAGGCCCAGAAGCAATTGGCCGAAAAGCAGCTGGCCTGGAGCAAGGAGCAGCCCAAGGGGAGACAGGCCAGCCGGAATATTCTGGCCACAAGACCCGGAGTGGCCAGAACCCTCAGGGGTGTTCCGATGGAAGGCCATACGAGACTGGACAATATGGGTATCAAACTTCTTGGATTTTGATACTGGCGATGAAAATGGCCATTTTGACAGTATTGGCCACAACCTGGAGTGGCTGGTGCCCTCAGGGATGTTCTCTCGGGAGGACATATACCGGACCATACGATTTTGGGCAATATGGGTATCAAACTTCTTGATTTTCAATACTGGTAATGAAAAAGACCATTTTGACAGTATTGGCCACAACCTGGAGTGGCCGGTGCCCTCAGGGAGGTTCTCCCGGGAGGACATTTACCGAACCATATGATTTTGAGCAATTGTTCATGGCTCAACTGCGATCGTTGACGATGACGATGGAATGAAAATCGTTGGCAAAAATGCTGCCTTCACGACTCCACGGCAAAACAAAACAGCTAATCAGAGAGCGGAAAGATTTTTTGCGTGGGTCAAAGCACGCGCTTACTTGTTCAAGGCCAACTGCGATCGTTTGACCGTTGACACTTGCAAGCGAAAATGGTCAATATTCGTAAGTTTTTTTTAAATGAAAATTTTGGGGGAAGTATTTAAATTAAATTAAACGCCAAGCGTCAAAAGCTTTAAAAATGCACAAAAAGCAGTGCATGAATCATTTGAAACAATAACTCTTTCGTGAATTTTTCGTTGGCGCTGAAAAGCGCCATTTTGTTAAATTGCAGCAGAGGTTGATTCTTGTGGCCATCTTCTCGAGCGTCCATCCAAGTAGGCCTTTGTTTTTCTCCTTCGACGTTGTTTTGGCAGCAATTTCACGCACACGCTGGCGTGTTTCTTCTTCTCGGAGCTCGCTCTTGATTTCCTTCAGTCGTTGTTTTTTCCGCTGCTGCTTCTGCTGCTGCTGCTACGGTGTTGTCGGTTCGAACGATGACGATGGAATGAAAATCGTTGGCAAAAATGCTGCATTCACGACTTCTTATCCCCACCAGTGCATCAAAAAGCGAATGACGTAGGAATGGGATAACCGGCGCAAAGGGGCGGGGCATCCGTCACCATTCTAAGCCAATATAACCCCGCTCGGTCAACCCTGGGAAATCATTCTATCGTTGGACGCCGAGGAGTAAACAACAACCTGGACCTGGAAGCAGATGTCCTTGAGGCCCAGAAGCAGTTGGCCGAAAAGCAGCTAGCCCGGAGCTAGGAGCAGACCAAGCGGAGGCAGGCCAGCCAGAATAATTGAGAGCCACCGGAATATTCTGGCCACAAGACCCGGAGTGGCCAGATTCCTCAGGGGTGTTCCGATGGAAGGCCATATGTGACTGGACAACATGGGTATCAAACTTCTTGGATTTTGATACTGGTGATTAAAATGGCCAATTTGACAGTATTGGCTACAACCTGGAGTGGCCGGTGCCCTCAGGGTGGTTCTCCCGGGAGGACATTTACCGAACCATACGATTTTGGGCAATATTGGTATCAAATTTCATGGTTTTTGATATTGGTAATGAAAATGGCAATTTAGAAAAAGTTAACCAAAAGCTGCAGTGGCCGGTGCCCTAAAGGAAAGTTTTCCCGGGAAGACATCTATTGAACCAACGAGTTTTGGCAATATGGGTATCGCAACTCATGGTTTACAATACTGGCCATTTCGAAAAAGGTGGCAACAATCTGGAGAGGCCGCTACCTCACGATTGTTCCGATTGGGGGACAAACATTGAATTATAGAGATATCATGGTTTTTTAATACGGAGCTTAAAGAGAAATTAAACGAAAATATAAATCCAATAATGTTTTGATTTTATCTGACGCATAATTCAACAAAATTGCTTAATTTTAAAAGCTTTTCTGCTAAGTTCTTTGTCATACTGGTCATGTGTAACATAACCACCTGCACCTTTTTTTTTTAAAAAAAGCATGATCATAAAATTATCATTGTCTTTTTAATCAAGCTTTTTGTAGATGATCGTCTTGAAATAATCGATCAACTGTGGTAATTTAATCAAAAGTCAAACTGGTTCAAATTTGTCAATTCAAATAGTTTTTGTTTTCAAATGGATCCATAAATTAAGTTCAGATTGCGAATTTTATTACACACATCGGTAATGCTTTTTTCTTAGCTCAATAAATCTTTGTACGTAAACAAATATTTTGGCTCTTGACAAAAAGTATTTTGTTCAGGGGGGCACAGTTAGTTCATTGAAACACAGGTGATTTTTTAAATGTTTGATGCCTTTTGGGTCAGATTTATTTAATTAAACTAGATCAACTGTGTTCATATTGTCAAATTCACGTCTAATCTTGATTTATTTTTAATAATTTACAATTATTTTTTTCAACTTTACATTATATTTCAACAAAATTATCATTATTTTTTTTATTTTCTGGCTAATTTTACAATGAATTAACAACAAAAAATATAGTTAACCTTATAAAAATTTGAATGTTTTGTATCCTTCCGTTTAGTAATGACATATTCTAAAATATTGATTGAGATAAAAAAACAAAAATTTTCAACATGTTAGCTCAATACTAATCCAAAATCCTTCTGCTGCTCCAGAAACCAACATCCGGTCAGCAGCAGATCAAACAGCTGTAATTGCACCAAGCTTTCCAAGTGTCACCGTCCCGCGCAATCGATACGCTCGGTCCGATTCTCATCTTTCGCGCGAGCTCTCCAACATTCATCGTTCCACGCGTTACACCGCACAAAACCCTGTCCTAACGATTTCTAATCAAATTTTCGTTGACACAAGCGAAAACCAACATGCTGCTGCTGGATTCTGCCGGCGAAATTGGTATTTTGTTTCGGCAGCAGCAGATATTGATACCTCTTCCCTCAGAGTGTGGCACTGCCAGCAAGCCGGGATGCACTTGACGTGACGAAACCCGGGACGAAATTCGCTTGCCAAAACATATCTTCACCACAACACGGCGCACACTTTCGCCTAGACTTGTAGACTCATCACTTCACACTCGTCGTCGTTGTGGAACAGTTTGTTATTGCGAGCTGCGCCTGTCAATTTGGTGGCAAATTTATGTCCCCACAGTTTTGGGCCGGCAGAACGGGGGCCTGCGTCACGGCAAATAAACGAGATACGAGTACATGAATGTTTCGATTCCGTGCCGTACCACCTGCCGGGGATGGGCCATGCCGGGCCAGCTTCGGGAAGATTGTCTGGTTTCAACATTTGCATTATCCGAAACGGGGACTCAACATGGTCACCCGGGCTGTGCAGCTGCCGGACAGGGTGACGGCACGGTTCGAGAAGCTCAGTTAGGAAGTGTAGAAGTTGTTGAGGTTGTTGAGGTTGTTGAGGTTGTTGAGGTTGTTGAGGTTGTTCAGGTTGTTGAGGTTGTTGAGGTTGTTCAGGTTGTTCAGGTTGTTCAGGTTGTTCAGGTTGTTCAGGTTGTTCAGGTTGTTCAGGTTGTTCAGGTTGTTCAGGTTGTTGAGGTTGTTGAGGTTGTTCAGGTTGTTGAGGTTGTTTAGGTTGTTGAGATTTATTGTAGGTTCGTTGTTTAACTTAAGTCCGTAACAGAAGTCAGTAGTCACACTGTCCAACCTACAACTGGCACGGATCCATTGGACCAAACATTTTGCACCAAATCACTCCAAAACCCCCTCCCCTTGTTCTTCACAGAAAATGCGACCTCGTGATTTTCCCGGCGACGACCACCGTTGTGGAGCACACACCGTCGGACGCATCGTCCGTATCATTGAATTAATTCCACCCGAAAATTAATCTCCAAATATTTACTCATGCTGATGAAGTTTTTCCCAGCGATTCCCTCCGCGCCGCGGTGGGTCGTCCATGCGTGGGTGTGGCCAAAAGTTGTCATCTCACGCGTCACCGTCGAGGAGGCAGTTTAAGCCGCTTTGCGGTGTCATACAGCGATTCTCTGTCTCACTCTACCTGGTAGAGTTTGGTGACTGGATCACCCAAAATTCTTCTTCCTTTGCGTGATTCGAGTGTCTCTCTATCTCTGTCTCGTGAGGGCTTAAGCGGATTTTGATTTGTTTATCGCTTGTCATTATACCTTGCTAAGAGTTTGGAGAGGAAATTGTTGACGGTGTCGTGCGGATTGCATACCTCACAGGCGCGCGCGAGTGGGATTCAACTTTAGGATTTCCATTAAAACTTTTCTGGAGCACGGGAGGTCTAATCCAGACCAGAAAGCTCGCAGAAATGGACAAAGGTGTGGTTTGAAGGAGGGGAGGGAGTATTTTGGGACTGGATCAACCGCAAATGATTAGTCGGGCCACCTGTTAGCACCTGTTAATGCAGCCGGGGATTTAGCTTCGAACGTTGTTTGTGGGTCATGAATAGAAAAGAAAGTCGGGGATTTGTTTCTGGGATTAACGGCAACTGTTTTCTAAAGTTGTTTACCTGGCGATTTATTAATATTTTTTATATATAAACTTAGAAAAATACCACAGTTGACTTAACTGACAACAATAACAAAATTGTCACAGTTGATTAACATATTGCTAAATTGGCAATGTTAAGTAGAATATTTAAAGGATTGACGGAATTGAAAATGATACTAAATGGCACAGCTGATACTGATAGTTGACCAAAATGAAATCGATACATAATGGTCACAATTGATTCACAAATTGAGTTGGTGATTTGAATAGGTTGACGAAAATTATCACTGTTGGTTCTGTTGACAATAATGACAAAAATATCACAGTTGACCTTATAAAATTCAACAATTAGAGCAAAATCTGTTAAATTCGATGAGCAAATTTCAAAAGCTTCCTGAACTGATATTTTTTCATGTTTCCGATGAGAGAGCAAAACCAACCATCTCCTACATGAAAAAACATTTTTCTTTCAAGTTTTCGCTATTTATATTATTACTTGAAGCAAAAAAGAAGAAAAGCTTCGGAAAACTTTTCAGCTCGTTCCGTTCGCTCGCCATTTGGAAACTTTCCTCCGGATGATGACTGGCCAGCTCTGACCGCCACTAGGTCATGGGAAATTTTCCCCCCTTCATCCCAAGCTGGCCGGATTCGAGGGTCGCCAGAGCTTGAGGTCCTGCGAAGATGCCGCCGTTGTTATTTATTATTCCAGATAATGATTGCATAATTCATTCTGCCCTCGGCGACCAACTCGGATGACCCCCGACCAGACCCATCCGTCGGATGCGTTTCCGGACGGTCTCTTCCTTTGCTGACGACTTGGAATAATTCATCCCGGTGGCAGCAGTGGCAGAGGCACAGAATCGGAAGGAGCCGTCTTCGACGACGATGTTGATGAAACTCGCTGAATAACGTCACGTCTTGAAGTTTGTCTCATTTTTTAACTATTTTGCTGATGACAAATTGACAAATAACGAGAGTGTACAACATGCATTTCATAAACCTTCGAATGGTTGGTCTAAATTTACTAAAAATTGAATTAAATTTCTTGAATATCTTAAATTTCTTGAATTTCTTGAATTTCTTGAATTACTTGAATTTCTTGAATTTCTTGAATTTTTTTGAATTTCTTGAATTTCTTGAATTTCTTAAAGTTCTTAAATTTCTTGAATTTCTTGAATTTCTTAATTTTCTTGAATTCAAGACATTCAAGAATTTCTTGAATTTCTCGAATTTCTCGGATTTCTTGAATTTCTTGAATTTTCTTGTTTTTTTTTATTTTCTTGATTTTCTTGATTTTCTTGATTTTCTTGATTTTCTTGATTTTCTTGATTTTTTTTTGATTTTCTTGATTTTCTTGATTTTCTTGATTTTTTTTTGATTTTCTTGATTTTTTAGATTTTCGTGATTTTCGTGATTTTCGTGATTTTCTTGATTTTCTAAATTTTGTAGATTTTGTAGATCTTATTTTTTTTATTTCTTGAATTTTTAAATTTCATAAATTTCTTGGTTTTTATGAGTTTTTTTTTAAATATTTATTAAGTTTCCTTAATTTAAATATCTTAAGAATATCGTTAATAGCCTAGATTTATCATTTGTCCAATTTTTCAACAAAAAAAATCCTAAATTTCTTGCCTTTTTTTATTTCCTAAATTTTCTGAATTAAAAATCAAAATTTCTTATTATTTTTGAATTTCTTCCTTTATTCTATTTTTATTTTCATATCTTCACAAATTTCCGAATTTTGCCTTTCTCTGGAACATCTTAAATGTAATAAATTGTTTTAATTTCTGAAATTCGTTACAATTCATGATTTAAAAAAAACTTAATTTCTTCACCTTATGAATTACAGATCTATTTTTGATGTTAGAATCTTTTAAATTTCCGGATTTTGTTGAAATTTTTAATGATAACCTTTAAACATTTATTTTTTAACCAACAATTTCCGTAATTTCAAATAAATTAGTTGAAATCATTGTATTGAGCCTAGCTTAGTCAAACGCACTCAAACTTGCCGAGCTATAAGCAAGGTTGGCACCAATTTTTTTTTTCATGATTAATTTTCCCATAAATGCTTTTAAAAGTACATAATAAGCATTTTTTTATTAAGACCAGTAATACTATTGTTAAAAATTTATGCTTTTTTAAGTATTTGTCATGAAACAATGTTCAATAATTCATCTTCAATCTTTATCAGGTTTTTGTAGCAAAATTTTGAGAATTATGAAATGCTATGTAAAAATGCTATTTTCAACGATTATTGAATTCTTGGTTCATATGATTTTTTGAAGTTATTTTTATGTGAATACAAAGAGACGAGTTGTTCCTTTTAATTCCGCTATATATTTTAATATCTTGACAGATACGTATTTCGTCTACTACTTGCAGACTTCATCAGTGTTCTGTTCTCGACTGAAGGTTCATCGCTGGTGTATCCATATTTGTAGTTACTGTAGGTACTACCTCCTCGTTCTTCTTTTGTGCCTGTATAGGTAACAGCTTAAACAGCCACGTTGAGCCGTTACCTGAATCCTTGTTGAGTAAACATTTGTTGCCTGCCTTGAAGATTTCCAAACTTTCAGCGACAGCCAGCTTCGATGGGTTAGTGATGTGTCTTAAGATGACCGCGTCGCTAGCTGTGATGTTATGTTTTTCCTCGGTGATGTGTTCGGTTACTGCTGACTTGAAATGGGGGACAAATCCTTTCCGTTTTTCCTCCATGGCAATTTTGACATATGTGTGTATATGCTCATCCAACCTGGTTTGCAGCAATCTCTTAGTTTGTCCAATGTAGCTCATATCACAGTGGCCGCAGGATACCTCGTAGATGCCGGGTTTGCCTAAAGTCGGTATGGGGTCTTTCGTTGAACCTAAGATGGATTCCAACTGGCTGTTTCTACTGCTGAACACTAAATCGATGCCAAATTTAGCCAGGAGCATCAAGTTCACTTATGAAATGGAAGTCGAAGGAAAGTTACCTTTCTTAGACATCCTGATCCTAAGAGAACCAGGTTGCCCATCTTCGTTTTCTTTCGAGATCTACAGGAAGCCAACAAACACCAGAAGAACAATCCCAGCCACGTCAAACCATTCATTCCAACATAAGATGGCAGCATATCATTATTTTATACATAGGATGACAACTTTACCCCTCAGCGAAGCAGGAAAACAGAAAGAATTGGAGTACATATTTGAAACAGCGGAAATCAACGGTTACAGCAGAACAACTATCCAAGCAATCATCGATAAGAAGGAAAGAAAACTGCACAGAACTTCACTCACAACCCTTACGCCATCAGCAGAGCCACTGCGAAGAGCAGCAGTAGAATTCGACTACAGGATAACACGCCCATTACGACAAAAACTGGCTAAATTTGGCATCGATTTAGTGTTCAGCAGTAGAAACAGCCAGTTGGAATCCATCTTAGGTTCAACGAAAGACCCCATACCGACTTTAGGCAAACCCGGCATCTACGAGGTATCCTGCGGCCACTGTGATATGAGCTACATTGGACAAACTAAGAGATTGCTGCAAACCAGGTTGGATGAGCATATACACACATATGTCAAAATTGCCATGGAGGAAAAACGGAAAGGATTTGTCCCCCATTTCAAGTCAGCAGTAACCGAACACATCATCGAGGAAAAACATAACATCACAGCTAGCGACGCGGTCATCTTAAGACACATCACTAACCCATCGAAGCTGGCTGTCGCTGAAAGTTTGGAAATCTTCAAGGCAGGCAACAAACGTTTACTCAACAAGGATTCAGGTAACGGCTCAACGTGGCTGTTTAAGCTGTTACCTATACAGGCACAAAAGAAGAACGAGGAGGTAGTACCTACAGTAACTACAAATATGGATACACCAGCGATGAACCTTCAGTCGAGAACAGAACACTGATGAAGTCTGCAAGTAGTAGACGAAATACGTATCTGTCAAGATATTAAAATATATAGCGGAATTAAAAGGAACAACTCGTCTCTTTGTATTCACAGTAATGCATTCTGCTAAAACGCTCAACCAAACCACAATTATTTTTATGTGTATGCTTTAAACATGTTTGCAGTGCACAGTGGTCCGAAACCGAAATCTAGCGTGACAAAATTGATAGCGGCCACACGTTAAGATTTAGAGCTTTGGTGTCTTCGGGACAAATGATCAGGGTCAATAGGAGCATCTTTTGGTATGGTGGGCATTAGGGTGGTCCAAATTTTAGGGTGGTTCAGAATTTTTATTTTGGCGGGATGACGAGATAGCGCTTTGGTGTCTTCAGAAAAGTTGTAGAGAACACCATTCTGAGCAACTTTGCTGAAGAGCACAAAGCTCTATCTTCAAACGGGAAGTTTCTAGAGCAATTTTTGTAATTTAGGTTGAAGTGTTTATGAAAAAATGAGTTTTTTTAATTTATCAACTCAGGCTTGTGTCGTAGCGAGTTGGTGTCTTCTAGACATTTGTAGAGCTTATCAAAACACACATTTATCTTCCAAGAGAGCAAAAATCGGACCTTTAAAACGAAAGTTATAGCCAAAATACGACGAAAAAGACGCCATTTTGCAATGTGAATAACTCGAAAAGGTGGTAGAGTTTTACCTCGCTCTTAGAAGCATCTGAAAGTACACATTCTAGAGTACATTTGCTGAAAATATCTCGGGGGTCTTTTTTGTTTAACTTATTTAATCTCAATTTGAAAATGAGCATTTTTTAATCGTTTTTTGCCCATAACTTTTGATAGAATTGACCAAAATTAATTTTTCAAGAATAAAAATGTTCATTTTGACAAGCTCTACAATTGTCTAGAAGGGCTCAAAAATGTACAAAAAGATCTAGTGGTCGTAAAAGAAGAAACAAGTTTTGGCTGAAATATTTCAGGAATAAATTTAATTATTTTGTTGATTCCTGAAATATTTCAGCCAAAACTTGTTTCTTCTTTTACAACCACTAGATCATTTTGTACATTTTTGAGCCCTTCTAGACAATTGTAGAGCTTGTCAAAATGAACATTTTTATTCTTGAAAAATGGACTTTGATCAATTCTATCAAAAGTTATGGGCAAAAAACGATTAAAAAATGCTCATTTTCAAATTGAGATTAAATAAGTTAAACAAAAAAGACCCTCGAGATATTTTCAGCAAATGTACTCTAGAATGTGTACTTTCAGATGCTTCTAAGAGCGAGGTAAAACTCTACCACCTTTTCGAGTTATTCACATTGCAAAATGGCGTCTTTTTCGTCGTATTTTGGCTATAACTTTCGTTTTAAAGGTCCGATTTTTGCTCTCTTGGAAGATAAATGTGTGTTTTGATAAGCTCTACAAATGTCTAGAAGACACCAACTCGCTACGACACAAGCCTGAGTTGATAAATTAAAAAAACTCATTTTTTCATAAACACTTCAACCTAAATTACAAAAATGGCTCTAGAAACTTCCCGTTTGAAGATAGAGCTTTGTGCTCTTCAGCAAAGTTGCTCAGAATGGTGTTTTCTACAACTTTTCTGAAGACACCAAAGCGCTATCTCGTCATCCCGCCAAAATAAAAATTCTGAACCACCCTAAAATTTGGACCACCCTAATGCCCACCATACCAAAAGATGCTCCTATTGACCCTGATCATTTGTCCCGAAGACACCAAAGCTCTAAATCTTAACGTGTGGCCGCTATCAATTTTGTCACGCTAGATTTCGGTTTCGGACCACTGTGCAGTGATCTAATAGTTTGTTTTAATCAAAATATTTTTTTGATATTTTGACAATACATCTTTTATAACACATTAAATAGAAATTGCGTCTTTAAATTTATTTTTAAAGATTGCGCGTCCCACAGGAGAACCGTCACGATCTGTCACACCACGGAAAAGGGTTTTTCGGATTTCATTTTCGGTATCCTGTCAAAACCTTACGAAATCACTCGTCATTGGCACATGGTTCCAACTCAACCCTTCCTCACCCTCCCACCTTAACACCGTTGAGCCACCTCTCTCTGTCGAAGAAGTTCCAAGGTGATTGAGCGAAAAATCGTCACTAAACTGCGAGGAAACTCTTCTTTTTTTTCTTCAACGATTTCAAGAGGTCGAGATTTCCGACAACTTTTAATTTGATCCCGGGCGCGGAAGAAAAGCTAGCAGGAAAATGTAATTAACCTTCGGGGGGGTTTTTCATCTCACGGGCAGCAGTAGCAAAAACAGGTCGTTTCGTAATAAAAACTCATCCGTGAAACGTCCTGCTTTTGATGGCTAATGATAACGATGATGACGGCAGCAGTAGCAGCGATAAATTCATCCCGGATCGTAAATTACCAGGGGTTGTTCTCTCCCCCCTGAGGGGATTGTTGAAAGTTTTTTAAAAAGGTGGAAATTTACACTTTTTTCTCGCAGTGACAAAGCAAAAGCACATGTTCACGAAAATGGTAATAACATGATCCACTTTGCTGACAACCATTGTCAAATTTATCAACATTTTCGAGCATCCTAATGACACTTCAATTGAGTTTTGGACTTGGTCCAGAAGCACTCGAAAGCCCTTGAGCTCAAAATGTGGTCAGAGAGCTGTCAACGCACGTGTGTGTGCTTTTTTTCGGGACAGGAGTGCTTAAAGAATGAATAATTGTTGTAATTTGAATCCGCGAGAGCTGCTTTCACGTTTGCTCATTGACAAAGCTGAGTGGTGAAGGGAGAGTGGGGATCGACAATCTCTTGAGCTACAGAAATAAAAAAATAGGTGTCGATCGGTTGATAATTTTCAGCTTCCATTGAGGTGTGATCCCTTTCCCCAAACCTCCCCAACCGACCCCAACCTCCCCGTGAACTTCAAACCCCAAAAACCAAACGTGGAAGTGGTCACCGGGACGTGTCGAAATTAAATATTGTCGGTTGTAAGCGTTGTTTAACATGGACCCCTTTTTCCGGGTGGTGCTCAACAAAGAAAGGTTTTTTTTTTGTTCGTCTACTCGCTCAAACTCAAATTCAGCGCACGCACATTTTAAAATCGCTATAATTATTTAGGATTGCTTTTCGGCCGGTGTTTGGTCATTGTAAAAACTGGGGAAAAGGGGTGACGTCCGGAACGGAACCGCAGAAGGGCAACGGGGGTCGTCCAAAAACAACCCTTCACCGCATTAAGCTTTCCGAGCGTTAAGGGTGAGATAATTTCAATAACTCGTGGCCGAGCACCGTTTGTATTATATTCTACATTTTTCAATAATTGAATCGTTTAATAACTTGCTAAAATTTTATACCTGTTAATTAGTATTTTTTTAACTATAAATCATAAATCATAAATCATAAATCATAAATCATAAATCATAAATCATAAATCATAAATCATAAATCATAAATCATAAATCATAAATCATAAATCATAAATCATAAATCATAAATCATAAATCATAAATCATAAATCATAAATCATAAATCATAAATCATAAATCATAAATCATAAATCATAAATCATAAATCATAAATCATAAATCATAAATCATAAATCATAAATCATAAATCATAAATCATAAATCATAAATCATAAATCATAAATCATAAATCATAAATCATAAATCATAAATCATAAATCATAAATCATAAATCATAAATCATAAATCATAAATCATAAATCATAAATCATAAATCATAAATCATAAATCATAAATCATAAATCATAAATCATAAATCATAAATCATAAATCATAAATCATAAATCATAAATCATAAATCATAAATCATAAATCATAAATCATAAATCATAAATCATAAATCATAAATCATAAATCATAAATCATAAATCATAAATCATAAATCATAAATCATAAATCATAAATCATAAATCATAAATCATAAATCATAAATCATAAATCATAAATCATAAATCATAAATCATAAATCATAAATCATAAATCATAAATCATAAATCATAAATCATAAATCATAAATCATAAATCATAAATCATAAATCATAAATCATAAATCATAAATCATAAATCATAAATCATAAATCATAAATCATAAATCATAAATCATAAATCATAAATCATAAATCATAAATCATAAATCATAAATCATAAATCATAAATCATAAATCATAAATCATAAATCATAAATCATAAATCATAAATCATAAATCATAAATCATAAATCATAAATCATAAATCATAAATCATAAATCATAAATCATAAATCATAAATCATAAATCATAAATCATAAATCATAAATCATAAATCATAAATCATAAATCATAAATCATAAATCATAAATCATAAATCATAAATCATAAATCATAAATCATAAATCATAAATCATAAATCATAAATCATAAATCATAAATCATAAATCATAAATCATAAATCATAAATCATAAATCATAAATCATAAATCATAAATCATAAATCATAAATCATAAATCATAAATCATAAATCATAAATCATAAATCATAAATCATAAATCATAAATCATAAATCATTATTTTTTATTATTTTTTAGTTCAAAAGTTGATGAAACATTTGCTATTTTTTTAACAGTTGTAATACAACAACAACTTTGTCGAAGACATCAAATGGATCTGAAAATCTGTTCTGAAGATACACATTTGAGCAATTCTCGCTGAAACCGTCCCACTAGATGCACATATTCTCAAATCGTTACGGCAATGTTCTCATTCGATTCAGCGCACCAAAAAATCATTAAAACAACCTTCGAACCAATGAAAATGTCAGCCGTTAGCCACCTGTAAATAAAAACTTGTATTGAACTATGGATTTTTTCGAAAAAATGCCCTAATTTGGAGAAATGATATCTCCCAAAATACATTACCAAACATCAAAAAGTTATATATCGTTGGAAAGGTAATCGCGAGGGCTTTCTATCGCACTTTTAAAAACATTTCAAAAATTATATTTTCAAGGGTAATTTCAAGGGTTTTTGAGAAACTTACTCTTAATTTTGAATTTTGACCGTGTTCGCAACCACTTATCATTACGCAACCATTTTCATTCGAAAGATTGGAAGATTTTGCATAAAATCAACTTGAGAAAAGTAGTGTAATGAAATAGTTTTCGTATAGTTATTAATGGATGAAAGAAATTGGTAAAATTTCAGTTAAAAATAACCAAAGCTCAGACTTCAGAAATGAGCCTAATTTACAGTCAAAACAAAGCAGGATTGTATTTGAGCCGAATGTACAGTCATATGAGGCAAATCTGGACATATAGGATGAATAGGGACAGCTATTTGAACAATACTTTCACTCATAAGATCATATTTTTAAATTATTTATGTAAAAACATACATAAACAAACAAGTTTCTAAGTTATAAGCTTTTAAGTACTCTGAAAACTAATGTCCTTACTTAGACTCGATTCGCCACATTTCACTGAAGTAATATTTTATGAACAAAATTTGTTTTGGGAAGATCTGCTTTATTTGTATAACCTCAATCATGCACAAAAAAGTGCAATTTTGAAATCAATATTTTTTGATCAAGTTAAAATTTTATGGGGCTGTTGATACCATAAAAACAAGCAAAAACTCGATTTTCGTCCAAATTGGACTACGCCCTTTCATTAGACACAAGTCAATTTACGATAAATTTACTTTAATTTGAGATTAAAAACTACCCCCAATTGAAAACTGAATGAAAAAATAACTAAAATTAAAACAAAAAAAAATATTAAAAATCCCTTTACACATGGGGCAAAGCTACGCACTTATTGTTTAGGGTAATTGCCTGGTTCTCGACATAAAAGCAATTTGAGGTGAATTCTAGTACTACGTTTTGAAAGCAAGTGATAAGGGTACCATTTGGTATATACAACGAATCAAAAATATTTTATGGTCATCGGTGACAGAATGATTATCACTAGGTGCGTACCTTTGCCCCGCTCTTCTCTATTCTATGTAAATTAAATTGGGATTCATTTAACTTTAATTTTAATTACTCTCAATATAAAAACCAAATTTAAAATTTTCATTTGTGCAACATAAATACATTGAAAAAAGTTTTAATTGAAAAACAGACTACACTTATTCATTCCACGTCTAATTATCTTTCTAGTGAGTTCAGACTCGACATTGTACGGCGTGTGGTTTCGGAGATATCGCAGTTTGTCAATGAAGGTTTTAAACATTGTTTGCAAAAAAGTGAAACTTTGGGGTGGTGTCTAATGAAAGGGCGTAGTCCAATTTGGACGAAAATCGAGTTTTTGCTTGTTTTTATGGTATCAACAGCTCCATAAAATTTTAACTTGATAAAAAAATATTGATTTCAAAATTGCACTTTTTTGTGCATGATTGAGGTTATACAAATAAAGCAGATCTTCCCAAAACAAATTCTGTACATAAAATATTACTTCAGTGAAATGTGGCGAATCGAGTCTAAGTAAGGACATTAGTTTTCAGAGTACTTAAAAGCTTATAACTTAGAAACTTGTTTGTTTATGTATGTTTTTACATAAATAATTTAAAAATATGATCTTATGAGTGAAAGTATTGTTCAAATAGCTGTCCCTATTCATCCTATATGTCCAGATTTGCCTCATATGACTGTACATTCGGCTCAAATACAATCCTGCTTTGTTTTGACTGTAAATTAGGCTCATTTCTGAAGTCTGAGCTTTGGTTATTTTTAACTGAAATTTTACCAATTTCTTTCATCCGTTAATAACTATACGAAAACTATTTCATTACACTACTTTTCTCAAGTTGATTTTATGCAAAATCTTCCAATCTTTCGAATGAAAATGGTTGCGTAATGATAAGTGGTTGCGAACACGGTCAAAATTCAAAATTAAGAGTAAGTTTCTCAAAAACCCTTGAAATTACCCTTGAAAAAATAATTTTTGAAAAGTTTTTCAAAGTGCGATAGAAAGCCCTCGCGATTACCTTTCCAACGATATATAACTTTTTGATGTTTGGTAATGTATTTTGGGAGATATCATTTCTCCAAATTAGGGCATTTTTTCGAAAAAATCCATAGTTCAATACAAGTTTTTATTTACAGGTGGCTAACGGCTGACATTTTCATTGGTTCGAAGGTTGTTTTAATGGTTTTTTGGTGCGCTGAATCGAATGAGAACACTGCCGTAACGATTTGAGAACATGTGCATCTAGTGGGACGGTTTCAGCGAGAATTGCTCATTTTCGAGTATTTGCATATTACTTTTCTATAGGCAGCCCCCAGGCAGTGCGTGGCCGAATGGTTACGCTGTCCGCTTTGTAAGCGGATGATTCTGGGTTCGATTCCCATCTGCTGCAACCTTCCATCGGATGAGGAAGTAAAATGTCGGTCCCGGCCTTGGTTGTTAGGCCGTTAAGTCATTCCAGGTGTAGGAGTCGTCTCCATGCCATAAGTACAAACAACACACCAAACCAAGCCTACTCCGGTGGAATCGCTGGCGGCGGTTGGACTCGCAATCCAAAGGTCGTCAGTTCAAACACTGGGGTGGAAGGTTCCTTGGAGTAAAAAGAGGTTTGGGTGCTCTCGCCATTCAAGCCTTCGGACTTCTAGGTTCGAGCAGAAACTTGCAATAGAGACCACAAAAGACCCGGGGGTCGTTAATGTGGATGGTTTGATTTTTTGATTTGAGGCAGCCCCCAAATTTGTATGGAGAATCCAATAATGTAAAATGGCTTATTTGGTCTTAAGGGGCTACATACATGTAGAAAATCACAAAATTTCATATTACGGAAAATTTATTAAATCAACTTAAAAGTTGATTTTCAATCACTCCTGAAAGTTTCTTGATGTTATTTCTTGATTAAACTGAGTAAAAGACGCTTTAGGCTGAACATTTTTCCATGTGAGCAATTCTCTACCAAAACCGGAAATGGATTTTATTTGTATTTTTTTATTTGGCTCAAACTTTGTGGGGGCCTTCCCTATACCCAAATATGCTATTTTGTGTCATTGGTTTACCCATACAAGTCTTCATACAATTTTGGCAGCTGTCCATATAAAAATGGTATGTAAGCTGTAACTTTTGAGTAAATTTTTTGATCAATTTGGTGTCTTCGGCAAAGTTGTAGGTATTGTTGAGGACTTTTGAGAAAAAAAGGGCCAAACATTGAATATTACGCCCATTTAAAATGCTAGTCTTGATTTAAAAATTTTCATAATATTTTTTTCGAAAAGATCGGAAAATTTCACGAATGTTTCATATATTAACATTGAAAATCGGACCATTAGTTGTTGAGATATCGTCATTAGAAAATGGTGGGCTGTTTGCGTGAGACTTAGAAAACTTCAATTTTCGTGTTTCTTTTTCTCTAAGCCGCTGTATCTCAGCAATCAAAGGTCCAATCTTCAATGTCTCTTAGACAATTTTATAGCAAATTTTCTGAACTTTTCAAAAACTATATTTTTAGAAATGGTCACTATTTTTAAAAATTGAAAAACTGCAAATATTTCGCTAAAATCAAACTTTCGGTGGCTATATCTAGAAAACGGAGCCCTTTATCAAAAAATATGTAAAGTACTTTTCGATTGTAAATTCTATTTTGCATTAAAAAATAATGTCAAACTTGTTTTTGCATAAAACTTCGATTTTTTCCAAAAATCACTATTTTTTCAAAAATTTATAACTCGGCGGCAGATTTTTTAACCATGTTTCTCTATGGCTCAAAAGTTGCGGATTTTTGTCCCCTAAAACATATCAAAAAATCTCGAAAATCAAAAAATACGTATTTTGGGAAATTGAGTTTTAGTGAAAAAAAAGTTGATAAAAAAATCCTCACATTTTTTTTCCGTGTACCTATTTTTTTCTCAATAGTCCTCAACAATACCTACAACTTTGCCGAAGACACCAAATTGATCAGAAAATTCACTCAAAAGTTACAGCTGTTTGAATATTTACATACCATTTTTGTATGGACAGCTGCCAAAATTGTATGGAGACTTGTATGGGTGAACCAATGACACAAAATAGCATATTTGGTCATAGGGAAGGCCCCCACAAAGTTTGAGTCAAACCAAAAAATACAAAAAATAAAAATGGTCGAAATCGGCCGATTCCGTAGAGAGTTGCTCATGTGCACTTTGCGAGCGATTTTATCTGAACACCGAGTTGAGATACGGTTCACGGTAGTTTCATCAAGTTCAAAGTAAACAAAAAAAAAGTTATTTTTCTGCCCTCTGGTTTTTGAATATTTCTAATGGCCTAGCAAAATTGTTTGTTCATTTTTGCTTAAATTATACATGATAACGATTTTCTTTACAACCATAATTTCGTTATTTTACAAAATATTCAATTTTCTCCAGAAGCACTTTTTCCGTGCACTTACCACGATGGTGGTGGGTTTTTCCTGTGGGTTGATCCCTGGAAGCGAGAAACAAAAACCCCGCTGGTTTTCGCGGCTGTTGAGCCTCAAGCATATGACAGCGCAGCAGAGGGCACATTACTACAAGTGCTTCACGTTTGAAGTGAGCCATCAAAAGTGGTCAGAAACTCCCACAAGTTGATTAAAATTTCCATTCGGCAGAATAATCTCCCCGGCATCAGAAATAATCTCATTTTCCAAACGCGAGCGCAGCTTAAGCGGGGGATGATGTCAGCTTCTGACTGAGAGCGTTTTTTTTTTTTTGGTTGAAGCAAAAATTTGAATTTTTTTATAAGATCTGAAAGTTATCCCTACTTTCAGGTAAAAACGAATCCAAAGTTTGACCATTCGCGATGAACTTTCCAGCTGACTGCAAGCCTCTTTGCGGAGGGGGCTGTGCTTAATCGTCCAAAAACCGAGCAGTAGCTTCCTTTGTCAAAAAAGCACCCCCGCGAACATTCTTTTGGGGGGTGCGCACACACACACACATTTAGGGAAACCACAGCTAAAGAAAGAGAACGAAAAAAAGTTTAATTTCAAGTTTTCTGGCGTGCACACTTCAGAGCTAGAGAAAACTGAAAACTTTTCAATTCTTATTAAATTTAAGCCGATTCTACTTTTCAGAAACAGCAGTAGCCCTACGACAGAGTCATCCCCGAAAACTTGGGGACAGTTCTGCAAAGAAGCCTCTCCCCGTCCAATAAGAAGGACATCCATGTTGAGGCTCGGGCATTCTCCTATATTTTTTGGACGGTTTTTCGCGGCGCCGAAGCGAGAAGCCCTAAAAATTAAGAAATTCTGAAAACTTGTTCATGTGGAAAGCCATTCATTCAATTATTTTGGACATTTGAGCTGCTGCTGCTGGATCTCGGGGTGGGGGGTTTCTTGGCGTTGAAACCTGCGGTCGTAAAGTTTCACCGGAAAAGCTCTCCCTGGCTCTTGAGCGCGACTGTCCTAATTCGATGTGAGCGATGGGCTTTGGGGCCAACTGCTTGGGCGAAAGCTGTACGCCATTGTGGGCTAGGAAAGCTTGACTGGGACAAGTCAATGAAAATGTGGGGGAAATCTCTTCAATTGAAAGGAAGACATTTTTGGTGATAAAGAGAGCAGATTTTGGTGCAAGAATGCACTCAAACTTACGAAGTAAATTCTGAAAATGAGATTTTAATTGTTATCTATGACAATCATTGAAAATAATCGAAAGAAAACATTTACTTAGTTGGTATCTCTGTAACATGCCACCTCTATTACGGACTTCAACTTCAATGTCCCAAAATGAAAAAGTCAACATCTTTGAAGTGTTTGTTAGTGTTTGTAAGTGCAGTGTTACAGTGACCTTTAGTGAAATGGAAACCAGGTAGCAGTGCAAAAGTGTGTTCTGTCAATTCTGTCAAATAGTACTACTTGCTGTCCCGTTACTGCCTGTCAGTTTGCAGTAACGTGAGCAAAGTACTGTCAAGTGCTAAAAATTAATTCTGTCTTCGTGTAATAGCTTAGAGACCATCCATAAACTACTTGGCCATTGGCAGGTTAATCTAGTAGTGAAACTCTTTTCCTCATTTTACCAAATAGACAAAGATTTACATATCCTGCACGACAATGTCCTAATCGATTACTGTAAATCACCTCCACTCCACTCTCGTAAAGCTTTATTGAATCCCACTTCCCTGAATGGGAAACCATATCAATGCATCATCTTTTATTAGCCCAAAAAACTTTCCATCAAAAAATATGCTGCCGCTCCCGACAGCGATTGTCATTGCCAGAAAAGATGTCATACAAAAAAAAAGTATGATGGTGGCCCTCTCCTCTTTCGATTCGTTTGAAGCCTGTTGGACATACGGGATCTCCGGATGAACGTTCCAACTCTTCTTTTTTTTTCCTTCGACGAAACCTCCGTGTCGTCGACTATGCATAAATAATCTACTTTTTATTACGATTTGACGATATATGGTGAACGACGACGGCGTCATCTTAAATAGTGGCACAGAGCTTCGTGTACGGTTTGGGTCTGTGCCCCCTCCCGAATGCTGGCGACCGGGATTGAATAGAAAGGAAGCTATTTCCCTTCACCACTTTGCAACACCAACTCTCGAGCTAGGACCCTGAGGTTCGTGCGAGAGTTCCGTTCTTACGGCTATTATTATCAATTTCACATGAGCTGCCATACAAAAGGAGGAAGATCATTCTATTCTCTTCTATATCTCGTGACGTACGATGCTCTTTCGTGAAAACTCTCTATTGAAAGGGAGGGAGGGAGGGGCGGTGCATATCCTTTTTTTTCGATGATGGGGGTGTCGGAGGGATAGAGTTGTAGCAGTTGGGCAGGGTTGGACCTGCATTGTTGCTGGATTCGATACTGTACCTTAAATTTGAGCTTCACCTCTAAAACGGACTTCAAGGCGTACTTCAGTGGCGAAGAATTGAACGAAATCTGTAGCAGTGTAATGTAAGTCCCGTTTTCAGCATTGAGGGGTAAGTACCTCTGTCAACTGTCAATTCTGTAAACCCTGTCAATCCTGAGTTCGTCCCTGCCAACGGCACAAGTCCCAGCGCAGCTAGGTTGCAAGATGCAACATGAAATGGTTATATTTCTATTTTCCTCGCATGTGTCCTCTGACTGCCACGAGCAGAGAAAGGATTCATATCTGAAAAATGGGCCATCCGACCATGAATGCAGCACAACACGTGTGTACCCCCCCTAGCTCAGTGCCCAGGGAAGAAGTATTTTCCAAGTGCTCACTCGAGCGTAAGCTCATCGAAATCGATCGAGAGTGCCACTCTTCGTCACCACCACCCACCGGCAGTCCTGCCCTGGAAGAAAGCAGTAGTTCTCCCCGGAGTCTGCAGTGAAAGTCATTAAAAATTTCTAATTTATCGTGTTAATCCTTCCATCGATTCGGATTGTGACCTCGCCACGTTCAAACCACGTGGCCGCACCAGAAGTCACACAGCGACGATGGGGACGAGGAGCCAATCATCAGGGTCAGAGGTTCACCGAGCTCGAGGTGCAATGCAAAAACACCTGTTTCCTGGTCTGACTCTTGCTGGCGTGGTCGAAGCGTTCATGCTTGGGCTAGTCGGACTCAACTCGAGGACACACGGGGAAAAAATTGAGAAGGAATAATTTATTCTGTATTTTTGTATTTTTGTATTTTTGAATTTATGAATTTTTGAATTTTTGTTTTTTTATATTTTTGTATTTTTGTATTTTTGTGTTTTTGTATTTTTGTATTTTTGTATTTTTGTATTTTTGTATTTTTGTATTTTTGTATTTTTGTATTTTTGTATTTTTGTATTTTTGTATTTTTGTATTTTTGTATTTTTGTATTTTTGTATTTTTGTATTTTTGTATTTTTGTATTTTTGTATTTTTGTATTTTTGTATTTTTGTATTTTTGTATTTTTGTATTTTTGTATTTTTGTATTTTTGTATTTTTGTATTTTTGTATTTTTGTATTTTTGTATTTTTGTATTTTTGTATTTTTTTATTTTTGTATTTTTGTATTTTTGTATTTTTGTATTTTTGTATTTTTGTATTTTTGTATTTTTGTATTTTTGTATTTTTGTATTTTTGTATTTTTGTATTTTTGTATTTTTGTATTTTTGTATTTTTGTATTTTTGTATTTTTGTATTTTTGTATTTTTGTATTTTTGTATTTTTGTATTTTTGTATTTTTGTATTTTTGTATTTTTGTATTTTTGTATTTTTGTATTTTTGTATTTTTGTATTTTTGTATTTTTGTATTTTTGTATTTTTGTATTTTTGTATTTTTGTATTTTTGTATTTTTGTATTTTTGTATTTTTGTATTTTTGTATTTTTGTATTTTTGTATTTTTGTATTTTTGTATTTTTGTATTTTTGTATTTTTGTATTTTTGTATTTTGTAATTATTTGCTGCTAGGTGTCTAACACCTGACTCTTACAGGCTGCGGGTTTCGATTCCCGCTGCACAAATCGATTTTCATTCTAATTTTGATGTTGTTTGGGCTAGCTTTTTTGGTCGCGGTCACTTTTTGCCACCAACCACCAACCGGAACATGTTTTTGCTCTGGCAGTGAGAGCGCAGAGCAACAGGACCCTGGTATAGACCGGCCTAAAACTAGGAGGCAGTCGAAAATGGGAAATCCCAATCAACCGCACATAAAATGCCAATTAATGAAAATAATATGCATTCAGGGGGTAGTTCTGGAGAGAAGCCTTGTTGAAAATGGTTGAAAAATAGAGAGAGGTAAAGGTTGAATGTTGGAAATTTCACGACTTGTAGAATTTTGAAAACCTAAATTAAAGTTGACAGATTTGGAAAAAAATAATTCTGATAATTCCAAAATCCAAACACTCAACTATGACTTGAAGACCGTACTTGAAATTTCATCTTTTTTATTTGAACATAGAATACTTAGTTAATTTTGATATTCCGTTCTGACATCGAGTACCTTTTCGATACTCTGCTCCCCAGCACCCAATTAAGGTCTAAGGAAATGCTTCCAATTACCATTACCTCGTACCACAAGTTCGTGCGACATTTCCATCAGCCACAAACTATTCGAAAGATTCAGCTGCTTATTATCATCGCGTCACAATTGTACCCGACGCTTCTTTGTCCAAGTCCAAGTCGTCACCACCATCATCTTCAGCGGCGACTCGCAATCGAAAACCTCCATCCCTCTCCTCATCGTAGTCTCATTTGAATTGGAAATCAAACGAAATTCCTCACCCACCATGATGACTGATGACTCCGAAACGCCGGCGATGATGGCGTGGTAACGATGATGCTGATGAGAACTCCAGTCGTTCATTACAGTCCAACTAGGATTCTGGGGACAGCATTGTTTTTATGCTTTGTTCGCACGTGCAAACTTGCCTGCTAGATTTGTGCATCCATGATGGAAATCCTTCTGGTTACTCGGGAGTCAGTTGAAACGATAGGGCCTTGGGTCAGCAAGATGCCTTTCTGACGGGAGATTTGAAATGGATCAGTGACGGTTCGGTTGACAAGTCGTTAACCACTGTAGAGGACATGCTGTGATGCTGCTTTCTAGGGATTCAGCAGCTAATCCTTGCTAGGATTTTACCATATTTTAAGGATATCAGGATATCAGAAAGACTTACATTAAAGTTCATCCGACTTAACTGAAAGTCGACCAAACCACATGAATTGCTTCTTTGAACACTTCTTTGGATTCTCCCCCTCTCTCCTTTTTCTTCTATCAATTTTAGTGTTTTTATTTACATTTAACTAAGTTTTTTTTTAAATATTGTGTGTGTGTGTGTGTGCAACCAACCAAACGGGACCACGCGGCCGCTTCTTACAAATTGAGTTGTTTCCATGTATTTTTTAGATCTATATTCTATACATGCAAATAACTCGCATAGGCATTTGGAAGGTGTTAGCTCTGCCGAGCTTCGGTGACCCATTTCTACGCTGGCTAGCCGAGCGCGAGGTCCCTCAGCTTGAGTCGACAAGCCCCGCCCTGAAGAACGTTTGCATCAATCGGATTCAAACGTTATTTAGAACTTCCGAACCCTCGTCAAATGGACAAGGACCCAGCGCGTATATAGTTGGTAGATACAGTATTCCTAATTCCAATCATAGCTCACCAAGTTGCGATGGCCTAGTGGTTAGCATTTTTGCTTACCAATCTAAAGGACGGGGGTTCGAACCCCGACTCGAGCGACTTTGATTTTTCGTTCATGTTCAGAGTTTCAAGATTTATATTTCCTATACTTTCTCGTTGGGAGCAGATGGGAATCGAACCCAGGACCATTCGCTTAGAAAGCGAACACCGTAACCAGTCAGCCACGGCCGCTCCTATAACTAAGTTTTTTTTAATATTAGACCTATTCTGGCCATAATTGAATATTCGGCTATAATGCCAAATCGAGTAGCGGAAATTCTCGTAAGTTTAGCATGTTAAGTACTAGCTCATAACTTTATCTTATTAGGTGATTTTCACTATTTAAGCAAATCCGGTGTGTTGTCAAATTTGACAACATTGAAATGTTTCCAAAACCGTCAACATTTGTTTCGACTTAAGGATTGTGTTGTCGATTTCGAAAACATTTAGGGTAGGGTAGTCATCAATGAGACACTTTTGGTTTTCAACTTTCAACGATTTTTCTAATTTTTTCATCAGCATGTTTTAATGAGCTTTTAGTTGCATTATCATTCTTTTAATGTGTTCTAACATTGACAAAAATATGAGATCGATCCGACATCTACAGCCAGAGTTATTCAACTGTCTCATTGTAGACGCACTTGGCAGGAACAATGAGACACTCTACGAAAATCAACATTTTTCTAGCAAAACATCATGTTTTTGTATTGTTCCATTGCAGGTGACTTGCCTTGAACATTTTAGAGCAATTTTGCCAACATGAAACTTTTAATAACAAAAGTTACACTAAAAAGTATTTCAATTTTGTAAAATCCATATATTAATACCAAATAACTTTGTATTTTTGGTTTAATGAAGTTTAAACTCTATAAATATGCCAAAAATCACTTTTAATTCATGTTTTGAAAGATTTCCATCGATTTTGAAAAGTTTATTGAAGAAAAATCAAAGTGTCTCATTGTTACCCATGGGCTGAAATGAGTGGGGAACAATGAGACAGCCCTGGATTCTGAGTTTATTCTAAATTTTGGCCAAATCTAATGAAAGGACATTGTAGCCCAACTTAATCCCTATGGAACGTCGAAAGAAATTTGAAGAAATATTAGTTTTGGTGTAAATGGCAGCCTACGAGCGAAAAAGTAATTTTTGTCCATAATTTACTTTTACACCCCAGAATCAAACATTTATGAATAACTTTTCAAGGGAGCGTCCATAACCAAAGCCACTAATATGGCAGACGTGTATCCAGTAGACACACCTTTCCCCCAAATATGAGCCTGATTAGTTGAAACTTCGACTTGTGAGAGCCATTTTATCATTGTTCCCCGTGTCTCATTGATGACTACTCTACCCTACATCGAAATTAACAAAAATGCCGATTTTGGAAACATTTCAATGTTAACAAAATGACAACACAGAGTTACCGCATTTGCTTTCATAATTTGTCCATCTGGAGGGGGAGGAGGGGGTCTTTAATTTCCAAAATAAAAGCGTCCACATGGTTTAGAGATGGTCTCGAAGTGAAATTCGTGAACATAATCAATAAAAACACAATCAAAGTGACTTTACCAACTCTGCGCCATCTCCGTTCCACACACTTTTATCGAACAACAAACCCTTTTAGCCGGGACATCCTGGGACAAGGTTTAGAAATCTGAAAATGAATGACCCCCTCTTCTTGCTACCAATCCCCGTCCCAAGAGCTCCTTCCAAAGGTTAAGTGGAAGGTGGAGCCCCTGCGCTCTGGGGATACTTTATTATCATACGAACATCATTACAGAGAGAGAGAGAGAGAGAGAGAGAGAGAGAGAGAGAGAGAGAGAGAGAGAGAGAGAGAGAGAGAGAGAGAGAGAGAGAGAGAGAGAGAGGCACACACACTATTGCCGAGCTGGTGCCCGAGCAGACGGAAATAACGCCGGAATAACATTTTTTGATATTGGAAAATACTAGGCCAATAACATTTTTTGTTATTTATAACAAGATTTGTTATTCGCCGTTATGATTTTTTTGTTATTGAATTGTTATTGTAATAACAGATTAATAACATTTTAAGTTATTTTTCGAACAAATCATTGTTATTATTTTTTGTTATTTTAACAACTAATCCGATCATCCTAATAACAATTGGAGTTATTCTTCCATAACAAAAAATGTTATTTCAAAGTTGTTTTGGTTCTCACACAATACCAGACCAATAACAACTTTTGTTATGATAACATAAACTGTTATTGAACTCTTATGCAAAAATGGATTTTGCAAGAATATTCCATAACACTTTCTGTTATTTTAACAGTATTTGTTATTGAAATGGCATGAATTTAGTTATTACCGTCTGATCGGGTGCTGCTTCTGTTTTGATGTTATTGTAGCAAATTTATGTATTTGTTGGGGGGAGATGGTGTGGGTAGGGGAGTTTGCTGGTCCCATGTGGATCCTCCCGGCAGTGTGGGCGCGGTCACTCATCTTTCACCAATGGACCGACGATGGAAAGTGACTTTCTTTGCATGGGGACTTTGATGAGGGGGGAGGGGGGGGGGGGGGTGTCACATACCATCACACAGTGAAAAGGCCACCCAACTTGGACGACCTGGACATATTTCCAGGAAGGAGGAGGTCATGTAAACGCTTGTAGGAGTCATGTTTTCTGGATGTAAATTATGATGCCTTCGACCGGCTTCTGGACGGGCCCTGGTTTGCCTAGGACGGAGGTTTTGGACCGGTCAGATTCAGGCCTCTTACGTTTCAGAATGAGCCGTAAAATATTCGATTGGCAGCACTGCTGCCCTAAAGGAAGATCCAGAAGAAGCTGGTCAGTGTAAATTATTATGAGAATAATTATCTCTGCGCTGGAAGGACACTAGTTGAAAGCTAGCTGAACCTGGCAAAAACCAGGCAGTTCATCATTGGCTTGCAAAAACATTAATAATTCATGTATCCTTCTCGATAGAACAAATTAGTCAAGTGTTTCTCCAAGGAAGCGTTCTTCGCCTCCACACTTGGCTGCTGCGCAGTTAATATAATCAAACTTGCAAAATAAACCCAAGCAATATATGTAAATATTTAATTGACTGCCAACCAGTTTTCGGCGCTCAAGTACCCCACCAATAGATTCCATTCCCAATGGCACGTGGCAAACACTTGGAGCAAAAACCACATCCAAGAAGCGAATATTATTGCCAAACTTTCGCCCTCAAGTGTTTGCTCTGAACGGCGGTTCCGTACCTGCTGCCAACCTTTCCCCCTCTACTAATTTTCCCAGAAGAAAAGGCCTTGTGGTCTAGCCCCCTTTCCACCATCAACTCAAGAGTCGAACCTTTCCCAAAGTTGCCAATTTAGGCGCCTGGGAACCAGGGCATTGCGTAACACGCTCTTCACGAGAAAGTTGCCTACGGGATGCTGATGGCGGCCTGAAGATTGCTATAGCTACTACCAGCGCGACCACAGCGATAATTTTGGGCCTTTTCTCGCCTCGTGCCGGCGATGATGATGGAGTGGCGGAATTTTGGCAATAGTTTTAGATAAGTTGAGATTGAAGGGGTAGGCGATGTTGGTTTTTGGCATTTTGGATCGATGGAGTACTTTTACCGACGGCTCGACGAAGATTTCTTCAGTGAAAATCAAGAATTGAAACTAAAATATTTAAAAACACAAATTTCAATTTTCAGCAGGTTTATACTTAAAATATCAAGAAAAATAAATTTGGCAGCAACGTTGGTAGTTAACTGTGTTGAAAACTCAGTCTACTCTTACTACTTTTTATTAAGACTGGTGGTTCACAGTCAAAAATTATGTAAATTTGGATGGCTTGAAAATAAAAATGAATTGTTCACTCTACAGAATTGGCGTTCTCGATTGCGAGATTCCTACTAGAAACTAGGTGTTCGAAGATAATTGCAAACCTCTTTTTACACCTAAACTTCCATCCACCCCGGGATTCAAACTGACGACATTTGGATTGTTAGTCCAACTGCCTACCAGCGACTCCACCGAGGCTGGACCCAGGGAGACGACTTCTACATCTGGACTGAGCTAACGACCTAACCTCTAGGTTAGACCGGGGCCAACATTTACTTCCCTGTCCGACGAAAGGCTTGGTCAGATAAATCTCGTCTCAAAATTTGCCACCAGGACCTTCTGGGATCAGAATTTGAGTCAAAATGTTAGCATTTCTTCGGCATCCTATATTCTAGAGAGTTGCTAAAATCATAACATTACACATTTTTGCAAAAAAAAAAAACGTTTTTAAAAAGATATTTAAGTGACTTTGAGCCTATTTTTAAGTGGCTTTGTTTTTTATTTGAAAATATCTTTAAAAAACAAGAGGCGACAACAAATTTGAAATAAGTTTTGAATTTGAATAAGTGCCTTTTGAATGGAATTTTTGCAAACAATCATATGTTAAATAAATTCACCGTTAAAATTGAAAAAAAATAAAAATTTTATTTATTGACACTTGTATTGAAAAGTTCAACTTTCCCAAAAAACTTTTGCAAAAAACATATTTTACAAATTATCTTCAAGTTACTTGCGCCAACTAGGAAAAAAATAGGATTACAGTATGAATTAGCATTAGCATTAGCATTAGCAATAAAGGTCGCACAATTCCGGATGGCTGCACAACGCTTATCTTGCTGTTTAACTGTAATTAAACTATGATAGCACTAGACTCTCATCCGGTTACAATATTCCAATACGGGAGATGCCATGTTTTCCTCTTTAAATGAGCGTGTAATACTATCCAGTAAGATAAGGGGCTCCTGGCCGGTACCTTGCTAACCTCGGGGATTGGAAGGTATGTTAGTAAACATCTATCTAGAATGCGCAGAGATCTCTACGTCACCTAGTGGTATAGATGTTTGTAGGGAGGTTTTGGACTCAATGTTAGTAAATTGAACGTTTGATTTTTTTAACACCATCACCACCACCACCAAAACAATACCATCACCACAAAAAGCCATGCTAGATTTTAATACAAATACATTACAAAACGAACACAACCATAAAACCATCTTCCTGGCCCTGCTGCGTACACGATACTGACGCGCAATAATATCAATTACCACAATGACCCCCCACTGCATGCATGACTCGAACATGAACACGAACATAGCACAAAGAGAACACCACAAAAATCCACCTTCCCAACACCACTGCTTGCACGATACTGACGCGCAATAATATCAATTACCACAATGAAAAATAGGATTACAGTATGAATAGGCATAAATAGCAATAAATCTAAAAACCGGTGTTCTGTGAAATTGTTTTGTTCTGTTCCTGTTTTAACCAAAGTTATTCAAAACATCATGCAAAAAATGGTTAAATATGTGTCTTAATTCGTTTCATTTGCTCTGATTTGCCCAACATGGCAGTATTTGATGAAAAATAATTTTATTTGATTTTTTTAAATCATAAATATACCTAGATATCTCAATCTTTTGTTAAAGCGTTAGGCATTTTGCAGATCGGTAAACTAAAATTTCAACAGTATTCCTTAATACACCAAATCATGCTGATATATGCCGAATACAAATTATAATGCTTTAAAATTACTATCTATCATGAGGTATTCAATTGTTCATCTATTTCAACTACCAAATCTGAATTTACAGACTGAAATAGTTATTTATGCAACAAATTGCAAAAAGAGGTTTTTAACCCTTAATCGATTTGGCTCAAAATTGGCAAAGTTACTTATTTTTACCTAAAGAAATGAGCCAGATTCTCTTACGATTTTCCAAAATTTTCATTTTTTCTTGTCACCCTACTGTACATGTTTGAAAGGACACAAACACCCCCAAAAATATTAACTGAAAAATTTGGCATTTCTTTAGACCTTTCCATGCAGGATAGAAAAACAGATGATAATAAACTTAAAATTAAAGAAATGATCAAACTCAAGAAAATAATTAATAGGAAAATAAAAATGTGTTTAAGAATTCAAAAAACTCACAAAAATTTATACGAACAAACTTTTTCTAATTAGAACTGATCCAAAACATTACAATATAAACCACACTCATCAATGTGAAAACTTATAGATATTATTCTATTAAAATTCAGTTATTTTTTAAGAATTTGACGATTTGGCAATTATTTCAATCTGAAGTTTTAGAAACTTTAAAAGATGAAATTCTAGGCAAAAAACAACAAAAAAAACTCAGATTTATTAGAAATTCGGTGTGATTTCAATATACGCACGAAAGTATAACAATATCAGATATGATTGTTCTGCAAACAGATTTAAAGACATTTTATGTCTATTGTTTCCTCATTCCTTGACCTTTGGAAACCTAAAATATACCCAAAGTCGTCAGATTACGAGTTTAGGTGTAAGGGACCATCCATAAACCACGTGGAAACCTGGGTAGGGGGGGGGGGCTCAGCGGTTGTCTACATTACATTCTAAAAAGGATTTGTATTGTTAGAAATTGTCCATAAGAGAGGGGGGTCTGAGAGTTAAAGAAGGAACTACGTGGTTTATGGATGGCCCCTTACACCTAATCTGGACTCAATTCTGAATAATTCGAATATCCTGAATTTTGTCGTAGGATTTTTTTTTCAATCTATTTAAAACTTGTTTATATAAAATACAGATCAAGGACGCCACAGCAGTTATTATCACAGTCATTATTCATGTTTAAAGTAAAAATAATAATTGGAAAGTTCGTGGAAATCAAAAAAACTTTTTTTAGTCCGAAAAATATGTAAATTGGCAGTGTGTTTTGTTACCATAACAAAAAAACACCAAACACGACATTAAATAAAAAAATATTGATAAGTTTATCGGATGGTTCCAAAATATACACAGAGAAAAATGAGTTCCCCAAAACGTGAACAAGCGTTCATGAAAATGGGAACCACGAACAAAGTGTTCAAATTTCATGGAACGTTCAAAATCGTACCATGAGTTTTGAACACTTTGTTCGAGGTTCCCATTTTCATGAACGTTTTTTCACGATTTTGGGAACTCTTTTTCCTCCGTGTATGTAGTAAATTTGAAAAGCCTAGTTGGAATTACGTTTAAAAATACATTTCTTTTCAAAAATAACTGTTTTAATTTTTGCCCTACTGTCTCTGCCGTTGTTACGTGAGCTTTTGTGTTTTATTTTATGTGATACGATTTTTATTAATCTTGCACGAGAGGTAATAGATTTATTTCACCCCATAAAAACACCTTATTGTAATCCGGCCATAAAGGACGTTTAATCCCCCTTCGAAAGCAAACTAATTCGGAGATAAATTATCGATTCTTCCTTCAAAAGCAAAGAAACTCATAAACTTACGCGGCTCAAAAAAGCACCCCCAACCCTTAATGGAAAATTTCTTGTTCCAGATTTCCCAACCTCCTCGCACTAAGCTTTTGCACCGAAGCTATTTTCAATCGAGCCTCTCCTCATCTGCTAATAATTTTCCGATAAGCCTTTCAGGACTCACCCCCCGGACACACACACACACGTACACACTCATAGTGCAAAGAGGCAGAAGCTTTCCCCGGTGGTACCACTTGAAAACAAGTAATAAAATGCCTCAATGAATCTTTGAAGGTCCTCGCCTCGGCGGGATGATTTTCACCGGGGGAAGGCAAAAACAATGCCAGGATTAAGCTGGACAGGGGCGGTGGGTAAAGCGAGAGGGGAGGGGGTGCGACGAATGAAAATTAATTATCTCCTCGAAGAAAAACGACGACGACGATCGGGGAAAATCTCGTTAAAGTGGTGCTGCTTCTAAGTTGGTGAGGGGATAATGTGGGGAGGGGAGGTGGTAATAAAAATAACATTGATTTTGCTCTTGAGGGTGCGCTCAACACCCACGCAATGGGAAATGGATTTTACCAGCTCAACGGAAAGCACCTTTTTCCTTTGGGTGGTATAAACATCTTAATCCCCGATGGACCGGCGGTGGATGCGATTGAAGACAATGGAATTTGAAGCATCTCGCGGGTTTCAAAGTGAAAAATGTTTGAGGTAATCGAAATCATGATTGTTTGAATAATAATGCTGATAATTTAAGAGATTTTAGTTATAATTGATAAATTTTAGCTTTTACCATATGTTTTCCAAATTACTTGATTTAAGGTAAAACTTTAAACTACCAAATAAGCTTTTATTCTTTCCCGACCATTTGTATTATGTTTGGAATAATAAAGACATAATTTCAATTTCCCTTCTTTGTAAATTTTATAATCGAAGACAGATTGAAAAGCTGTCAACAAATTTTTATACAAAAAAATTCTAAAATGTTTGCTCAAACTGCATCACACATAGTAGCAGAAAGTGGAGATCGTTGTGTCCGTTAAGATAATTTAATCAATAATTTACGCTAGGATGCCCTCGGTTCTGCAATAAAATTTCAATACCGCCATAAATTTGCTGCTTGATTTCCAATCAATTATAACTTTATCTCATTGAAATGCAGGAATCTTTCACCAGCACTCAAAAGTTTCACCAACCATTTTAACTGTAGAAGCAAATTTCAATGCACTAACGATATCGAATTACTTTTACCTCCAGTTGAAGCAGAGTGAGTGGATAACAAATGCAGTCTATTCTGTGATGATCACGCCCGTAAACTACTATGATATTCTAGATTCTTGAATATTCACGGAGCGACCGGCCAGGACAAATCTAAGAAATTCTTGGTTTATTTAACAAAAAGTATGGGTTAATTTTTTACACAGCTTTTTTTCAACAATCGATTGTTGATTTTGTTAACCCAAAATTGCTGACCACCAGTAGGTAAAAGTAACTAAAAAAATAGTTAGAATTGCCATTTTTGTTGGTGAAATGACCGAAAAAAAATTCTAGCAGTCGACTGCTAGAATATTTTTTTCAGAAAATTAACTATTTTTTTTGTTTTCAGCTGAAATATTGTTAAATATTCTGTAGAAAACAGGCTGGACAATATTTTTCAACTATTTTTAAACATTTTTTTTTGTTGTATTAACTGAAATATTTTTGCATGCAGCAAGTTATTAGTGGTTTATAACAAAACATTTCTTAATTAAACATAATTTATGTTAGTGTCTACAAATATTTTCTTTGATTATTTAACGATACAGGCTGGGCCGAATTTCTAGCTATAATTTTAATTAATGTCTTACTTGAATACAGAAAAATATTTGTACATGTAGTCAGTAATTAGCTGTTGTTAGCAATATTTTTATTGAATTTGCAGTAAATTTTGTAATAATGCCTCACAAATTAATTTGTTGTACTTGTACTTATTTGTATTTTTGGATTGTTTTTATAAAACATGTGAAGTTTGATTAATGTTTAAAAAAATTATAATAAAAAAAGCATTTTACAAATTTTGTTAAACATGTTTAATTTCTCGTAAATTCCTTAAAAGTAGAAACCAAGTAAAATTTTCACCAAGTTTTAAGCTTATATTTTTATTATGTTGTAAACAACTAAGTGTTGTATTCACTTACTATCACTGTGAAATCATCCGATAAGTCGTCATTATCTACAACGGTCTCATGTTTAGTTATTTTTCTTGTGGTTGGACACATAATTAAAAGGATAAAAGGAACGTAAATAAATGTAATTATTAACAAGAAATATCAATAATGCTACTTACCAAGTTTGCACTAATTTAACAACTACTTTTGGCAACACACTTTCATTGCATTTGATTCAATTTATTCAACGTACTCAGATTCCTGAAAACAATATTTTGAGTTTTACTTACCAGTTTATTGAGCAGTATTTTCCAACAGAATTTTTAAAATATTAATATCTTCTTTTAGATTTTTTTAGACATTTCACACGATCGAATTTTTATTTTGATATAATGTGTACGCATTTCCATGTTTTTAATGGTTGATGATTCTGAAAAAATAATGGTTCATTTAAATTGTATCCATCGTAAGCACGAAGGTTCCTGATGATTCAGTTTTCTAATTAAAATCACAATAGATAAATCGTTGTGTAAAATTAAACCCATACTTACTTAGAATAACCAACATTTTGTTAAATTTGCCCGTGCAAGAGTTGGCCCGCCTCTTCCTTTCACTGCCCCTCTCTTTCCTCCAAACATTATCATAAAGTCCCCTCGCATCAGAGGTCCCCATTGCGAATGTCCTCGTCGTGCTCTTCATAGTTTATCACCTGCAAAAAAATCATCAACAAACCTACTCACCAATTCCACCTTCAATGTTGCAGCAGTGTGCACTTCGATTTGCCACTTCCAAATAATGCCAAATAGTGTGATTTTCCATCATCATTTCTTTTTTAAAATGAGGTATGGGCTCATTCAATACTGAATATCTTTTTTCAAAAATATCAGAAATTTTCACATTTGTTTAGTTTGTTAACATGAGTTGATGAATTAATGGCATTTTTTGTGTTTCCTTTTGTTTGATGTGAGTTCTTGCATACATTCTACATTCGATAAAATTAAATTAAAATTTAAAACTAAACGGGAATTGTCTCGACAGCAGCATCCGATTGCTTGCCTTGATATTAAAAATATAATCCTTAAACAAACTATGCCAATGGTCGCAACGCTTGCTTGGAGTATCCTTGGTATCCTAGACCTTTTACCATCCCAAAAACCGTCCAACTCTAAGCGAAACAAACTTGGGGACACCAGTGTAGATTTTCCCTTGTCCCCTTGAAAAAGTGGAGCATCAACACTTTCCGTCTTCCAAATCCCCTATCCTTGTCGCTGGTGCGCGGTGGAGATGGGAGCGGCCGTCTAATGAAGCAAAGCGTTTAGTTGTTGAATTATTGCCATCAGAAACACAGAAATTTAAGATTTGGAAAACTGATTTTTAAATGTTTTTTTTTTCTTTTATCCGCTGTATTTCAGCAACCAGAGATCCAATCTTCTGTTTTTCTTTCTGAAAACAATATTTTCAAAGTGGACACTCATGAAATTTTTTTTTAAAAATCGAAAAACTGTTTTTTGCAATTTCATCGTGCAACAACTTACTTTTCCTGCAAATAACAAAATCGAATAGTAATCCTTTTCAAAACAAATGCTGAAAGGTTCTACTTTTCAGCACCTTTATGGATGCTGAAAAGTTAAACTTTTCAGCACTTGTTTGGCTGAATGCATGGACATTTGTCCTATTATTCTGTTCAAAGGGTGTTTTTCCGAATTGCAAAAATCGTAGTATGCAACTCCTTGCAAAACTTGATTTTTTTATCACTCGTCGTATTTATCCAACTCGGTAAACCTCGTTGGATATGTACGGCTCATGTTGAAAAAGTCTCTTTTTGCAACCGGTTGCAAAAACTTCTAATTAAGCTTTTTTTAAAATTTAAGGCCGTTGCAAACATTTTTTTCCAAGTTTATATCTCGGATTAGTTTTTGAAAGGACGCAAGAGCCATTGGTAAACAAAGTATTTTTTGCATCGGCATTTGATCTACATACGTAAAAACAATTTTAAAAATGCTTGAGATTGTTTGTCTACACGTTCTGCGAATGCCCTAAACCAGGGGTGACCAAAGTATGGCCCGCGGGCCAAACGTGGCCCGCCAGGTGATTTGTTGTGGCCCGCGGACCCGTTTTGAATTATCATATAAAATGGCCCTTTGACTTGTCTGTTAAGTGATTTTGTAATTTTGAACAAATTAAGGTTTAGTTTAAGCTTTATTGTGAACCTTTTCATTTGATGTTAACAAATAATTTATCCATACAAACATTTTAGTGAAGAATCTATCTTATTGAAAGTGTTAATCTGGGTGCTGAAAAGACAGAATGCGTAACGTGATTTCCGAATGATCCCCACTGATCCTCACTAATACAACTGCACTACAGTTGTAAACATAAACAAATTAGAAGGCTTTGTTCAAACTCAAGCGTGACATATTTTTTGTTGCAAGAGTGAAACATTTTGGTTCTAATGATATTAAAGTTTTTGCTGAAAAATTAAGTTCTTCGTGCTTTTTTTGTTTGTAGACTAAACGATGGGCGGTTAAAAGAGTCCTTCTTTGTTTTCAACGTGATGAAATATTGCGTCAGAAATGGAGGAATTTTGTGAATCAGAAGAGCAACCGGATGGAAGTTACGAGATTATGTATCTTTGAAGCGCAGTGATAATACAGGAGTAAGATTATTCAATGTTAATTGGCAGGTGCCGGTGCCATTCACAGTTACTGATAATTCGTCGTAAACAATTCGTAAACATAGGTTTTGAGTGAGACATAGCGCTTATGGAAATGTTAGCGACGAATTATGACAATCTCGATTTCATCTCTTTTCTTAATACTGACTCAAAAGCTCGACGCCCTCGACTTTTTTTATTCCTGACAAAATAAATTATAGATCGATTACAATACTTGCCACTTCTTGGCATAATTTTTCAAACAGTAAATTGGTTCCGCTTTGACAGTTCTAAATTGAGGCCGCTTTGCGGACAACTATTCTGCACCCAGGTGTTAATCTGTTTGAAAATATTAATTTCGTCATGTTAATTTCATCAATCTTTTTTAGAAACTTGTTTTCCATATGAATTCAAAAGTCACATCAAACCGTGTTTAATTTTTCAAAGTTTGTGTTACCCCTTAAAATAAAAATTAAATTTAACAATTCCGTACTTCGGTAAGTGCAATCAAAAAATCATTATATTTGTGAAATATTTTTTTTTCTTACGCATTCAGCCACACAATGATCAATCACCTTGATCTTGACCAGACTGTGAAATATAAACTTCTAACAAAAATATTAGCAGCGGCCTAACCTGATTTCAATGTCTGTTGAAGTGATGAGATTTGAATTTGATGAAATTCAACCCAATTGGATTGGCTTAGGGATTGGCAGCTATTTTCAACGAATCTGTTGGAATATTTTCTTCTATATTCTTAATTCTTTAATGATGAAAGTGTTAGAAAAGTTAAAAAAAACTCCGTTTTATAGATTTTTTAGTTTTATAACGATTTTTTTTTTCAATTCAGTCATTTCCACGTTTGGCCCGCAAGGTTATGAGAGCTTCAAATGTGGCCCGCCATTCAAAAACTTTGAACACCCCTGCCCTAAACTGAAAGTAATTGAAATTTTGTTTCAATTTTGAGATTATTGAAAATTTGTGTCGGTGGTCAAGGTGGCGCTTGCGGCCTTTTGAAAACAAAACCGAGATACCATCGACCCGAAAAAAGTTTTTTCGTGAGCAATTTAATTTCTTCATTGGTTAGATTTTCTAAAACTATACAGTCCAGACTCGATTATCCGAAGACCTCGGCAAAATTTCATTTTCTTTTTTTCCTTTGTCTTTTTTTTTTGGTTGTTGAGCTTTAGTATGGCCTCTAAACTTTTCTATAGTTATTTAAAATTTTTGAACCGAAGATGGCGACCAAAATGGTCATGATGAAATTTTGAAAAAAAAACTTTTTTTACTTTTATAGGCATTTAATGTTTCATGTAAGAAAAGAGTGCATAATTGGCAAAGGGAGCGCGTGGTCGTAAAAAATATTCGGAGTGAAAAGTGATTTTTTTTTGTGTGTGCCTTTTGTTTCGCATTTTTGTCGTGAATTGTGATATAGTTTTCGATAAAAACGATCCAAGTTCGTTAGGTTTATCGCGCAGCAAAATTATTTTGATTCATTAAGAACGTCGTGCGCGAGTCTTTTTTGTGTTGAAAAGACCTTCCCATAGCTCCGTAGCTCGGAGGGCTCGACGTCGGTTGTTTGTGTGTTAAGCCCTCTCCATAGCATCGTAGCTCGAGAGGCAACGAAAATCAATACCTTATCTAGCTAACAGAAAGAAGATCGGAAGGCACTTGATGATTGAGTTCGTCGCGTCTATTCCGTTGCAAATTCATGAACTAAATGATTATATAATTAAAAATCAGACTACGCTATCATTGCAGCATTGCGTTTAACACCTCATTTTATAAATAAATATTATTTGGTTTTATCTTTCCACAGCCGGCTGTCTAAGATTAAACCATTTCATTTAAAATTTAACAACAGTTAAACGGGAAATGTCTCATCCGCAGCAACCGATTGTTTGCCTTGAGAATAAAATATAATACCTTTCAACAAACACTATGATTTTGGGTCGCATCATCATCTTCTATGATGAATCCTGACCAAACACCCTGTCCTACTAACCAATTTTCAGGTTCCTGGCGCTTGTGGGGTGTAAGCACAGAGTAAATCAGCTGCCCTAGTAGCAACCTGCGCTAACTAACATTCCCGTCCCTAAAAATCGAGATCTACAAACTGACATGGCGGGCGCCGTTGGTGGCCAATGACTGTTACCTATTCGCAACTGATCTAGCTTTAGCAATCATGGTGTTTTATCTTTTCAGCGCATTCATACATGCTGTTGATAAGGGAAACACCACGGAATCGTCGAAGCCTATGATCATTAGTGCTGAAAGGATATTACGGTTCTGTTCAGCAACGGAGGGGCAACCATGGGTGATCTCTCATGCTCATGCTCATGCTCATTTAATGTTTCATGTAAGAAAAAAAACGATTATTTTGTTTTTGTCCTATACAAATTTCGAATAATCGATCTTCGGATAATCGAGTTTGGATTGTAATTGCAAAAAAAAACTGGACTGGTATAAAATGCATTTCAAAACACTTCTTGAAAGACATTAGTTTTTAGGACATTTTCAAAATAAAAAAAAACTCTGGATATATTCATAAACTTTGAAATTTTGACAACCCTGCCATTAACCGGTAAATTCAACTCGCTCGTTCTCGGGCAAAACTCAACCAATTGGGACTTTTTTCCAGTGTTTGTAGGGATGTCTAGATGAGCTTGATTTGATAAAGTCAGTAATTTTTTGATTAAAAACATCGCTCCAACTATTTTTTGCGTGTAAAAATAAATCGCACAAAATTCGGCGGTGGAATGCGTTCAAAAACAATTTGTTCCGTTCCAATTGCTTTCGGAGGCTTGGGCGTCCGTGTTAGAGAGTTTATTGAAATATTTAAAACAACATATTATAGTCCTCGACATAGTCATTGTTAGCAATCACATCTTGGTCTCATTGTATATCACAAAATGTGAATTTTTTTGACATTTTTGTAATTTGGGAACAATTTGAAAAGTTTTTGATTTTTTAGAGTTTGCTCATGAAACACTTTTGTGCTGGGTCCAATTAAAAGCGAAATGAAAAAATACATAATACAAAAAAAACAGCAACAACCAAACATTGCTCACCAAATTTTCCAATCTAAACAACACTAATGAATTTCAATTTTCCAATCTCTTTTCAGGTAAGTAAACCAATCAAATACCAACTTCCTTTCGTAAGTACCAAAACACCATCAGATCAGTTTAATTTCCTTTGCGCTGATGATGCTACTGATGCTGTTTACCAATGGAAATCCATTATCCGAATCAAAAGTAAACATTTGCAAAGGATACTCTACCTTCTCAACATGGGGAAAAAACTCATCCAACACCCACGCGAACCAAAGGAAAAAAAAGAAAAGCTTTCCGTAAATCACTTATCCTCCATAAAACTTATTTAATCCACCGGGGGAAGCGGTGGCCAAAGTCCCTCTTTTCAATGATTTGCCTTTCATCGTCGTCGTCGCAGTCGTCGCCATCTTCCTTTCGCTAGTGTAATTTATTTTTATTACTATTTCATTAAATTAGTAGTCTGTAATAAAGCTTTTAGTCCCTTGCTTTTTTGCGCTGGTGCATTATGGGGAGCGTTTTCCTATCGCGAGCGCGTAGAAAAGAAAACCCCCGGAAAAGTCGCACCACGAATGATGCCAGATCTATTGAAATAAGTTATGAGATTACCAGCGGTTGGGTGGTTTAGCGGAAAGTCGCTTCATTTGAGCAACAATTTGGCGGGGTTAAATAAGCGTGAAGGCCCAATAACCAGTCTTTTTATCATATTAGGATTGCTCTTAAAAATAGTGTAAAAGCTTGCTTTCAATTTTTTATCAAACAATTTGCCTACAGTAAATTTGATCAGGAGCGATCTAAGCATTTTGGTTAACTGATATATTTTTAGCAAAATTAAAAACTAACTAAACTGAAACTTATTGAAGAATGGACTTAACCTTGACTTAAAGAGTTGACAGATTTTTGACAGATTTGGTACTTACCTAAACAAACAATTACTTTCACAACCATTTACACGATTCACTACACTTCTACTTACCTGATATTTTGCAAATATTGCTCGAAATGTGTTAAGCATACCTGCACCTTGAAGTCCGTAATAGAAGAGTTGCTCAATGACTAAATTTAGGCCTTAACATTTCACGATGAGATTTGATGAGTTGAACAGATTGAGAGTTTGCTTTATTATGAATTTAAATGTCTTTTGTGGTGTACTCAGAGGTAAAATGATAAAACGATCTCTTTTGAGGTGTAGTTTACCATTTTAGTGTTTTTTAACCCCATCATCCTGAAAGGCATATCACATGCAACAAAATCAACAAACAAGACTAAAAACCATCCCAAGCAAAGGTAAACCCTACCTGAAGAAAGCACAATGTTTCCCGTAACTCCCCCTGACGTAAACAAAGTTATTTCCAAACAATCTTATTTCGTCAGTCTGTCACAGTTTACAGCCAACAAGAGGATGCAAGTTTACAAAGTCATTCTGGGAGGGATTTTCTCTGCTCGTCTAGAATAAATTCAGCCCACACAAACACACGCACACACACACGAGAGTGCAGGCAGTGGTGGAAAGCCAGCTGGCTTAGTTTGCCAACAGCTTCTTGCTTTTTGTTGTGTGGAAAAGGGAAAAGTTAAACTAGAGTAGATATGCTAAGAACCAGATGACATGGACCTTAGACCAAGACGATGGCAGCTCGGTAGCCAAACGATTATTGACCAGTGGAAGAAGGAGTTTGCAAACACATCAGAGAGGCTAGAAGTGTGGTTTGAGATGGTAAAGCTTAAGTGGATAGTTTGAACTTTGGAGCAACTTGAATGTTAGATTTGATCAATTTAAGAATTGAACGTTGATAGTAAGCAATTGATAAACAATGCATTTCGATTTTATTCAGGATAGCATTCGTAAAAACTAAAAATATTTTTGGCAAAAATTAAAATATATTGAATTATCTCTCGCAAAAACAACATCGTACCGACCACAAAAAGTTATGCAGACCACGTTTGGTGGCAATCATTTTATAAGCCAGCATCGAGAGCTGGGTGCAGCACAAAAAAAACTACATCAACATTTTAAGCATAATTAAATCAATTTGTAACTTTTGCGATGCACGTGGCATTTTTTGGGGTGTCTTTTTTGTTGTTGCAGCGCTAGTGTTGTGAGATAATCGCTTTAGGAGCTGAATTGACGGAAAAAGGGCCAACCGATATTGAAATGCAGAAAAAAACATTAATTGTAACAAAACTGATCTCAAGCTGGTCTAAAGTGTAAAAAAACTGAACTGAAACTTATCCAAACTTTAATTGAACTAAAATTCAACTGAAACTGAACTGAAACTGAACTGAAACGGAACTGAAACTGAACTGAAACTGAACTGAAACTGAACTGAAACTGAACTGAAACTGAACTGAAACTGAACTGAAACTGAACTGAAACTGAACTGAAACTGAACTGAAACTGAAACTGAAACTGAACTGAAACTTAATTCAAATTGACAGAACTTTGACAGATGTTTTACTTACCCGAACCAACAATTGCTAACAGTATCAAAAACCCCAATTAAAACACTGGTACTTACCTGATTTATTTAATTGCAACTTTTGTATGAAATCTGAAAAGTTTACCTTTACCATGAAGTCCGTAATTGAAGAGCAGTTTCGTTAGATTTCGACAACTTCTGAACTGGATCCGTAGTTTGGGTTTGGTTTTAAACTAATTCTGAAAAACATTTTTTGTAGGCAAAATGGCGGCCAAATTCAATGCAACCATGAACTAGATTTCCCACTAAAGCTGCTTATTCTGCTCGTAACAAAGGGCTTGTATGTTCTGCCCTTCACCAAAAAAAACCCTGCTCCACTCCAGGGATGGCACACGCAGAGTTTTGAGATAATATTATTTTTGGTGTAATTCTAACCTCAACATGGTCAAATGCAAATACACCGCCAGCGATGACCGAGCAACCATTGTTGGTCGGGACCTTTTTTTCGTGGTCTAAGCTCTATTATTTCAACCGAAAACATGAAGGGCAACAGTGGAAAGCTGCCACTGCAGCTGATAGCTGTGGGGAAATTAGAATGAGTAATGCACCTAGCAGGTTATTTCTGTGGTTCAAATATGTAGGCTTGATATATTTTCATTTGAAAATTTTAATGGTATCAAATGTTGAAACAATTTTGTACAATGAAAAGCTTCTTAAAAGGGCGTTACAACAATTCCCGTAATTGGCGATGGGATGGGCCGGAAAATCGAATTTCACTGCTGGTGAACTGGAAAATTTCAACCCGAAATGCACGTGCTCGCTCCACACATATCTCACAGAAAACCAGTGTGCAGGCAGACACCAGGAATATGCTTGTTTGTACAAGGCTGATTTGCACACTATTATTATAATCCTGGTAGGGTTCTTTCCCCAGACCTGCCTCCCCCTCCAAGTTCCAACCCTTCCGCCGGCATCAATAATACACTTCATTAATCGGCTAAACTATGGGCTATTTCAATTGAGTTCTGAGCTTGATTTGCACTCTTTGGCCCCTTTCCACCCCGCAATTTTCCTCCCAATCAGGGTTGATCTCTCCATATCGAACCTTCAGATCGGCCCCGATATCAAAATCCGGAATGCATCCGACCGGAAAAGCCCCCCCTTTCTGGACTCATTCCCAAAATGTCTAAAACAAATACCGGCCCTGTCCGGCATGTTTGTGCTGGTGATTCGGTATTGACAGCTAAGTCCGTAGCAGTTCGTACCTCATAAACGGGTGGGGGGGGAGTGGGGGGGGGGGGGGGGGGGGGGGGGGGGGGGGGGGGGGGGGGGTGGGGGGGGGGGGGGGGGGGGGGGGGGGGGGGGGGGGGGGGGGGGTGGGGGGGGGGGGGGGGGGGGTGGGGGGGGGGGGGGGGGGGGTGGGGGGGGGTGGCTGTGGCGGGGGTTGGGGGGTGGGGGGGGGGTGGGGGGGGGGGGGGTCGGGGTGGGGTTGTGGGGTTTGGGGTTAGGTTGGGGTTGTGGTTTTGTTTTTGTGGGGGGTGTGGGGGGTGGGGGGGGGGGGGGGGGGTGGGGGGGGGTGGGTGGGGGGGGGGGTGGGGGGCGGGATGGAGGGGGGGAGGGTGGGGTGCTGTAAGTATATGATATGTGATTAGTTGTTATGTGTTGGGTTTTGTTTTATTATAGGGGGGGTTAGGGGATAAAATTGAGTAAGTTTTGTGATTTGGAGAAGAGTAAGTTTTATGAAAGTATAGTTTAGTGGATTAAGGTTGTGTGGATTTGTAATTTAGAAATATGGTGCTACACAATCACGAGTTTTCCCTCCTGTCGTCGCATCGAAATGCAGCTCGGGAAAAAAAACCGCGATAAAGCTGGAACCGTTTTGTCGATCCAATTCTGTTCGCATTATGTAAATCGTGGCAGTGGCCCACTTTTCGATGGCGTTGCATATCTTTAGGGGGGGTTTTGCCTTGTCTTCTGCATGTGTGACATTTGAATGCAATCTTCTAGCAATTTGCGATAGAAAACTCAAGCTGAACTGAGAGTGAACTAAAAGTTAACTGAAACTAGATCGGAACTAACCTAAACTTAATGCAAATATTGACTGATTTTTGACAGCTGTGGTACTTACCTGATTCAATAGATACTTTTAAAGTCACTTAAAATTTTCAACACTTGTACTTACCTGAAATCTAGTCACTTATTCTTTGAGGGTCTTGAGCTTATCCGTACCTTGAAGTCCGTAATAGAGAGCTTACATTTAATATCCCTAATACTGACTCTGGACTAGATCGGATAACTGAAGCTTAACCTTGACTTAATTGACTCCATATCTGTACCAATCAAAAGAACGAGGAAGCGTTTAAGCTTACCTGTACCTTGAAGTCCGTAATAGAAAGCTAAGACTATTTCGTTGAAATTCACAAAGTTTATGACAACGTCTAAATCTCAATGTTTAAGTCCGTAATTGAAGAAGCTTCCCTTAAATTCGATTTGATCACGAAACGTTGTGTCACCGTAAATCAACCCCCCCTGATCCCTTTAAAATCCCTCCAAACAGCTGTTCAACACATCCGAACCTCGTTGTCAATCCTTTTTTTTTTGCTCCTAAAATAACAAAAAAATCCGATTTCCCCCATTTCCACTTGATGTCCAATGCCGGACAGCCAATTTCGAAATCGATCCCGGGAATCAATTTGTCCTGAAGAGCAGCCCTAGCCCTTCGGTCCGTCCCATCGACTAATAAATCATTGCACAAATTGAATAATGCCACACTCAACGATCCTTGATGGCACTCCCAAAAAAAAACCCCGATTCTCGGTTCGTTGAAAATGATGGGCTCGAAACCCCTTTTCAGATGTCCTTCTTTTCTCTCGCATGGGAATTTGAAAAAAGAGGTGTCAAAATATTTTCCCCGGATGGCGAAAGAATTCGGCCTGTCAGCGATACTTTTACTCCGGAAAAGGACGCTCCTCAAACAGCGCTCAAGTTTGATACATTTCTACGGACCCCGGACAGAGTGTTCGTCACATTTTAGGGCGAAGGAAGGAACAGAAGTAGCGACCACAGAAAGGCGACAATGACACAATCGGAGTGCAGAGATTTTCCGGCGACCGGAATTGGAAAATTGTCCTGACTGGAATATTTATGCGACGCCATTGGTACTGGTGGGGTTTAGGCACGGAAAAATATTTTATTTGCTTGATGACAAACAATTTTTGTAAATTATTGTAAATTTTTGTTATTTTTTGTGAATTTTTGTGAATTTTTGTCAATTTTTGTCAATTTTTGTCAATTTTTGTCAATTTTTGTCAATTTTTGTCAATTTTTGTCAATTTTTGTCAATTTTTGTCAATTTTTGTCAATTTTTGTAAATTTTTGTAAATTTTTGTAAATTTTTGTAAATTTTTGTAAATTTTTGTAAATTTTTGTAAATTTTTGTAAATTTTTGTAAATTTTTGTAAATTTTTGTCAATTTTTGTCAATTTTTGTCAATTTTTGTCAATTTGTGTAAATTTATGTAATTTTTTGTCAATTTTTGACATTTTTGTAAATTTTGGTCAATCCATAGCAAATTTTAGTAATGTTCAGTAAGTTTTGTCAATTTTAGCAATTTTTTGTAATTTTTGAAATTTTTTGACAAAATATTAAATTTGTCAATTTTGACAATTTTGTCAATTTTGTCAATTTTGACAATTCTGGAGTTTTCTTTGAAAAGGTCCAATGAACCAAATTTTCAGTTTTTGCTTTTTGGGTGTTTTTTAATACCCCCTTGACTCAAGGCGGTTTCAAAAACACCCAAAAAGCAAAAACTGGAAATTTGGTTAATTGGACCTTTTAAAAAAAACTCCAGAATTGTTTTAGTAATGTTTAGTAACTTTTGTCAATTTTAGCAAATTTTTGTTATTTTTGATTTTTTTTTGACAAAATATTGAAATTTTGACAATTTTGACAATTTTGACAATTTTGACAATTTTGACAATTTTGACAATTTTGACAATTTTGACAATTTTGACAATTTTGACAATTTTGACAATTTTGACAATTTTGACAATTTTGACAATTTTGACAATTTTGACAATTTTGACAATTTTGACAATTTTGACAATTTTGACAATTTTGACAATTTTGACAATTTTGACAATTTTGACAATTTTGACAATTTTGACAATTTTGACAATTTTGACAATTTTGACAATTTTGACAATTTTGACAATTTTGACAATTTTGACAATTTTGACAATTTTGACAATTTTGACAATTTTGACAATTTTGACAATTTTGACAATTTTGACAATTTTTGACAATTTTGACAATTTTGACAATTTTGACAATTTTGACAATTTTGACAATTTTGACAATTTTGACAATTTTGACAATTTTGACAATTTTGACAATTTTGACAATTTTGACAATTTTGACAATTTTGACAATTTTGACAATTTTGACAATTTTGACAATTTTGACAATTTTGACAATTTTGACAATTTTGACAATTTTGACAATTTTGACAATTTTGACAATTTTGACAATTTTGACAATTTTGACAATTTTGACAATTTTGACAATTTTGACAATTTTGACAATTTTGACAATTTTGACAATTTGACAATTTTGACAATTTTGACAATTTTGACAATTTTGACAATTTTGACAATTTTGACAATTTTGACAATTTTGTCAATTTTGACAATTTTGACATTTTTGACAATTTTGACAATTTTGACAATCGTCAATTTGGTCATATTTTTCCGTGTATCATTTTTACAAAGTAGAAAGAAGCCTCCATCATCGGAGGTCTAGGACCAAGGACAAGTGTTGGTTGGTACTGTCTGCAGCTCTTGCTCTGTACATGCAGTAATAACCGAAGCCATTGTTGTTGTTGTTGTTGTTCACTGAAGCAACCGGCGTCGTCGATTCTTGCTTTCTAATGTTTCCCTTCTGCAGATGTTTCCTGTGTGTATGCATGCAGCTGTCATCTCACAGGTCACCATTGTGTCAGCAAAAGACGATCTCGGAGTGTGTTACGTTACAGAAAGCATTATGCAGCGAAACGTTTGTGAAGATTGGTGATGAGAGGTAGGGGAAGGTGGGGCAAGACGACCATATGGGGCAAGAGGAACAATCGCTCCTACGGCCGTAATTTGTACAATTTTGATTTTTTCCAGTATGAGGAATTGTTGCTAGCAATGCAATTAGATGATTCTACTACCACATAACCGCCAAAATGACGTAAACGCCACGGGGCATAAGATTTAATGAAGTTTTTTTCGAAACCTTTGTTTTCTTATAATATTTGGAAAGTACAAAATAAGGCTTAGGGTTCGTTTTAAGGCTCATTTTATCAAAATGCTATTTTTCCTAGATCAGTAGGGTCCCTACAAATGACATGCACCTATTACAAAGTATGATTTAACTTTTGGTTATTTTTGTTGAGAGCTTTTAAAAAATCTTGTTCAGGTGGGGCAAGTGTACCATATGGATTTTTAGTATGGAAAAAATTACGAATTGCTGCAACAACATATTTTATTGGGGAATAAATACATGAAAGTACTTAAAAACTGATAAACAATCGTTAAAAAAAATTGTACATACAAAGTATAGTGATATTATGAAAATTTACTATTTATCATCGAAGTAGTATTTTTTTTTCGTAAAAACGATAAAAATTTTAGTAAAATATTATTATTTAATCTAAAAATGGAAGAAACCATTCAAATACATTCTAATCTGATGTATCTAAGTGATAACAGTTCAATTGTTAGCAAATTACCATATTTTTTCATGCATTGTTCCTCTTGCCCCAACGGGTTGCTCGTCTTGCCCCACTAGTTGAGTAGAACGTACGGAAAATCAAAAATTTTAAAATCAATTTTTCACATTAAAAAACAGGATTTTTTAAAAACTTGTTTAAACAAAGTCTTAGTCAAGACCTAGAATAAGATGATTATAATAAAATCCGCAAGATTTTTTAACTTTTTAATGGGTTATAACGAGCATTTCCTTAGCTTGTTACACTTGCCCCACTTTCCCCTACAATGATGACGGTGCTCAGTTTTCTTGTAGAAAATACTTTTGTACTCAGTTTCTTCTTTTTTGTTTTATGACAAAAGTTAAAGCAAGACTAGGTAGAAGTAATACAAGTTTCCAATGAAATCATCAAGAAACACCAAGCTAAGCTTTCAATTACGGTCTTCAAATTTAAGTTTCGTTCAGTTTTAACCTGTTTTAGCTCAGTTTGATTTCAATTCTCAAATTTAAAGAGGTTAAAGATGGAAATTTCATCACTACGATGTCAATTCAGTCCTCCAGCACTCGTTACGCCTCTAAGCTTCAATCACCGAGGGCTACAGAGAGCTTTTAGGGACCCTTTCCCACACCCTCACAACTCCCCTCAAACTTTCAACTGATGGATTTCGTTTTTGGGCAGCTGTAACATTTCGAATTATTCCGTGCCTAGCCGGAACGTCACGTACGATTCGCATTAGAGAACGGCGGCCACTTCAGAGCTCTAGGAGGGGCCGAGAACCGAACGTGACGAACGGTTTTTTGACCTCCGGCGAGTCAAAGTCGAGGGACGGCGGAGGCCTGGTCATTAATTAGTGGTGTGCCACCACACCATGGTCGACGGGGAAAAGTTTGGCCGGACTCTGTGATTCATTTTGATGGCGATTGACGATGGCGTATTTTGTAACAGAGAATTCCTGCACGAACAGGGCTCATGATTTGTGAGTTTTTGAATAAAACTACTGATAACATTTTTCGTGACGAAACGACGATTCCCCCTTAAAACTCACTTCAATTTAAATAAAAACCCCGACCCTCCTCAAACAAAACCCAAAGTGCATTGTTGCGTTTTTGTTAACCATCTTAGCACTTCAACCGCGTTCCGCTTTTTTGTCAAGCCACTTGCCTTGCAGTGGAAGCCTCCTCGAAAAGTGGCCAAGTGGCCAAACCCTACGGCTGCCAGTGTTCTTGCCAAAAGCTGAAGGATCTCCACTTCGCTGCGAGCGATTTTGCCAGGGATGGACTGTTTCGACAAGTCGCTCAGATTTTTTGCTGCTTTTTTCACAGTTTTAAGCTTATCCTTTTTTGTCAACTATAAAAAAGGATTTTTTGCTGACATTTTTCGGCGTATATACCTCAGGAAAAAGAAGACATAAATTAAATATGCTAATTATATAAGCAAAAAGCCAAAAATAATCCTTCTGTGAATAGTTGTAAACAATCACACAGTTTTATTGGTCCTCGGTTAGTTTCAAATGTATCATTTAGATTTCCTTAACCCTTTTTTATTTTGACTAATACCATTTGCATTGCACTGAAATGGCATTGCACTTGAATCGAAATAGTAGTTTATGCAACAAGTTGCAAAAAGAGGATTTTTTCAGCACGAGTCGTACATTTATCCAACGAGGTTCACCGAGTTGGATAAATACGACGAGTGTTGATAAAATCAAGTTTTGCAACGAGTTCCATACAATTTTTTTTGCAATTCCGAAAAACACCTATTGAGTGAAATTTTAAGTAAAATTTTCATGTATTTTTCCAATAAATCGTTTAAATAAAAAAACGTTGAATAGTTTTACTTTTCGAAACAAGTGCTGAAAAGTTCAACTTTTCAGCACTCATTTCAGTGCTGAAAAGTAGAACTTTTCAGCATTTATTTTGAAAAGTGTTGCTATTCGATTCTGTTATTTTTGGTAGGAAAAAGTAGGCCGTTTCATTTCTTCAGAAGGACAGGAAAAGTTGACAGTTTCACAGCGGAATTGCAAAAAGTTTTTTTTTCAATATTTTTTTTTGTTTCGAACGGTGAATTTACTTAACACATGGATGATTAACATACAATTTCATTCAAAAATCGTTTTTTGGAATTGCAACAAATATTGTCAGCAACTTGTTGCAAAACATGTTTTTTTCAGCACCCGTCGTGTTTAGCCAACTCGGAAACCTCGTTGGATAAATGTAAAACTTGTGCTGAAAAAAATCTGCTTTTAGCAACTTGTTGCACAAACTATTATTTTACTGTGCTGTTCATTATAATACCACAAAAATTTTAATTTGATGCATTTCAAATAGTTCTCTTTCTTTTGAAATTTAAAATTTTTTTGAAAACATAATTTTTGAAAAACATAAATATTGAAGTACCGAAATCCTGAGACGGACATATTGAAGTTTATTTCAATCGCTTGCTCACTCACTCATTTAAACACTAACTAATTAATTAACACGTTAACCAACAAAATTGTTCAATGACTAACTGACTCGCTAAGCCACTCAATCACTCAATTATTGAATATTTCAATCACTATCTTACTCATATCCTTCGACTCAGACCAACGTCGAGGGAGGGGGGAGTGAAAAATAAAAATAAAAATTTAAATTACGAGTTCTAATTAGAACATTTCAATATAAAAAGTTATTTAAAATGCATGATACTCCTGCCCAGTTGTTTTGCAATCATTAGATTCCAAAATATCCATGCTTTGACGAAAAAGTAGTTTTGGTCAAGTTTTGGTGCTTCAAATTGGGACTTCTTAAAAAAATTCAGAAAAAAAATTCAAACGACACCAAATATAATAAATATGACATCAATGCAGCAGAATGCATTTTAGATTGTTTTCAATTGATTACCCAAGTAACCACAAGCACTAAATCAAAACTCTAAATTCACTCTAACTAAACATTCCCGATGCTATGACACTATTAATCAGCTTTCCAAATGTTTAGAAACATTTTTAGCTTGAAACATTATAAACTACTGTATAATGACATATAGAACAGCCAAATAATGTTTCAAAGCATTTATCCCAACAATGTTTTGAAGCATTACTGGTAAGCTTTATATATCACTGTAAAGTAAGCCTTTAATGTTTCATCACACTTTGACATTTCTTAAAATGTTTCAAAACACTAACTTAACACTAGTGAGGGCAATAAAAGTTTGGCAGTATTTGGTGGTATATTTATGTTTATGGCAGGAAATTCGTTCCGCGTCTGGGAAAAAGGTGAGTTATACATATTCAATTAAACTAAGCTCAGTTTTAAATTATTCCCTCTTCCAGCTGCGATTGCTCCCGCAAGAACAAAGTCATGAAAAAGGTCCAGGTTTCGTTTGGACCGAAGGTTCCCGATGGCGAGGTCGTGTTCGAAGTGGCACCAGCTCAAACGACACCTTCGTCCGCGTCACAGATCTTTCCGGCAAGGAACTAACTAGCGCGTCACCGGCTTCATGACAACCAATGCTGATCGTTACGAGGCCGCTCAGGACGTCGCAGAAAAATGAAATTTGCTCGAAAACTCCGCGCTGCACATCGTGCGTGCCATCGGCGGAGATCGAACCATGAACTTTGGACCGGTTGCCGATTCGGCGCGCCGTGCCCTGGCCGCATCAAGGACGTGATGCCGATCCCGTCCAATCCGACTCGCCGAAAGGGAGTTCACCGCGGTCGTTGTCTATAGTGAGAGAGTGCTTGTATTTTTGTGGTGGTTTTTTTGGCGCTGTGAGAGTTTAGAACTTGTAACACCCTGAAATGTAATTAATTATTAATAAATTCAGATGAAAAAGTGAACCTTTTGTGAATATATTGTAAAGTTTTGTAGTTTAGTGATCAATAAATGAACTGTTTTAACCTGGTAGGTGATTGCATTTGTTGTACCTTTAAGGACAGTATCGACAAAACTCCTCTATTCATACATATTTCAGGACGGACGAGACGGTTGGCGCAGGGCATCTAGGTGAAACATCTCAGAATATCGAATCAACAAGCAGCTTAGAATCTCGAATGAAGAACAACACAGCAAAAAATCACAAACAAGCTTGGAAACCCCGTCAACCCAGCGTGAAAAGCTCTCTCACAAGAGAGAGAGAGAGCTGCGCGCAAAGCTTTTTGTTTTTTTCTTCTATTTCCGTCGGTAAGGTAGTATTTTGACGTTTTACCGCGGTATAACTTTATATCAACTCTACCCGTCGCCACTCAATTTTACCTCCATGCGTATAAAGTGAATATAAAGTTTTGAGACTCTGTATGCATACTTTATATGTTGATATAGAGGGGATTTAAAGCCATCTTATACAGTCCCACGGTTACTTGGGTAGACTTCTATTTTCAAAAAAAAATTGAACATGGTTAAAAAATTGTACCCCCTAGTTTTGCGTATAGATTTAAAAGAAGAGGGGAGGGAGGTGGGCAAAAATATTTGCAATCGGAAAAATTCGAATATAATTTAAAAAAAAAACTAGGCCGTTTCAAATATTTTTCAAAGCTTACGTCACCCACCCCCCCAAAGCATTTGATGTTTACCAACAAAGTAACCCATCGATATGGGAAACATTTCAGCCAGACACGCTCTTATTGACTTTGATCCTTCTCCCGTTATGCCGTTCTAATAAGCGTGCGGGCTAAGGCGCAGTTCCCCAGTGTGCATCAGTTTTTAATTTTGTGTGAACTGAGTTCAATTCCCGCTGATTGAAATGTTTTTTTTTGTAGCATCCTGTAATTAATTTTTCAAAACATATGCCCATAGCACAAAGGACATTATCAAACGGTAAATTGAATGACTTTTCTCACAAGCAAAAAGCTGCTTTCCGGAAGTCTGATACACTTTGTGAAATTTTGCCAACCGTGGATCAAGCACTCCTCGGAAAAGCAAGTTCCCGTTAGCAGTTAGCCAGTGCTTGCAACTAGGTTTTCTCATGAGCCAGAAACTCAAAACAGCAGAAAGAAAGTCTTCTTTATCGTTCGAACCACATCGATTAATACTTTCAAAACAAACACTCATTAATATATCAGTTGGCTGGCGCGCATCTTGGAGATCGACAAGAAAAATGCAAGAATAACATAAAAAGTGTCACACTCCCACATGAAACGCAACAGGAGGAAAAAAACAAAAGAGGCTTACCACCAAGTGTTGTGGAGCAGTTGATCTTTTTTTCCCCAGCCTTGACGTCGATAAAGCAGTTTATTTTTGTTCGAGCTTTCGGTAAGGCATTAAATCGGCATCACTGTGCGTCACTTGAAATATTTCTCAAGGGAAAAGTGCTGATTAAATGTTTTAAAGCATTATTTGCTGGTATTGAATGCCAATATAATGCTGATTTAATGCCGCTATTTAGTGCCTCGCTGTTACTTGGGTAACTGGTTTACTGCCGCCCAAATCAAGTCCGTCCGTAATTTCGTCAATATTGAGTAAATGATGCAGTTTGGTTTGAAATCATGAGAACTACCAATAAACCAATAAACTTTAGTACTTTGTTCCACAAAACCTTAGAAAATTCACTTTTTCGTAAAATTCTAATCCGTAACCTTATGGGTGGCACATTTCCCGAGCAGGGGTAAATAACACGGGAATACCAAATTTTGGTATTACTTGGGCAAATAACAGCGACCAAAATGTGCCCTTGGTTGCCCAGTAATAGATGGTAAAATACCATGAAATCATACCAAAATCTTGTATGTGGAAGGGCACAACAATACCAAACCATGTTATTCCAAGGGTAAAATAATACCTCAAAATAAAACCATTTCAATACCAAGTTGAGGTCTTCTGGATTTTTGAACATTGCTTGAATACCAAAACTTGGTATTGCCATGGTTTAATTTTTAGGTATTCCCGCGCCCTTGGAAAATCATATTTTGGTATTTCTGTGGTCTTTCACATACATGATTTTGGTATGATTTCATGGTATTTTACCATCTATTACTGGGCAACCAAGAGCACATTTTGGTCGCTGGTATTTGAACAAGTAATACCAAAATTTGGTATTTTCATACCATTTTTAGTGCAGCAGTTGCAGTTAGTGAAAAAACGGAAATTATTCATATGCAACAGCCAAATCTACTCACCTGATGATTCCATGTTGTTATTAGTGATATTCTTCACCACACCGAATGCATTTGTCATTGATGAACGGCCTGTGCTTGAAGTTCTTGAAGCTTCTGAAAAATAACAAGATTGAAAAATAAGTATTATTAAAATGAAACTGAATTGAAATTCACCAAAATTCATTAATCTGTCGATTGACTCGTTTTTCAAAGTATTTGGTTATCCCGACTTAGAGATATTTCAACGTTTTTGAAAAAAATATTAGAGGGTATATCACACTAATTTTTAAAATCATCTTTAACATTTTTGGGTTTCAAGTCATTTTAGCGCAAAATTAATTAACTCGTAAATTTTTTTTAACAAATTTCCCATAGTTTCAGAGAAAATTGATGAAACCTTTCAATATTCAAATTATACCAAAATGTGCCATCCTGACTAAGAAAATTTTTCACAATTTCAAGTCATTTCTGTAGGGGGTATATCAAAAATGTTTAAAATCAAGTTTGAAATTTCCGGTTTTGAATAAAAGCATTCGCTTTGGACATCATTTTAGCGCAAAATTAATTATTTTGTCAAAATTGGTCAAAATTTTCCCATAGTTGCAGAGGAATTTGATAAAACACTGTAATACCAAAAGAATACCAAAATGTGGTGTTCGATCATTGACAAATTCTGAAATTTTGCAATATCAAAACAATACCTTAAATTGGTATGATACCACATTTTGCTCTTGCATAATCCTTAAGACAAATTTTAAAGGGTCCAGGAATACCAAAATTTGGTATTGATACCAGAGAAAGGTATTATTACGCATTTCCCTTGTTATTTACCCATGCTCGGGTTGCGTTACTTGTGATTTTCTCTGATTACTGTTTTTACTTATGGGACATATGGGACCCGATAAGAGCGGCAGTAAAGTAATACGAGATTTACGAAATTTTGGTTCAAAATTGTATTGCAGAAAACACAACATTTCCAGCACTAATTTAACTTTCAAAGTCCGCTCCCAAACTCACTTGAAAAGCGCAATCCTTCCGCGAGTGTGCGCCCTTTTCGCTCTGCTCTGCAAAACAGACAACTCAATCTTCTTTTCCGCTTGCTGGGATCTCAGAAGCTTTCAAATCAACGGGACCTGTAGTGCTGCTTAAAAGTGCATTCCGTTGCATTTAACTGGCTGCTGAGAGTCACAACACCGGTTGTTGTAACAAGTGCCGCCGCTGCAGTAGTGCTAAAAGTTTTCACTTGCGCTTCTTCCCTCCTGGGGGTGGGGGGGGGAGGATCTTTTCCCTTGGTGAAATATGCATTTTCCGCGATGGCGCTCAAGTGGAACGCATTAATTTAAATAGTTTGTTTTATGCCTCGCTGGGGGTTTCCGGTGTCCCTTTTTCAGCTGAGAAAGCTCTTTTTCTTGGATTTGGGCTAAAGGTGTAAAACTATTCTGTTTAGGTGAAAGTTTCGTAATTCATTAAGTACTATAATCATACCTTTTTTTTCTTCTCTTTTCAGACGGGGAAACATTTTCATCGAACATCACTTTTGATAAAAGCTTTTAATCATAAATTTCGGTTAGATTTGGAATTAAATACGTAAGTATGCTGCTGACACTCAAACTAATCAACCACTCAAAAATGAGAGAGAAAAAAGCCACTTTGTTGCAGTTTCGCGCTGCGAATAATGTGTTTCGCAAATTCGGATAAATTGCGAAATTTATGTAAATTCTATTACCAACTGTTCATCACCGTCGACGACGTCGACGCCGAAGAGGCCTCTTCTGCAGGGCGCACTTTTTTAATGGAATTGAATTTGTTGTCGAGTTTCGAGGCACACAGGCCTTTTCCACGTCTAACATCCTCCTCGATTCAAGATGTTTTCCAAATGATGATGAAAAGTGTGGGGGGAGGTCTTTGAAGAAGAGAAGAGGTATGATCCGAATCGTGCTCATTTATTCAAATTCACGTGCGCGCGAAAGCTGCCTCCATTATAATTTCTAAAACCACTCTCATTTGGCGAGCGAAACGAGGAGGGAAATGGCGCAATGGTTGGACTTTTTTCTTAGAGACGAGTGATAATGGATTCATGAACAAGCTCGAGGAAAATACTGGGGGAAGAGTGAGGAGTACACTTTTACTTCCCACGGTCTGGGTTTACCTCCGCAAATTAGCCCGTTACTCAAAATTCCAATAAAAACTTTATTATTAGGCTTAAGCTTCGAGATCACATATTCAAATGTAAAAAGTTAAGGGGTTACATACATGTAAATCGACAAAAATGTAAGAGGTTGGTTTGGGCACACACTTAAACTTTTTTGAATTATGTTTTAAGGGCATTAAAATACACATTTTCAACTTATATCAAAATAAATTTGAAGATATTTGGTTGTATCATTGCGGAGATATAGCCATTTTAAGTTAGCATTTTCAAAAAACGGGTGCCACAATATCTCCACACTGCTTTGACCAAATCGGCTCAAAATTTTGGTGAAGCCTCGTTAAATCGGTCCTGTGTGCATGACAAAGCCCGATTTTCAAAAAAAAATTGTTTGAAAAAAAGATAAAAATATCTTTATGTTTTTCATATAAAAAATCACCAGTTTAAGATTTTTGTATTTTTTTTGAAAAGCAACACTTCAAAATTTCAGCCAATTTGGTCCATCCCATCTCGAGATATCGTGGCACCCGTAAATCAACTCGGAGTTCAGAGAAAAACGCTCACAAAGTTCGACAGTTCGCTTTGCGCATGGCAAAATTTTTAACGTAAATCGTCTCTTACTCAGTTTAATCATGAAATATCTTTATGAAACTTTCAGGAGTGATTGAAAATCATCTTTTTAGTGGATTTATTAAATTTTCTGAAATATGAAATTTTTGATTTTGTACATGTATGTAACTCCTAAATTTGATGAGGTAATTCAAATTTGACTTTTATTCGTAAGATCTCGATAAATCAATAAACAAACCCCTTATGTTTACGCATCTTTTTTTTGATTTTCTGTTCAACAATTTTGTAGGACATTGCTACACTTAAAAAAATAACCCTGCAACGTATAATTTTAAACGCCTAGCACCCCTAGCACTCTTCTTTTCATTGATTAAAATTTGCAGTGCGCAATTGTATAAGAATGCACAAACATCACAAGCGTTAAAGCAACCAGGCCTACTGCGTAAAGTTTACCGCAAAGATGATTCGTTGAATTGGATTGTGTTTGAGCTCGGGGTGTTCAAACAACAATACAGTTCTGAATGTACAGAGTAGGAAATAGTGTGGGGACACACCACCATACGCTCCGAGTTAAGATTTGAGGCAATTAATTGTTATTCGTTAAGTTCACCATGCTAAGAAGTTTTGGTACTCAGGAACCCTCTGGGATGGAACAAACATGGAATGCCACAACTCGCTTGAAAAAAATAAACTTGCAAATTATAAAAATACACGAAATTAAAATGTAAAATTTGGTTCTCAATTCAAAAATGACCATTCTGGGTTTTTGCAGTTTCTTAAAGAACATTTTATTTCCCATAGAATGCCATGTTGCACTTTTTAGAGTTAAGTAACGAAAAATGGCCGAAGTTTCAAAACTATTTTTGTGTTTTTTTTTTTCGATGGAAAATGTGTCATTCTTCTGAATTCTGAACACACCATCAATTCAGGCGTCCAATTTTACATAAATATTCCTTTGATTGGTGTTTCCATATCATCACCATTTTAAGCTGCAAATAAATGAAAAACACGTATTTTTTCGCATGTTCGAAAAAATAACGGTTCGTACCGCCCCTCCGTCACGAGATATCGAAAAATTTATCTCGTCTCGGATTCGTGATCATGGGTCAATAAGTTTCCCTTAAATAGAAGAGGGGTTTTAATAGTAGCCGGTAGGATGTGAAAAATAAGTCTAATTTTATTTATTATTTATAAGCAGTTCCAGCTCAAATCAGGAATTTTTCTGGTACTTTTGTACCCGAGCCTCTCTGATTTCAATGAAACTTTTTAGACATGTTAGGCCTATATAAGCCATTTTTGTGTATATGGAGTTTCACTCGATAATGAAATTTTAGAAGGGAGTAAGGGTTTTATTTTTTTTTTATATTTTATAGTTTAAATTTAGCTGTATCTCTAAGCCGTTACATCGTATCAAAAAGTGGTCAAAGACAAAATTGTAAGAAATTAAACGGGCTTTTTGAAAAAAAAATACACTGAAAGAAAAATACACGCCAATTCTATGAGAATTTTTTATATTTCAAGTTTAAAAGATAAATTTAATAGTGATGATACGATTTTTTTTTTTGCTCAAAATTTTTGTGAAAATAGCCTAAAATGTGACAAAAAGACTGACGAAAAATGCAGGATGGTATGTCTCTCCTAAAAAAATACCTAAATCATTTACTAGAACTGTTTTTTTTAAAGTGGTCTAAACGTCAAAATTTTCAAAAACCGATAGCGGGAATAGATTTTCCAGACAATTTTACATAAAAGTCTCCATATTGACCTTTGTCCTATGTCCAATCCTTGGGAAGATATAGCGGTTTCAAAAATAAAAATGTCGAAAACCTAGGTTTTTTTTGTGGTTTTTGGCAATTTCTAAATGACAGACTAGATTTTTCAGTCTCGTAAATATTTTTACTGGAAAGCTCGTCTAATTTCCCATAAGTTTGTCTTTAACAGCATTTCAATTGAATGTATTTTTCAGTGTGGTAGAAACCTGGATAGTAAATAAGCTTACGTAAATATTTAAACGAGTCAAATTAAGAAGCTGTTGAAGACAAACTAATGGGAAATTTGACGAGTTTTCCGGTAAAAATATGAACGAGACTGAAAAATCAAGTCTGTAATATAGAAATTGTTGATAACCATCAAAAAACCATTTTTTCAACATTTTTATTTTTAAAACTGCTGTATCTTCACAAGGATTGAGCAAAGGACAATGGTCAATATGGAGACTGTTATGTAAAATTGTCTGGGAAATCGATTCCCGCTATCGGTTTTTGAAAATTTTGACGTTTAGACCACTTTTCAAAAAAACAGTTTTAGTAAATGATTTATGTATTTTTTATGAGAGACATACCATCCTACATTTTTGGTCAGTCTTTTTGTCACATTTTAGGCAATTTTCACAAAAATTTTGAGCGAAAAAAAAAATCGTGACATCACTTTAAACATCATTTTTGCATTTAGAACAAAATTTTTCATTTTAAAATTTCGTGTTTTTTCTAACTTTGCAGGGTTATTTTTTAGAGTGTAACAATGTTCTACAAAGTTGTAGAGCAGACAATTACAAAAATTTTGATTGATAGACATAAGGGGTTTGCTTATAAACATCACGAGTTATCGCGATTTTACGAAAAAAAGTTTTGAAAAAGTTGGTCGTCATCGATCATGGCCGTTCATGGTCACTCGCGACAGACACGGACGACGAAACGAAGAAAAACGCAAAAAGTAACTTTTTCAAAACTTTTTTTCGTAAAATCGCGATAACTCGTGATGTTTATAAGCAAACCCCTTATGTCTATATAATTTTGTTTGTAATTGTCTGCTCTACAACTTTGTAGAACATTGTTACACTCTAAAAAATAACCCTGCAAAGTTAGAAAAAACACGAAATTTTAAAATGAAAAATTTTGTTCTAAATGCAAAAATGAACCTTCTGGGTCATTGTAGATTCGAAAAGTACATTAAATTTCCCATAAAATAACATGTTCCAAAATTTTTTACAGTCGAGTAACGGAAAATGGGAGAATTTTTAAAACTTTTTTAGTGTTTTTTTCGATGAAAAATACGTTTTTTCGGAATTCTGAGTACGCCATCAAATCGGGCGTCTAATTTTACATAAAAGTCCCTTTGACACCAAATTTCTATCTCATCACCGTTTCAGGCTGCAAATTATTGAAAAACACCTCTTTTTTCGCATGTTCAAAAATGGAAGGGGTCGTACCGCCCCTCCGTCACGAGATATCAAAAAACGGACCTCGGATTCGTAATCAGGGACAAAAGTTACCCCTTAGGACAAAGTTTCACGCAAATCGAAGAGGGGTCGGGGCAACTTTTCCCGATTTCGTGTGAGTTGGTAGAGAATTACCCCCTTTCAAATGTCATAATCGAGTGAAACTGTATCTTAGGGCTCTATACAAGGGTAGTAATCCAGATTTTCCGCTAGCAAAGTGAAACAAATGAAAACAGAGCACTTTCTGTCCTTACTCAGACTGTATTCCCCATTCGCCCCAGTTGAAAGTGGTTATTATTTTATGAAATATATATAAAAATATCTAGAAAGCCAAACTGACACTACAAAATCGATTATTTAAAAAAAAATCAACCCAACCCATTAAAATGCATCGGCTTATTGAGTGTTTTACAATAGACAAACATACGCAAATCTCTTTCAAAATCCACCAATCAACAATTTAACGGTTGATTATAAATCTTGTATAGGTATTGCTCACGATGACAACTAGATGGATCTAGTGAAATCCTTCTGTTTGTCTGTGGATTTACTTTCCTCAACCAAAGATGCATGGCAGAGTATGAACAAGAAAAAACCTGCTCAAGAAGGTGATTTGATGGAGCTGGTCTGTATCGGCATTGAATTTCCTTTCCGGCCTCGTTGTCAGACGGATAAAAAAGAAGAGAAAGGAGCAAACCACGCACTTTCTTCAGGGGGCTGCTAATTCGCTGGTTTTTCTTTTTCTTTCCTTGTTTGAGCTAAATTTTGCCTCATTTTGAGCCCATAGATTAGGCGGGAAAACTTTTAGCATAATGAGCGATGATGAAAAGTGAGCGAAAATTGAGGAGATGAGGAAAAAAAAATGTTTTCAAAGTAGGATGAAAAAAGATTGCTGAACATTTAAAAAAAAGAATATCACGTTTGACAGGTACTGTTTTCTAAAAAGTTGATAGAAATTGATTTCATTTAAACATTAAATAAATGAACATAAATCAAAACCTCACGTTCTAGCTACAATTCAAACACACAGCCTGCATTGAAACGAGTCACTTTGGTCTAGAACTGGTGCAACTTGGTCTAGAACCGGGATCTACTGCAGTGACTCCCCAGCAGCAATAAATTTTCCAAGAGAACGGCGTTTTCTATATTGAAAGCATCATTGGCGTCAGGGGGCTCGTTTGTCGCGCGACCCAAGGTCCGCCTCCTCTGCTGGTCACTTCACTGCTACTGCCAAAAGGCACTTGCGCGCGTGAATTTAATTTATTTGACCAACTAGGTTGCACTGAGCAAAAATCCTGAAAGACTTTTTTATTATTTAAAAAAAATGTTTTCAAAACATTGAGATACAACCAAACTTTTACAAATGTTACCGATCCGTTATGAATTTTATAATTTTAAAATATGTCTTACAGTGTCAAACTTGATCCTGTTGCCAACGAGGGGCAATTTGTTCGCAACTTTACAGAATTATTATTACTTTGGACCAACAGCACGCGAATCACGAGCACGTGCTTGTTGCCTACCTATGGGCGGCACTTGCTTACAAGTGGCTCCCAAGCAAAACAGGAAAAAAAAACTAAGAAAAGTCCAAGAAATTATACCTGTTTGTTCCCCTGGTGCCGTTTTCCCGGGTCCCGTTCCAGAATGGAAGTGGAAGTAATGCTTAAATTTATGACACTTTTAGCGCCCCACCTCGAAATGGCGTCTGGACATTTTTTTTTTTTTTTTAGGGAGTAAGAAACCGTCAAAATAAAACCGCTGACGCCAGAACTTTGACACTACTACAACCTCGGTGGCTTGCTTGAGTGGGTGCTTTTGGTTGTTTAAAGTTTCATTAATTAAAAGCACCGCTCGTGTTTGGATTGGAAACAAAGAAAACCGCACACCTGTGACCCGAAAGTGTGGTGAAATTAGAGATGGAAATTTTTGGCTGATGAGGAAAAGTTTTGCTACAAATTTGGCCTGTCAAAAGAGCCAGGTGAAATTGAATTAGGAGTTTGATTAATCGTTGCTGAGAGATCAAATCTGGATTTTTAAAATATTATTTTTATTACAACATTTTTTATAGGTCCTTTGTGAACCCCAAAGTTTATGCGTACCCTCGAGTTGAGCCTGTGTATTAGGGTGCCCCGAAAATGAAGTTTTTTTTGCAGAACCTCGCGAAATCGGTCAATCGGTTGATACTCAAAGGTGAGGTTTCTATGGGAAAAATCGAAAAAGTGAAATTTTATCAACAGGGTGCAATTCTTTTATCCAAATATACCCAAAAGTGTGATTCTGATTACAAAGCTGTAAAACTCGATCCTGAAAAGTTATTAGCTCTTTAAAAATGGCCAGATTTGGTTTTCCTGAAGCAGTTGCCGGCCGGATATTTTTTATTATATTTTGTTTAATAATTAATGTTTCGAATCAAGTGCTGGAAGTAGTTATGAAGCATTTTATCAAATACTTTTAATATTCATTCAATCGCAATATAAAATTAAAACAATTGTACTCAGGAAAGTTGAATAAATTCTACAGGTATGAGGAAAAACATTTTTTTTACAAATACAGCAATTGCCCACGAAAACAGCATAAGCATGAAAAAAATGTTCACCGATTGGGCTCAAAATTTTTCTGGGGGGTATGCCATGTTAGGATGGTCTGAAAAATGGCTATTTTCGTCAATTTTTGCAAAATAAAATCATAACTCCGCACCATTTCAACCGATTTCAGGTGTCTTGAGAGCAAACGTAAGGGTATTAGTAGGCTTAGTGATTTTTCACGCTCGAAAATAGCAAATTTCACGGGGACCTCAAATTCAAAACACCAAATTTCACGCAAATTTCGCGGAACGTGGAAAATGTTAAAATAACTCTGAAAATCTTAAGTCTAAATCACAGAAACTACTCTTTAAGCTTCATTATTCATTATTCTTCACTAAACTAATAAAATCTTCACTAAATTTGAACGTGACTCAAAAAAAATCTCCCAATTTTCAAAAAAGTTCTCAACTAGTTTACGACTCTTTATATAATTTGAAACATAATGTAGGGCATGCGTAACTATTCTCATTTATTGAACTGCTTTTTTAATATTCGACGAATAAAGCTAAAAAGTTTTAGCTGATTTTCTTCTGTTTTATCAGTTTACATTTTTTTGAATTTCATATCAAAGCAAGATTTGACAATCTTGTCCAGCCAAAGTGAAAAATAGTTTGAATTTTATGCGACATTTAACCCAATCAAAATAATTTTTAAGGAATTCATCTCATTTCAAAAAGTTAATTTAAAATCAATAGACAAAAATACAATAATTTGTAACGAAATCGAAATTTGTATGAATGAGAACAGAAAACAAAAAAGGTTGAAATTTTTAACTTTCACGGGAATCATCCACCCAAATAATCAAATAACGTTAAAATTAAACAGGACTCTGAAAAAAATCTGAAATGTTTTTCAAATGTGATTTTGAAGATAAAAAATACTCTTCATTTTATTTTGATTTGAACAAATCTTGAATCTTTAAATCTCTTTTGAAATTATTTTTCTGCTATTCATAACTTGTTTTTATTAGGTCCTTTTAGGTGCTGTGGATTTTGAAATTATACTTTTCAAATAAAATAGTAGAAACTTTTTTAAAACAGCGAATGAAAAAAATACTTAATTTAGTTAGTTTCTAAAAAACTGAAAAATCTGAATAATTCTTCAAATGGTTCAAACTTAGCTTATCAATTGAAATTACATAAATAACCTCTGTGGTAGAAATATTTGTTACGATCTCATATAAAAAAATATTGCTGAAAATTGATAAATTTCAAGAATTTGACACCATCCGCGAAATCGACAAAATTCAATAACCCTATATTAGTGATTGAACAAGGGTATCCAATTGCTTAATTGTACTCTAGTTCTTAAGATTATTTTCATTCCTATTTGAGTTTTATAAAATATTTTGAGAAAAATCGTTGCAGTTTCACACAAACATAAAATTTTACGGGATTTCGCGGAAAAAGCCAAATTTCGCGGATTTCACGTTGTCCGCGAAATCGTGAAATTTCACTAACCCTAGGTATTAGATAGGCTTATAAGGATAAATAGTTAAAAATTTCAAATATCTAGCCAAATATTTGAAATGGATAAATAAAAACTTAAAATGCTCTTTTGAAGGTCTCGAGACCAAAGAGCCCATGCCTGAAAATATTTTTATCAGATTCCTCGGAATTATTTTCGTATCATAATGAAAAATGGTGAAGTTATTTTTTTAATATTCCTAGATACGATTTATTGAAAACAAAAACTGGCTTTTTCGATGCGCCACGCGCAAAACGGGAAAATGACGAAAACGGCAAAATAACGCTAACACTAAAACTGCGATAACTTGAAATTTTACGAAAACGCGATTTTCTTTTATGTTTTCATACGACCTTTTGAAAAATCTTACTATTTTTCCCAAATAGCCCAAACTAGTCACCTTTCTTTTGTGCTTAAGGCAGCTAAAATCAGATGAAATGGCGCGTAGATATGATTTTTTGAACAAAGTAGTTTTGGCGAATATCGTCGAAAATGGGCTACCCTAACACGGCATAGGTCACCCTAATGGTTTTGGCCAAGGAACCTCCAGAAAAATTTTAAGCCCGATTGGAGAACTTTTAATCGAATCATGCTTTTTGTGGGGATTACATTCAAACTGTTTCAAAAACATATTAAAATGTTAATTTTTATATTGGAAATGGGAAAATTTTTAACTGATATAAAAAAATGATTCGAACGAATATGTTATCTAAAGTATAATAAAATGGATAAAGAGATACTGCGCATTCCTTATTCATAAAAAGCATAACTGAATTGAATTTAAATTTGTTAAATTACGTCTGAAAAAATCTGGGAATGTTTTTCCAAGCTTGAACATTTCATTCCAACGAAAATAAACAAATTTGTTTATAAGTAACAAGGCCGTTGCAAATACGTTTCAAAGTTTATGTATAATTTGTTTCGTGAGCACATAGATTTTTTGAAAATTTAAATTTTCATTCCAATGTTAAAAGTATGGCTTGTTATTTATTTTTTTAAATATATTTTTTTAAACTAAGTAATTTTTTTGACGTAGACTTACGTCTTTGTCGAAGGTACTGGGGTGTCATTCCAAAAAACCCGGGCCGAAGGCCCTGGAATATTGCGTCATCCGTCAATCGCTTATATCTTCCTTCCCTCAAATCGAATCGGCACGATTTTGGTTCCATTCGATTCGAAAATTATTCAGCAATTTGCTATAAAACTTTCATTGTTGGCAAAATAGTTTTACTATTGAAACAATTGAATGTTTTAAAATGTTTTCAAAATGCAGAGATTTTGCAAGCAAAATGAGCGCTTCCCACTCACGGACGGGAATGTCAAGTACCTATTTTGAGGGGAAAATCATCCGAGCAACGCGGCCGAGTGTCGGTCGCGAAAAAGGAGGGGAAGTAGCAGACCGGAATCATATATAAGAACGCGCGCTCAGCCCATTCTATCATTCACGTCTCAGACGTCGGACCGGCAGCAGCAGCAGGAAAGCTCAGCCCAGAGCAGCAGCAGCAGGAGAGAGACCAGCGCAACAGCAGCAGGAGAGAGAGGGACCAGAACTGCAAAAGAAGTGCGCATCGCCTTCTCGTCGTCACCGTCAGCCAGTTGCCTCTCGATGGCCGGACCGTTTGGATCGTCCCACCCGGGACGAGGCAGCAACAAGATGGGGCGCGCGCTTGCTACTTCTCGCCGAAAAGTTGCCTCTCGTGGGTCAAGCCGTGGTTGTGAAACTTCCAAATTCTAGTTGTTAACCACTTTCCAACTCTTCGGAGTTCCCTCACTTCCCATCCCTCGTCCCACCCGGGGCGAGGCAGCGCAATGAATAATTACAGTTTAAATTTCAGGAACAAATTTTGGTTTTCGGGGGCGACGGTTTGCACAGCTTTCTGAGGCTGCTCTCGCCCCCAACTTCTAAAAACCCGGGCCGAAGGCCCTGGTATACTGCGTCATCCGTCAAACGCTTATATCTTCCTTCCCTCTAATTGAATTGACACAATTTACTTCGGGGGTGACGGATTGCACAGCTTTCTGAGGCTGCCCTTCCCCTCATTCTGCTACCAAACATTCACTCGGTTCGCGAAAAAATCGTTTTTCGTTCTTCTCTTTCCTTCCTCCATTCGATGTTGTCTACACAGAAAAAAATATTTCTGTAAATTTACATTATTTATCATGTACCAAAAGGTATCATGATAAATGATGTATATTTACATTAGGTTCATTGGAAATTTACATTAGATTCATTGGAAATTTACATTAGTTTTGAAAATTTACATTAGTTTTGGAATTTACATTACTTTTGGAATTTACATTAGTTCAAATCAACTAATTCTGATTGGCCAATCGGAATGAGAAGCTCGACTTGGACTGCAGTAGGAAAAGGGTGTGGCCTATGTTCTATTTTAAAATGAGTGAAGCGGGCAGCAAAAGGAAATTCGGATTTTAAAAAGTTGTTTCACAGGTAGGGGACGCTTTCTCGTCGACGGCCAAGTGGAATAACGCTGGACTGGAATCGAACGGACGACGGGTAGAATGTTCGGTGTTACTGCTGCTATCCGCTGCCGACTGAGCCATCTTCGCATTTTTTAAAGGAGCGGCTAAAGCATCAACTTGTTCAGGGCGAGGCTCAGGCAGTGGGCCAGCGAAGTATGAGAGCGATAGAAAGAGAACCAAATATTACTATTTTTAGTTCGGGTAGTTTTGAAGTCAACGTTTGGCAGAAATACATTGGATATATGATTTACATTAAATAGGAATTTACAGGAAGCCGAACACGGGTAGAAATTCATCAGATTTGAGTTTCCATGCTCAACGTTTCCATTAGATTCATGATTTACATTAGATTTAGATTTACATTGGAGTAATTTCCATGACTTTTTACTCTTTACATCATATTTCAACATTACATTGAGTGAGTTTACATAAGAAACAGTAATTACGTGCTGTGTAAATTCACATATTTTTTTCTGTGTAGTCAAAGATTTATCAACACATTCAAAGTATGTTTACATGGTAGCTGCGGTTTTGTTCGCATTAGATTTGCCATCTCTTTCTAGTAAAAGTCAATTCGAATCGTATATAAATTCTGTTTCAACTACCGGTACGTACACGGTCCGACTGAATTTACCGATCGCATTCACGATCTTATTCCGTTAATGTATTTCAAGTGTCTAGCTAATTCATCAAAATTAAGAAATGGTTCACATATCAAAACTTTACGTAGTCTACGCCATTCCGGTTATGTCTGTGACATAACTACTTTGACTTTTGAGAAGGGCTTAAAGGTTACTGAACAGTTTCCAAAAGGCGTCGTGGACCGGATCCAGCCCGCAGGCCGTAGGTTGGGCAGCCCTGGGCTAGGGTATCAATGGGTTAATCTTTTAACTTTTTTTCAGAATACCATGTAAATATTTCCTTGTCTTCTTAAAAAAGACCTTACAAAAGACATATTTTTAAAGTTTTTCTTGTAACCTTGTAAGCTAATCCGGTAACTCTATGTTTTTGAATTCTTAACCAATGATTTTTTTTTCCGAAATCATCAACATTTTTTCCGATTTTGAACAACAATGTGGTCGATTTTGAGAACATTAAAATCGAAATAGAGAAAATTTTTGATGATTTTGGATACATTTCAATGTTTACGAATTCAAAAACATGAAGTTGCCGGATTAGCTTACAGAATTTCTACCCTTGTGCTGTCCCTGGTAAGATTGTAGTCTAAACTATCACCAGTTTATGACAATAAACTGATTCTATGATGTCAAACATTAAAAACATAACATAAAACAAAAAAAATGTTTTTATGATCGTTTTAAAAATATCCAAGGATTGCAGGAGTTCCCGAGATTAAAAAAAATATTTTTCCCGTTGCCCGGGAAACCAAAATCAAATTCAAATTATTTCCTTGGCGTTCTCGATTGCGAGATTCCTACTCGAAACTAGGTGTCCGAAGGCTTGATTGTTGAGGCAATTGCAAATCTCTTTTTACACCTAAGCTTCCATCCACCCCGGGATTCGAACTGACGACCTTTGGATTGTGAGTCCAACTGCCTACCAGTGACTCCACCGAGACAGGACCCAGGGTGACGACTCCTACACCTGCATTGAGCTAACGACCTAACCCTCTAGGTTAGACCGGGGCCAATATTTACTTCCTCGTCCGACGGAAGGCGTGGTCATACAAATCTCGTTTTGAGAAATGCCACAGAGGCCGTCTGGGATCGAACCCAAGCCGATTGGGTGAGAGGCAACCACGCTTACCCCTACACCACCGGTCCCGGACAAAAAGCCGGGAAAATTTGACAACGTACGGCCGAGGAACCCGGTTTACATGCATTGTTCAACCATCAATATTTCGAAAAAAAAACAACACTATTTTGCCTTTTTCTGATATTTTTTCAAATATTTAAGTAACATAATAATTTCTTGCATTTTACTTTGAAAAATAAAAAATAAAAATTTTTGTCTCTAACATTTTGTGCGAAAAACTGTTTTAAATGTGTGAAACTGAACCTTATTTTAGAAATCAATTAACACGTTAAATGAACGTCACCAAATCAAATAGCCTGTTTCAACAAAAATCTACTCAACTTTTCAAAAATCTCCCCAGCGCAAAACAAATTTATTTCCCCCGGCTGGTACTATCAATCACCATTACTCAATCTCGATTTCAACTTCCACACCGAGAAAAACAAAAACAAAACAAAACATTCACATCAACCCACGCCATTCTCCAAGCAAGAAGCAGAAAAAGGCGGAAATTTGAGAATTGATTGAAGCTGAAATGCCTTGGCCTGTCAAATGTCCTTCAAGCCTCCCCGCCCCAAGGGAGAGCGCGGGGGTTAAGCATCCGGGGTGTCGTCAGCTGTCTTTGCCGTGGAAATTCTTCGGCCAGGCCAGACCCGGGGTCGGTTTCAATCGATGACCCTAAATGGTAGCGGCTTTTGAATAGAAAGTGGCTCACCTAGTTGGAATTTAAAGCTTTTCTTAAAAAATCATAGTCAAATGCATCTAGCTAGTACATTTTATGTTTTTTTTACAAGACTTTTCTCAAAAAAATATTAAAGATTCAAGAAATAAGCAGCCTTCGGCTGAGGTCGGTTGAAATTGATTAATTTGAAATTTAACTTGCCCCCTCCACTTGCTCTCCCCTCCCCATTTTTAAGAGTATGATCTGAAAATGAATCCTCAGGAAATAACGAGATGAGCTAAAACTTACACTGAAATAAAAAAATAGTACCAAATTCCTTTATTCTAGGAATTTTGCCTCTTTTCCTTATTTCCAGTAATCGGGTTTTTTTGATTACTTAATAAGGAAAGGAACCAAAATTCCTAGAATTTAGGAATTTAGCACTTTTATTTTTTTTTTCAGTGTAGCAAAAAGAGGAAGGCTGGAAGTGGGCAGGGATTTTAAAAAGAAATCACAAAAGTTAAGACGAAACAATTTTCTTAATTTGTTTTAATCCTCGGCTCGGGACCGGGACGATAAGGGTGAAGCCCTGTTTGGGGTCGTGAATTTAGTCCTAGGGGAGGAGGGGTAACTCCCTCCGAATGATGGTTCTATCAAAGTGCTGCTGATAATTAATTGTTACTTGAGCGAGATCTGCGCAAGTTTTAATGAAGTTTGCATATTTTACAACGAATCGAGGAGGCAACAACTGCTTCTTCTTGTTTTAAAAAACATTCATTAATCAAATTACAAATCATATTTTTTCTCTAGTCAACAAAGTATTGGTTAGAAAATAGTACAACATTCATCATAATAGAAGTCATCAACTCAAAGCAATATTCTGCAAATATCAAAAGCTACTTCAAAATCGATTGACTCAAACAAAATATAACAATTTCAATACGACAACTTCCCACAAATTCCAAACCTGCTTAAAAAGTTCCATTTGGGAAAAATGTAGCAAAAATGCGATTTCAAAGCACTAACAAAAAACACACTCAACCACCCGCAAACATGACCAAGTTTAGTTAACCATGATGGAAAGCTTCAGAGTAAAACTGGTTGAAACACAAAAAAGAAAAACTTTTTATCAACAGAAAAGCTTGTCCATCCCAGGTAGACAGCATTTTCTGTTTAACATACGGGAGAACGGGAAGCCCAGCCAAAAGATGAAACTATTTTCAATCAATTTCCCTCAACCCACCTGTCGGAGGGAAGGGGAGGAGGAAGGGTTATCAGGTGAAAAGTTTTCCCTTCGTTTCCTCGTCTTGAAAGGGGAACGGAGCGAAAACGCAAAAAGGTTACCAAAATGTAACCCAAATCAGGGCGGACACAAAAGTTGCTGACACATAGAGAGAGAGCTAGAGATAGGAAAAGTGGTGGCAGTTGGAAAACTTTTGCTGATGGACTGAGATTGACAAAAAATAATGTTGAGAGAAAAGAGGAATAGAGAAAGCTATTTTTTCTGCTGCTAATGAATTTATGTTCAAAGGATTCGCTTGAAAGTTGGAAAGTTTTCCATTTAGCAGTTTTTACATTTTTGCACTTTTTTGTGCTCATTTGGAAATAACGAGCGTCGTTGGTGCAAATTTATGGGTAGAGAATGTTGCACTGAATCAATTAGAAACATTTCCGCAAACAAACAATCTGATCACAGACAAGTTGCGAGATCTTTAGGAAAAATGGTTGCAAATTAATCTATGACCTAAGTTAAATCTTCTGGTTATTAGAACCGGAACTCATCCAAAAAAAGCGATCGATCAGAAGCCTGAAAGAAATTGTCAATGTGTATTTGAATTATGAACTTAAAAAAGTATTTTACGTAAGTACGTACACACGTTCAAAAACCATATGACCGATTCCTTCGTGACGGGACAACATTTGTACGCTTATGTTTTCAGTGTTTTGCGGATAACTTTAAAATCTGTTGGAAAAGGTACCAATATTTATACAAATTTGGAAAATACATTAAATTTCCAATAAGATTCACTCCAGCATACATTTAAAAACACAAAGTTTGACACAGTAATTTTCAGATTTTGACCCAGAAGGAGGGTAACCGTAAAAATTAGAGCAACACATGTCTCATGGTGAGAAACATTGTAAAGTGATGAACATTGAATAAAGAAGATAATTAGCGAAAAAATTGTGCACTCCTAGAATACTCCAAAGTATTCGGGGAATGTGGAATCCAAGATGGCGGCCAATATGGCGAAGCTATAAAATTGAATTGCATTCCCTGAGTACTTAAGAGCGAGTTTTTCACCAATGTGTAACAGGTTGTATCGAGGTGCTCCGATTTGGATGAAACTTTCAGCGTTTGTTTGTCTATACATGAGATGAACTCATGCCAAATATGAGCCCTCTACGACAAAGGGAAGTGGGGTAAAACGGGCTTCGAAGTTTGAGGTCCAAAAAACCTTGAAAATCTTAAAATTGCTCGCATTTCCGTAAAACTTCATCAATTTCAACTCTCGTAGATGCATTTGAAAGGTCTTTTGAAGCACTTCAAAATGAGTCATATACATCCAGGATCAGCTTGACTTTTCTCATAGCTTTTGCAAATTACTGTTATATATTGATTTTTTTAAAACCTTAATATCTTTTTGCAACAGCCTCCAACACCCATACTCCCATAGGTCAAAAGATAGGTAATTTTATGGACTTTAAGTCTACGGCAAGGACCTTTTTACCAATTGCAGTTTTTCTCATAGTTTTTCGATTTTTCTACAACAAACATTTTACAAAATTGGTTTTTGCCCTGTAGGCCTCCATAGCGGCACTTTTTGGTCTCAGTTTTGTCATATTTGGAATCCTCGGAAAATTTCACGTTAGTTAGAAGTATTGAAGTGGTAAATTTGATTGGAAAAATTGCCATTTAGAATGAATTAAAATATTTTGAAACAGGATTTCGCCTACTTGATACAGCATTTGACGTATTGATCACAGAGTAAAAAAGATCTATTTCTTTTTTCAAAAATGTTTTATTTAATTATTTTTTAAATCAAATTTACCACTTCAATACTTCTAACTAACGTGAAATTTACCGAGGTATCCGGATATGATAAAATTGAGACCAAAAAGTGCCGCTATGGAAGCCTACAGAGCAAAAACTAACGTTGTAAAATGTTTGTTGTAGAAAAATCGAAAAACTATGAAAAAAACTGCGATTGGCCAAAAAGTTAATACCGTAGGCTTAAAGTCCATGAAATTACCTATCTATTGACCTATGGGTGTTGGAGGCTGTTGCAAAAAGATATTAAGGTTATAAAAAAAAACAATTTTTAACAGTAATTTACAAAAGCTATGAGAAAAGGTCAAGCCGATCCTGGATGTCTATGGCCCATTTTGAAGTGCTTCAAAAGACCTTTCAAATGCATCTACGAGAGTTGAAATTGATGAAGTTTTACGGAAATGCGAGCAATTTTAAGATTTTTCAGGTTCTTTGGACCTCAAACTTCGAAGCCCCTTTTACCCCACTTCCCTTTGTCGTAGAGGGCTCATATTTGGCATGAGTTCATCTCATGTATAGACAAACAAACGCTGAAAGTTTCATCCAAATCGGAGCACCTCGATACGACCTCTAGAAAAAACCGAGCAGAATTTACAAATAATGCCTCTTAAGAATATTCTAAGGCTTATATTCGGGTTCCCAAATTAAGAAAATTTGACCTGTTGACTGCCTGTCACATTTCTGTATAAAATTTTCCAATATTCTTGGTTCGCCATCTTGGCCGGCATCTTGAATTTCACATTTCTCGAATACTTTGAAGTATTCAAGAGGTCGTATCCGAGTTCAGCGAACCCCGATTGATTAAATTTGGGCCTAAAAAGGAGTCATTTAACTATAAAATTCCGATTAGAATGATTAAATATCTGCGTTTCACCCATTAATTTGAGCAATTATTTAAAAATGATGGGAAAATTAAAAATTTCCTGCGTTTATACATTTTACAACTTCTGCTCACAGTTATGCTTAGAATAGAAACTTTGGTGTGGAAATATGTTTTTTCTGTGGTTCAAATAGTTGGAAAACATGGAAAATTCTCAGAACCATCCAAAGTTCAACTTAAAAAAATGACTGCTTGGTAATCAATTGCTAAGAATCGGTCATATATAACATGACAGGATTAAACTGAAATAAAATAGATGAAATTATTTTTTTCAGACTGCTCTTGTTAATGAAATGCAAAAACATACGTTAAATAATGTTAAAATATCTTATTATTTAGAAAATAAATATACTGTTTTATCATATATTTTCTTCTGTACAACTTCATAGATTTTTTTTTAAGTTCAATTGTGTGTTCCAAAAATAGGCGATGTGGCGAAAACCTTCGGGCTTTTTGCCTCAAGAAAAAATGCATTCAAATTTGCCCGTCTTTCACTTTTAATCATAGTTAGGAGAATTGATGTTCTTACAAACACACTAATGATTATTGGTTAAACGAATGTCTGATAAATTCAAAGATGTCAAATGCGGGCATCGTGGCGCGGTGGTTAGCGGCTTCGGCTGCCGATCCCTAAGTTGCTATGGGGCGCGAGTTCGATTCCTGCCTTACCCCCTGGCCTTCTATTGGATGGGGAGGTAAAACGTCGGTCCATTTGTGTAAACGAGGTTTTCGGTGACTCACCAAACATAACCTTCGGACGCCTAGAAATGAGCAGACACTTGCAACAGAGACCACAAAAGCCCCGGGGGCAGTGTTGAAAATCCGACGACTATGATTATTTTTGCGATTAATCGCTGCTTGTTACACCTCATGAATAAGACTGCTGTTATTCTCAAATTGCCACGACTAGCTGTCATTCGTCAAGTGTACAACCGCTGATTATAACAACCCATGACCTCGGGGCAAGACAGTGAAAAAACCAGAACAAACGAGAGTTACTCCGGGAGCAAACGGGAGGAATCGGGAGAAATGAGAGAAATGTCACTTTTGACGTTGTTGACGTTTCATTTTTGATGGCTTTTTGACAATGTGTTCCTCATCGGATTCAAGCGAGGTTAGAGTGCGGTTCTTTCATAATTTTTGGGTGCGTTTTCGCGATGTTCTTCCTCAGGGACGTTGCTGGAGTCCTTTTGGGTGCCAAGATTACTAGCAACAAGGAAGCTGAGATTACAAGACCATCCGGAACGGGCACATTATGTTGACGAAGACGACTGCCGGTAAGGCCAAGTCGGTCATCATCGTGTCCAGCTCGGAGTTACATGTTCCTTGGTGTGGCTCGTAATGCGTGGTGCGAGACATGTTTGCGATGGTCCGAAATCCCGCGTCTTGGACCATCTCCGTCAACAGAATCGGCGCAATCGATCGCAAGGAGCACGAAATCATCCTGTTGGTCGAGATGGTTGATTCGACGCGGCTTTCAAGGTTATAGTTCTGGGAGACGCTAACCGGATGGACATTCTTAATAATGCACTGCTGCATCTCGATCGTTTCAATAAACAACCCTTCTTGACAGACCGGACTTTGGGGGTCTGATTTATTTAAACGACTTGTTACGGAAGATGACGGCGTAGACGCCGGATTTCTGCCCACGACCTTAATAACCTGTCATCTTAAATCAATCTGTAACTGCAAGCTTTGGCAGGTGCAATCCAATTTTGATTAACACTTAGCTGGAAATTCAATTTCGGTTCCTCGAGCACTCGCTTTTACTTTTTAAGGTCTGAATCACTTCCCGCGGAAAAGGAATCAGATATGCGCAGTGCTTTACCCATACCCCGGAGGCTTTACCTTTGGCCTAGCCAAATTTCAGATTAAATAAAAAACAAAACACAAAAATCGTTGTTTTATTATGTACGAAGAACAATTCCATCAGGTCTGATCTGGTGGATGTCCTGGCCTGGTGGGGACTTCTCCGCCACGCTGTACCTGTCCTCCCCGGATCAGCGGTCTTGCCGGCACGCGGTCATCAACTACCGCTTCTAACCACATTCAAAAAGTCCATCGACGAGTTGAGTTTCGTTTCGAATTCGACAACTTAGTCGGCAACACCACCGCCGGATGTGCCATACTTTTGGGCATCTTCGAGAAGTGGTTGATAAATTCGTCCACCAATTAGTAAAAGTTCCGCTAGATGTGTTGCTTTGCGGGGACGCGGTTCATTTTCTTGGGTTGGGTGGTGGGACTACAAGATGCCAACGAAGACGATTCAGCAGTCAACCAACCTGGCGGAGAAAAAGCCAAAAATCGCACAAACAATCACACAAAAAAACTTTTCTTTGGCAAAAAGAATCTTACCTTGGAGCATGTCCATGCAAACAATCTATCCCCATTTTTGGCCGGAACGGATCGCAAACTTCTCACTTGTAAAAAAACAACACCACAAACAACTATTTTTTCGCCCTTTTTAAAAAAAAACGCTTATTTTCTTGAAATTTCTTTCCGCAGCTCTATCAAAGCTCGATCTGTTAAATGTAAATAAACAAAACGTCATTTTCGCTCTTTCTCATTTTTTCTCTTTCGTCTCTCAGAGAAATCTAGAGCAAATGGGAGCAAACGGGAGGAATCGGGAGGAATTTAGAGAAACCGAGAACAATGAGCAGGGTTGTTAAAATATCAAAATATCAGCTCTCAGCAACTACAATTATCTCGCCTGAATATTCATGCCTCAAATACAACTGCTCTTCTCTCTTCATTGAAACTCTCAGCGCCGAACATAGCCGAACACGTTTTCGTGTTTACCCACTCGCGATTGACATTTTCCTTTTCTCTCTCATTCTCGCTTCCACGAACATCCTACCGCAACAGCGTTTAACCACAAAAGCCGCCACAAAACCAATTTCGCAAACGCAGTTTAACGGGACGTCATGCGTGGTCCGCTCCTAATCGCCATCTCGCGTTCTCTCATTGCAGTTTTCGGAGAGATTGAGAGACTCAGCGGTGAGAGCGCATAGTCGAGGAAAAGGGAAGGAGTGATAGAGAGAGAATGGCATCGCTGGGAATCACGAGACACAAGAAGAGATCTCACAAGCTATAGTGACGGCCGCTACACTCTCGGATATTTTTGGTGCAGAGATAATCTATTGATAGCTTTTCTATCACTCTTTTGCAACACTGACAATGAGTTGAAAACCCGTCAAAAGCAAATTTTCAGAGCAAACGGGAGCAAAGTAGAGGAAACGGGAGGAACTTGGAGTAATAAGAGTAACTCCCTTGCTCACTGTCTTGCCCCGAGCCCATGACTGCTGGTGTTAAATGGGTAAAATTATAAGCAGATCGCAGCAACATGACGACTAAACCTAATCAGTCAAATTTTTATTCGTCTCTGCAACAGTCAGCGATCAAGTGTCAGTCGGGAAAGAAGTGATCAAAGCATACTCAGAGGGCCTTTTTTCAGGCAATTGTTATTCGCTCGGAGTGATATTTTTTCAACCTTGCCCGGGGGTCGTTCAAGTGGATTGCTGTGCTTTTAAATGCGGATTTGATTGTTTTTGCAAGCTCGATTTAAGAAATTCTATATTCGATTGGTCTACAATTAGAAAAAAAGCAATCCCTTTTCAAATTTCTTCGCAGGATTTAAAAAAATATTTCAAAACAATTTTAAGTTATACAGTCAGTTGTTAGTATTGTTGAATCCAAAATAACATATTCAATTTGATTTTTTTTAAATATTTGGATCAATTAAATTTAACAACATTTCATTCAGAAATCAACTCAAAAGTCTCCGATTCTGTGAACACTTAAAAAATATTTTAGAAACAAAATTTGGCATTCCTAATGCAAGTATTTCATATCTTATTCTAAAAAATAATGTTGTATGATATTTTAGGCCTTTCTTTTTTTTCAAATCGTAAAAAACTTTTAATTTTTCTGTTTATTTTTCATAATAAAGGATTGGGTGAATTTGGACATCCTCATTTAACATTGAAAAAGTGACAAAACACTGAAAAAGTGGTGAAATCACACATTTAGATGTAAAATTATTAGATCTCACTAGATTTTTTAGCCAAATTTTTCCTAGTTTTTGTTTAGTTGCATTTGAAGAACTTCTATTACCAAGCGGTTAATGAAAAGTAAATAGTTGCAAGGAACATCGAATCTCTATGAACCAGCCATTCACACAAGTTGTAAAATAAAATATTTTTTGGCTCAGAATGAAAAATTACCCTTCTGGGTATTTGCAGATTCATAAAGTACATAAAATTTCCCATAAAATGACATGTTCCAAAACAATTTACAGTTGAGTAACAAAAAAATGCAGAATTTGTTAAACTAATTTTGTGTTTTTTCTATAAAAATACTTTTTTTCGGATTTCTGAGTACGCCATCCAATCGGGCAGCCATTTTTGCCTTCCTCACCTCAATGAGGAAAGGCTATAAAATCACTCGAAAGATGAACTTCTTTATTAGACCTCGTAGACCCACCTTCACGTATACCTATCAACTCAGAATCAAATTCTGAACAAATGTCTGTGCGTGTGTCTGGATGTTAGTCCGTGCACCGAAAAATATGCACACAATTATCTGCGGACTGGCTGAACTGATTTTAACCGTTTTGGACTCATTCGATCCGTCTTGGGGTCCCACAAGACCCTAGTTAATATTATGAAGTTTAGTAAAGTACTTCAAAAGTTATGCTAAAAAAAACGATTTCGAATAAAGTCCGGAAGATTGTAAAAAGGGTGGTTTTTGCAAGAAAGGCCGTCATGCTATACATTTTTAAAAAGGTGTTTAAAAGACCTTTCCAACGAGCCCAAAACGTTGAAGATCTGAAAATCCTATCAAAAGTTATAAGCACTCAAGTGTGATTTATGCACTTTTTGGAGGCCTGATCTCAAATATTTTGATGAAAACGTTGTCCGGATCCACCATGCGACCTGTCTTTGTATAGGTAATCAAAAGACTTTTCAAATGAGCCTAACACGTTAAAGATCTGACAACCCTATCAAAAGTTATAAGCACTTAAGTGTTATTTATACACTTTGTTAGGCCGGATCTCAGATATTTTGATAAAAATAAGTCTTATTTATACTCTTTTTTGAGGCTCTGTAGTGTATTAACTTTATGAATGCAAGGAAGGCACCACCCACCTAAAGGTGGGTTAAGCAACGTTTTATATATAAAGTCCCTTTGAAACCAAATTTCTAAATCTTCACCATTTCAGGCTGCAAATTATTGAAAGGGGTCGTCCGCCCTCCGTTACGAGATATCGAAAAATTCACCTCAGATTCGTGATCAGAGAAAAAATACCTCTTAGGACAAATTTCGCGCAAATCGAAGAGAGGTCGGGGCAACTTATTCCAATTTCGTGTGAGTTGGTGGAGAATCACTAAAAAAAACTGGTAATTTTAGATTAAAAGAACAAAAGGGTACCAAAAATCAGGCTAAACTCAGTGGATTGATTGATCGTCTAACAATCGTGTTAGACTCCTCATTTGGTTAAAATCATCGCATCAACACTAAACCAAACTACGCGCAAAACACGATGCAAACCCCAACAGGTTTGTGGTGAGCCGAAATGTTGTTTTGCAAGGTTTACGGGGCTGTGAGCAGCAAATTTGTTCTGCCACACGACCCGATATGTTTGCCAAGTTTCCCCATTAGTGAAATGTGATTTTCAAATCGAATCGAGATAATTAAAAGGGTATGGGTTGCGGGAGGAAAACTTTAGCTGTTCCAGGTACGAAACTGCAACAAAAGTGTTTCTTGAGTGGCAAACATGGCTTACAATCTTAATTTGTAAATAAATTAATTTGCTAATTTTTCTCATTTCAGACAATTACTAGCTCCTAATATTGTACAGAAACACTATCTCCCTAGCGGGTTCGCGCAAGATTCACATCGAGTAAGTATAAACCAACAGTCTAATCGAATTTAGTGGGTGGAAAATAAACAAATAAGAGCAAAGCCACAACTGAAATTCCGCCCCGAAATTGAAAGTTTTCGTGCACTGCATCAATTTGCAGCAAAAGATAGCTGCCAACTGGATCTCATTTTCCCTCGAAAACGAAACTCTTTTTTTGCCTAGAAAAGAATCAACCCATCAAACGAAATTTCCCCGTTGAACGGTCCAAACCACGCAAAGGGTTCCAAAAAAGCTCCCGCTGAAAAGCTCCTTCCGTCACGAAAGTGCCCCCCGGACAAGGTGGCATTAGATCGTAAATATTGAGCCGCGGAAATTGGTGCCAGTTTGTGGAGTTTTGCGAGGAAACGTGAAAGACAGACACGTGGGTCACGGTGGTGGTGTTTGGGAAGACGTTTTTTTCTCCTTTGGGGTTTTAGAGGTAGCAAAATATGTCAGTGCCTAGGGATTTGGTGCAACACGAGAATGTTTTGAAAACTTGTTTGGTGGGATAGAAGTTTTATGATCCAAGAATAAAATTTCACCGATGTTCTCAAAATCCGAAAAAGTAGTAAATAGTTGAATTTGAAAGTAGAATGCAAATTAAAAATATTAAAAGTAATAACTTTGGAATTCTTCAAAAGGCAGTATCTAAGTGTTTCAATTTATTTAGTCCCAAAAATTGTAACTTGTTTTAAAAACAAATACATCAATGTTGTGATTCCACGTTTTTTTAAATACTGGTAACAGGGATACCAGTTTTACGAATATCTGTAGTTGACCTGACATCACTGGCTGGTAACCCTTTGTTTTTTTATAGTTTTGCTTAGCTCAATTTTTTCAATACAAAAGCTGTAATCGATTGAACTCGATTGGAATGACTTAAAATAGTAAAGTTTTAACAGATTAAAACAAAAATGTTATTGACATTGACTTTCAAACAAACAACATTCTTGAATTCACTTTAACTTCCTATCCACACTCTAGTCGTTGCCAATTACTTAGGAGCTCATTTTCACAAGCCTACTTATAAAACTTCAATTTACTAGCCTACTCAGACCAGTAAGCAAAGGTTAATCGTTTTTATTACACCAGCATCGGCTGACCGCGGACTACAAAAGGGTTTCTTGTCACGAAACTAAGATTTTTGCAGAGGAAATTGCCAATTTGCTTTGAAATGACCTCACTTTTTCTCTCGATTGCACATTATTTATAGTTGCAGTTTTGTTTTCATCAAAATATTTCATAACAGAATCGATCGATTGCTCTCAACATTTTTGTTGTTGATTCAGCTTTTGATTTATTTTCAATTGAAGATGACATTTTCATCATCGCACACACACGCACGGGAACCGTTGCATTGTTTTGCAAGTAACGAATCAAAAATCAAATAAAAAAAGAACTTTCACCAATCTGACAAACAGCATCAAATCAAATTTCAGTCAACCGGCCGTGACAGCAAACAAAAATGCGAAAACAAAATCTGCCAACATCGGCAAAATATTAAGCCGACGGAAAAGCTTGCCATGAAAAACAAATCGCCGTTACACACGGTAAAACAAACAGGACCAGATTCCCCACAATCCGGGCTTGCAAAATGAAATTCGAACCGGCAACAAATTTCATATTCCCGAATAACTTCCATCGGGGAAATTGCACCCAAAAACACACTTTTGTGTGCGCATTTTCCGACCACCGTTGATCCACGGGAAATCCACGGGTGGAAAAAAAGAACCCGTCGTCGTTGTCGATTGACGCAGGCACAGCAGTGCATTTAGAGCCAGTGTTGCCAGGTTTTGGGATTGCGGCACCAAGAGGAGATTTGCGCGCGTGTGTCGGTGATAGTGGATGCAGTGCCGTCAACTGGGGTGAATCGGGACTACGCGTCTGAATTGGGACATTTTCGAGGCTTCGTATTTGTACACCGAAATAATCATTTCGTATTTTTTTATTGCTTTGGTGTGTTAATGCAAACAGCTGTATATAGATTGGATGGACACAGCCAGATAGTGTCCCGATCGACAGTTCCTACAGAATCTTTGCATTTTCCCAACACTTGTTAATTGCAAAAATACAAAAAAAATGCACTCCAAACTTTGAATAATGCCATTTTTTCGAGAAAAATCATCTATTTCCAATTCACAGAAATTGCGTCCATTTCTGAACATATTTTTTTCAGAAATCTGAGGAAATTTTCTTAAAAATCGAAATTTGGTATTTTTGTTCCTGAGATATATTTTTTTTAAATATTACTTTCTTCGAAAATAGTTTTACACAATATAGCAGTCTGGCCTCAAAATTTTTCGGGGTATCCTTGGCCAAACTAATCAGGCCCCTAATTTTTGGTTTGGCCAACGGCGTTGGAAAGGGTGGTCCAAAAAATGACCGATTTTAGATGTCCTAGACCAGGGGTGACCAAAGTATGGCCCGCGGGCCAAATGTGGCCCGCGAGGTGATTTTTTGTGGCCCGCGGGCCCATTTCGAATGATCATGTAAAATGGCCCTTTGACCAATCTGTACAGTAATTTGAAATTTTTAAAAATTAAGGTTAAGTTCAGGTGTGGTTTGGTTGAGCGTTTTAGTAAAATGCAAATTTGACTAAATTGAAAAAAACTGTAAAGATATCAAAAATATAGGCATTCCATTAAAAAATAATTCAAAACTCAGAACGCACCATTTTTAAAGGACTGAGCCTTAAAATAAAGACCAGAGAAGTCATGTTTCAATCATGCTAAAACATATCAGAACTAATAGTTTTTGCTGATACGCGTCGAATGAAGTCAAGATAATCGAAATCCATGATAAAATAAGAATTTTATGAGTGATTTTAGCAATAGCAAAAATACGATTTTTTGTACGTTTTAACCCTAAAATACTCAAAATTCACCAACTTGTATCTTTTGAACCCCAGGATTTAAAGAAATCGTCCAGAAGACTTTTTTTCATGTCTCGGCGAGATCATTCGAATAAAGTTTCTCGCGTTTGTGTACATCCTTGGACCAGCTCCCATACAAATTTACCCATTCTCCTTTGGTGACAAATCTGAGTGCATAACATCTGATTCAGACAGACAAAAAATATTGAAATTTTATTGAAATTGGAGGAAGAATTGATGAAAAATCTTTTGTAACGAATTATTTTTATTATTCAAAGTTTATTTTACCATTTTTAAAATATAATAAGAATCGTTGAAAATACAAGTGAATTCAAATAATTAATTTTTTTTCCAATTCCATTATCTTTGTGAAAATGTGACTGTTTTCAGCCACAAAATGTTTAACCACCTCTCGACCTTGACCAGACCATAGTATTTAAAATTCTTACAAAAAATACTGTATTTCCTGATTGAATGTTTGGCTCACGAATAATATGTTTTGCATTTTTTTTTTTACTTTGCTGATTATTGAAATTGGAAGCTTTTTGAAACAAAATAGCAAAAATTTATTATTTGTTAACTAATATTTCAACGAAGAAAAAAAAACAAAATGAATACAAAAGAAAACCCGGTATTTAAATATAGTTTTTGCTATTATGGATTGAAATAAAGTTATTTATTTTTTCTCAAAAAACAATTTTAACATTTGGCCCGCAAGCTCATGTGAGCTACAAATTTGGCCCGGCATTCAATAACTTTGAGCACCCCTGTCCTACACGCAGAAAAATCTGATTGTGAACGTGGCAAAATGTTGGGCACAGCTACTAAACACGATTGTCATCTCGAGGCCAGTAAACATGTTTGCCAAATTCAAACTAACATGTTTGTGGTTTCAACAAACATGTTTGTCATTGCCACGGCCCAGCATGTTGGTAAATATAATAATCATTTGGGATGATTTAACAAACATGATTGTTGATTCAAAGATCATTTTTACTAGAATAAAAAAAAATTTGGGGAGGCTTTTCTTCTTCTTCTTTGTCTTCCTAATATAGGTAAACAAAAGCTAGGTTTTTCGATGAGGTTTATTTAACTTTTTTCACTCAAAATTACAACACATTATGGAGAGTTCCGGCCACGCTTATTTGATAGTCATTTTCGCGGGACGCTGAATAGGAAAATCAGCTGCTGGAGTTGCACCATGTTTTCTGAAAAAGGAACTTCTGAAAAAATCAAATTCCTCGTAATAATTAAATTACATACCTTTTACCTAGTTTCCACAGGATTCCACCAGCCTAGTTGTATATCACTGGAACAACAATTTGTTTATAAGGCGTCATCCATAAAGTACGTCACGCTCTAGGGGGGGAGGGGGGGTTTTCGCAAGCGTGACAAAGTGTGACAAGGGGGGGAGGGGGGGTTCGTGAGACTGTGACGTCACGCAAGACTTTTTTTAATAATGAAAATTTAGTCTTTAACTATATTTAAAAAGAAGTTTAATGTTTGATAAAGTTTACTCATAAATGAAACAAAATACAAGGCTTTAAGGTGAAACCGTTGAACATTTTTGTAGAAAATTAATCATCACTATAAAATATTGTATATTAAATTCAATTTAACGAGTTTCAGCACCAAAAGGAATCAGCATGTGTCGGTTGTTGCCTTCTTGAAGCCACTGAAGGAATTTTTGATCTGAATTAATTGTGCTTCAAAAATTATATAATTTTGTGGCACAGTCATTGACGTCCTAGTTGGCAATCATTGATTAATGACGATTTTCATAACTTAACAAGGAACGGGATAATCGTTACCAAAAGGAATCAGCATGTGTAGGGCACTCTTCTAAACAACTTGTTAAAGGAATTTTGTCAAAATATTGAAAGCGACGCAAAATTTATATCTTTGAAGGAAAAATCATGACAATGATGGAAGTCTTCACGTTAAGAAAAAGAGTTTTTGATAATAGATTTAATTTGCTTAAATCATACCGGCTCCGTGGCTTAATGGTTGCGGCTTCTGCCTCGAATGCAGAAGGTTCAGGGATCAAATCCCGGTCGGTTCCCTTGAAATTTGGAATCAGGAAGTGAACTTTAAATATGAACAAAAAACCTTTAGGTGGGTGGGATTCGAACTCACACCCTTTGGATTGATGGTCTGGGACGCTAACCAGTCGGCCATCATGGAGTTAATGCTCTTGAACTGAATTGATCCGTAGTGGCGAAATAATGTCACAAGGTATAACATATCAATCCATTATAAAACTACTAACACCGTCTCAAAACAGCCCAGGGCCATCTCATATACTCATGAACTGGACGAGGGAGTCGTGGATTGCCTGGCCCGAGTCATCTGCATTACCGATCTTTGTCCGTACAATTTCAGAAGAAATCGTTAGCCAGAGAAAGGTATTCGCTTCAAAGGTTCTTGAGATATATGGTGGTTACTAACCGAACCGTCTCAGTTGAAATATACTGTGGTCATGGCCAAGTCCTGCCAAGGCGGGGGTTCAAATACATACATACATACATACATAGATTTAATTTGCTTAAATCATCATATTTAAAAATCAAATTTAAAAAAATCCAAACACAACCTTTAAAAATAAAAAAAAATTCCTCGATTGAACTCCGAATTAAATAATAATTCTACATATATAAATCATCAAATTTTCAAAACAACCTATGAGTAATGGGCTTCCTATGCAGAAAGGACCTTTTGAAAGTTTAATAAAGATTGTACAAAAAGTCATGATGGGGAGGGGGGGGGGGGTCCAACAAATCGTGACGTACTTTTCAAGGGGGGATCGGAACCAGCGTGACAAAGTGTGACATAGGGGGGAGGGGGGGTTAATTTTGGCCGATTTTAGCGTGACATACTTTATGGATGACGCCTAAATTAAATATCAAATAAAATATTGCGCCTTGCAGCAATTTATAGAGTTTTGTGTCAATCGTGCTAGGCCTAGATTTTTTCATCACACTGCTTTGCAGGACTGAGAACTGTCAACTTTGCGCACTTTGCACCTCAGTAGAGTGCTGCGGGAAAATTTTCATCACAGTTGGCAAACTGATTTTCTATCACACCAGCAACACAGAACAAGTGCAATGCATCGACTTCTGACCACAATCTAGTCACCAAGCTGTGGTAGCCGAGGCAGTAAGTCATTGAGATGGTCTGTTAAAGGTTCCTGACTCGATTCTCGTAGTTGGAATTTTTGAGTTTTTTTTGACAGGTTATTTTTTTTTCTAATGAACTCGAGGGTATAATTCTATCGGCCACCTCGAGCTGTGTTCGCTGAGTGCGTAAAAGGTACCATGAATTGGCTATAAATTTAACAAAGTTCTGGCTATAACCAATCAGTTAACAGGCTCTGACAGAAGGGGGGGCACACGCATGGGAAACTTTTTGATATGAATGACCCCCGGACAAATCTAGAACAAATTTCTGTCGAAGGGGGGGGGGAGGGTGGGGCACGGGCCCCACCAGGCCCCCTCTGGTACCGCCAGTGAAACCAATACTTCGTAGATGAAAGAAGCTTTTACATTTGTCAGTAAAAACAGTTGGTGCTAGAACCGAAAAACATATTTTTTAAAAGACTTTATTAGAAAAGATTACATGTATTAAATGGCATTGGTACATCGGACAAGCTCCAGGGTAGCGAAGGGTAACAAATTACCCTCTCCATCGGCGAAACTCCGAGCATTCGTCCATCTCGTATTGATCGTATTGATCGGTAGCGTGAATCCCGGCCAGTTTCCCTCCGCCGCTGTCAGTCGCCTCCCCATACGAGGACCGTAGAGGACGATAACCCTCAGGCCACTGGCCTTCATCGCCATGAAGGGGCCCCTCTCGGCAGCGCAGGATCAGCGGGTACTGAAGACGCCAGTCCGCAACGTAGCCAGCAACGCCCGCTGGTTGTCCACCATCCGTCCGGCAAAAAGTCAAAGCCTCCGCAACACGGCTGCCTCCCGACACCGGGGATCACGATTCCGGAACAAGCCTTCGTCCCTTGAATCACTTAGCCGGTCCGTAAAACTTTCTCTGGGCTGGACGAGCCAATAGTTTCTGAATTTCCAAAAATAAATAAATAAACATAAACAGCCTGCCATAGCAACGGATATCTTCGTCATCACTGCGAAGAAAAATCACTGTGATGAAAAAATACTGTGATGAAAATAATTGCGCAACACTCTAGTAAAGTGCAAAATGCGCAATACATACTTTGCTATTTCGCAAACATCCCCAGAATTCGGCATTTTTCACTTTGGCCATCTTGTTGTTGAAGTTGAAGTGAAAACATACACTGTTTATTTTTCTTACACGTTAAAAGGGGTTTATGTTCAGACAACAAACATGTTTGTCCAGACAGCAAAATGTTGGTCAAACCGAAAAACGTTGATTATTGAAATTATAAAATGTGTTTGTGGTGTCTACAAACCGTGATAGTTGTTTTTAATAAACTGTTTTGTTCATTCAAACTTACACAATTTTTGTGCGTGTAGACGCAAATTGTTGAGATTTGAGAAGGCGTAAATTGGCTAAATTTCTTTGAGCAGATCAAACTTCAATTGTTAAGGTAGATCAGCTGAAACTATATTAATTTTAGAAGCTTTGGGCAATTAAATTTGTTTGGTAAGCTTACAATTATTAAGTTTTTAACTGCCTTTTTAATAAATTGTGTTAATAAATTTATCTCAATTGGCCTCGGCTTCCCAGATCATCTCTTAGTTTTCTTTTTTTTTTGATTACTTTGTGTTGTTCTAAAACATTTCTTCAAGGTTGGTAAATTAATCTAGTACTAATAGCAGGTTGCTACGGGTTTATAACACAAATAGAGGAGAAAATTGTGACGTCAGATATAAGCTCGGATCACTCAAAATTTATTTCGCGAGTGCATTTTACCGAGTGACAGCTACACTGTACCCATTTTTTCTGTACGCAAGTTGATTTTCTCCTCTATTAAAGGATGTTAGACAGGCTTTAAGGAAAAATAGTTTAAAGTTTCAAAAATCTAGCCTGACATTTGCACAAAAACTCAAAATTCCGTCTTGGGATTAAAAAGCCTACTTCTGAAAATATTTTTATCAGCTTCCTTGGAAATTTTCGAGATTTTTTTTTCAAAATAAAAACTGGGTTTCTCGACACGCCACGTGCAGTGTCGCAAAAATGACAAAAACAGGAAAAAAAATAAACTTTTTTTACTAAAACTGCGATAACTTTAACATTTTAGGTACCAACGCATTTTTAGCGTTTGATTAATGACTTTTAAAGGAGATTTGCGTCTGTTTGACTGTTCTGTTGTCAAGTGTAATTTGTAATACCTTGTTTTGTGTTAAATGGTAAACTAGAATTGAGATTTTTTTATGTTTGTAGAGCGTCCAATTTCCCGAGGTAAAAAATTCCCGGGAAACGGAAATTTTTTAGTTAATTTCTCTGGAATTCCAGGAAAATTTTAAATTGATTGAAAATAATTATTATCTTGGTTTTAACTAATATCATGCAACAAAATTGTATAGGACATCAACATTAATGGTTTAAATATGTGTGAAGATCAAATAACAGCTTGACTGCATGTAAAAAAACATTCAACTGCAAGAAAATGTATTTTGGTATTTTTTGGTGAGAAATTTTAATCTTGCCTCTGTAACCAGTTTGTTGAAATGAGAAAAAAACATGCAGAAATTATGTTTTCCATGACAAATACTGGTTTCAGCTCTTGACCAAATGGTAAAGCTTTTTAGTGTTAGTTTTACTCCAAACAACCCAATGTTTTCAAATATTTGAAGCAAGCTTTGAATATATTTTTGCATTTTTTGAGAACAAACAATAGAAAGTAATTTTTCAATGATTTTTTTTTGTATTATTTTGCAACATGATTTAAATTATACGACAAATCATTCCACAAAAAGTCTTCTATATTTTCACATTAACCCTATAACACCTGTAGTTGCACCAGTGCTCTATAATTCCATAATTTCTTTTTACACAAATTCGATTTTCATCTCATTTGATCATGGTAAACAAATACGTATATAAATCTCAATTTTAATTTGGAGACAAGGAGTTAATATTGTTTTGATGAAATAACATCAATCCGTTAAAAGCTTACCTAATTGTAAAAAAATAATACTCATTAAGCAAGATCTATTCACAGTTGCTTCAAAAATTAATATTATCAGAAATAATTCTGATATCATAATTTCTGATAATCTGATTAATTATATATAAACCAAACAATACATTTAATTTAACAGAATCATGTTAAGTTTGTTCTTTTATTATTTTTTCAGAGCATTTTCAAAAAAGAGTTCCAAAAATTTAAGAAAATGTATACTTCTGCTTGAATTCTGGGAATTCCCGAGAAATTTACAAATTTTCCGGGAAACGGGAAATATTTTTTTTTTCGGGAAATCCAGGGAATTACCGGGATTTTTTTTTCCGGGACGGGAAATCGGACGCACTAAATTTTTGTCTAGTCTGGTAACGGTACTCACTGGCATTCCATTCCTCCCAGCATTCCCATTTTCTCTTTACACCCAGCAACTCTGTTTATGTGGTTCGAGTTGTTGTTGTTTAGTTTTCCATTGTTTTCGGCTTTTGTTGGTGGATCGTTATTTATTTTATTATTATTTTCTCCCACGCGCGCAGTGCTATTTTTTCAAAACCAACTCAGTTTAGTCGGTGAAAAAATTCCAATCTACAAGTTTCGGTGAACATATTTTAACACAACAAATAGAAGCTCAACAAATAGTCCGTGATGATGATGTTGATTGGGCTGGTGTTGAATGCCCGGTAGCAGTAGCCCATCACAGAACAAATTTAGAATCTTTCCTATAAATTTTACACAACATTTTTAAAGACCAATTAGGTTTTTTTTTGTTTTTGGTAAAAACAAAACACTTCTGCTGTTGTCAAGATAGCGTCCAAACCCATAACAACGCACAAGTTACGGTACAACTTGTGCTGACATTGGGATTATTTAATCCAAACTACCGTTCACACTGCACAGCAAAACATTTCCCAGGAATTGACCAGCTTTCTGAACAAGCTCGAGCGCTTGTTTGCTCAGATTCAGGTTCTCCTCGTCATTTCCATGAGTTTATGGTACACACAACGCCAAGTTCATCTCGTCTTTTTTTTTGAATTAAATATACTTTATTGAATCTTTCTTATAATAATTACATTTGGTTTACATAATAAGTGGTCAGCTGTGGCTCTTCAGCTTTAGTTTGCTTTTCGTGATTTAAACACTGTTCATATTCATAACTTTAAAAGTATATGATTTATCATTTTTGTAACACTAGGTACAATGAAGAAAAAAAAATTAAGAAAACATAACCTAACCTAAAACTAACTTAATCTTACCATAAACTAAACCAATCCTTGAATCAAGGGGTATTCAGATATAGCACATTTTTCCCTGAATTTCAAACATTTTTCTTGAATCTTCTGATCCAACATTTTTACTTCTGCTAATTCATGAACCTCACTTGATCTAGTCCAGCCAGGAACATTCAAAACCATTTTGAGTACCTTGTTTTGGACACGCTGGAGCTTCAATTTATGAGTTCTAGCGCAACACTCCCAAACAGGTACTGCATACTCAATAACGGGGTAAATTATTTGTTTGTAAACTGCTAGCTTATTTTTCAAAGATAACTTTGATTTTCTGTTAATTAAAGGATACAAACACCTGATGAGAATGCTGCACTTGTTCAATATTTTATCTACATGCTGTCGAAACAATAGTTTCGAGTCAAGTATGAGACCTAAATATACAACTTCCTTTGACCAGGGTATTGAAACATCATTCATTTTAATCAAAACATCATCCTTTGGGACAAATCGGGCCGATTTGGAAAGTGGAAAAATGATGGTTTGAGTTTTGGCTGCATTTATGCGAATTTTCCAGTCGCCAAAGTATTCGGAAAGAACGTCAAGACCCTTCTGAAGACGGCCGACTAAATATCTGGTTATTTTACCCTTATAAATAACGGCAGTGTCATCAGCAAAAAGTGACAACACACCATTACCAGGAAGAGTAGGCAAATCAGATGTAAAAATATTGTACAGAAGTGGGCCAAGAATACTTCCTTGGGGAACCCCAGCATCAATGTTGAATAATCCAGAAGCAATCCCATTCAGAAAAACCCTGAACGATCTCTCCGAAAGATAGTGCTGGATAATTTTGATAAGATACATTGGAAAACCGTATAAATACAGTTTATGTATCAAACCATCATGCCAAACATTGTCAAAAGCCTTCTCAACATCCAACAAAGCCATAGCAGTTGATTTAGACTCAAGCTTGTTCTGCTTGATGATTTTAGTTACTCTCGTAAGCTGATGAGCAGTATTATGCCCCTTTCGGAAGCCAAACTGCTCATTCAAAATTATATTATTATCGTTGGTAAAATCCAAAAGCCTTGAATAGATGACCTTCTCAAAGAGTTTGGACAGACTACTCAAAAGACTAATGGGACGATAACTTGTTGGCGATGTTGGATCTTTTTGAGGCTTCAAAATTGGTATGACTTTGCCCAGCTTCCAATTGGTGGGGAAGTAAGCAAGTTGCAAACATTTATTGAAAATATTGGCTAGATGTTGAAAGAACTGATCACTCTGTTTTTTCAACACTAGATTAAAAATGTTATCAAAGCCAGGAGCTTTCATATTTTTCATTTGTTTAACTGCAACTTTGACTTCCTCACCAGAAACATGGGAATCTGCAGGAAATTCAAAGGTAGAGTCATTGATTGTGGAAATACTATTGGCAACTGATGTTTCTTTACGGCTGGTCATGGAAGCGCCAAGATTATGTGAACTAACAAAATGAAGCCCAAGTGCATTTGCCTTTTCCTCGGATGTAATCAAAGGAGAATCCTCAACAATAAGAGGAGGAATAGGCTTTGGTTTGTTTTTAAGAACTTTTGAAAGTTTCCAAAATGGTTTTGAATAATTCCCAAGCTGGCTTACATGTTTTGAAAATTCTTGATTTCTAATATTGTCAAGTCGGTCTTGTATGATTTTGTTCAAATTGTTAACTGAAATCTTTTTGTCATAGTCCCCAGTCCGTTGATATTGTCTCCTATAAACATTCCTAAGTCTAATCAAGTGTTTAGTATCTACGTCAATATCAGTTACCTTAAAATTAACAGGAACCTCCCGAACGTTGGCAGCCTCTGCTTGGTTGATAGCCTGCTGGATCACCTCCAGCGAACGATCAATATCAGCAGAAGTTTCCGGGTGTTGATCATAGTCGATGTTGCTGTCTACCACTTGCTGAAACTGCTGCCAGTCAACGTTGTGGTAATCTTTCCGGGTTGGTTGCCGCTGCGGAGTAACGGAAGCTCCAACCTCCACAACCACCGGATAGTGATCAGAACTCAACTCTTCAAACACCTCAGGATGAGCCACGTTCTCAGCCATATTGGTAATGAAGAAATCGATGATTGAGTGATTCCCAGACCGAGCCACCCTCGTTGGACGATCCGGACTCACAACGTTGTAGTATCCGTTTTGCAGATCGTTGTGCAGAATCACTCCGTTCCGATTCCTCCTGCTGTTGCCCCAAACTTCATGCTTCGCGTTGAGGTCACCAGCGATGATGTACTTTGCGCTCCGCCGTGTCAGCTTCTGGATATCGCCCTTCAGTTTTGCTGCTGAACCATCTCTGGCATTCACCTGACGTGGGCAGTATGCAGCAATGAAGAGTACTGGGCCAACCGAAGTGGGAATTTCCACTCCAACGGCCTCGATGATGTCCAGCTTAAAGTGTGGCAGCCGGCGTGGCTTGAGATCACGATGAACAGCGACAAGCACACCTCCTCCTCCAGACGTGGTCCTGTCGAGCTGCGTCGCAATCTTGTAGTTTTGCAGATAAACTTTTTCACCGGGCTTCAGATGAGTTTCCGTGATGGCAGCTACGTCGATCTCCTTCTCGCGAAGAAAATCCACCAGCTCTAAGTTCTTCCTCCTAATGGAGCAAGCGTTCCAATTCAGCAGCTTCAGGGACCTACGATCCATACTGGATGACGAACGAGGTCAGCACTTCAATCTGCTGGGTCTTGGTTTTGCATCCACGCAGTGCAGCGGACATCTGTTTGAAAATATTGAGGAGTTCGGTTGAGGTGTAAAGATCATTACCATTTTCCTCAACTGCTGGTTCTTGGGTTGGTCTTGGCTCCTGGCTGAAGCCCGGTGGTGGCGGTCTCGGCTCCTGGCTGGAACCCGGCCGTGGATGATTCATCTCAGCTCTCTTCCTGGGATCCAACGGCAACGGTGCCAAGTTCGGGACCTGGCGTCGCGGTTGAAGAGGTGGAAAATTTTGCTCCACCAGGGCTGGAGGAGTTCTACGACGCTGAGGCTGATTCTTCGTCGATGCTTGCTGCCGAATTTTCACGAACTCAGCTCTCTTGGGGCACTTTCGGTCGGTTGACGAATGCTCACCGTTGCAGTTGAGGCACTTCACCAGCGAATCTTGGATGCACTGGGACGTGATGTGCGCATCAGTACCACATTTGGCGCAACGACGCTTCAGGTGGCAGTTCTTACCTCCGTGCCCGAAGCCCAGGCAGTTGAAGCATTGTGTGACGTCACGATGCACTGGTCGGTATCGCTCCCACGACACGATAATGTTGAAAACCGCTCGGATTGCCTTCAGCTCAGGAAGCGTCGTCGATCCCTTAGCCAAATGCAGCAGGTAGAGCTGGTCACGGTACTTGATGTCTTTGTTGCGTCGGCTCATTTTGTGCACGGCCAACACATCCAGTTTCAAAACTTTTAGCTCGGCAGCTAATTCCTCCACTGGCATGTCGTACAGACCTCTGACGACGATTTTGTACGGCTTATCCATGACGACATCATGGGTAAAGTACTCCGCCTCGTTTTCGGTCAAGTAATCCTTGACCAGTTGATAGTGCTGCCTGGATTGCACCAGCACCTTAAATCCGTCCTGACACAGACGAATGTTGCCTTGGACTTTCCCAGACTTGATGAGTTCAACAAGCCCCGCACGAAAGTCGATCGTTGCTGCTGATTGCCTCACATAAAAAGGAGGCAGTTTCTCCTTTCGCTGTTTCACTTCATTCTCCTTTGCTTCCGCTACCTGGTCCTCGTCAGGCAGTCCAGCGAACTTGTTGTTCTTCAAAAGCTGCTCCTCGTGCGATGAAGAGTTCTCCTCCTCCTCATCCATCGGTACAGTACCGTCGCTCTTTTTCGTCTTTTTGCTGTTCGATGTCACTTCCAAAAGCACCTTCCTTTTGGAAATTCCCGGTTTTTGGCCATCAGTTGAGGCCTCAACCTTCCTTTTGGAAATTCCCACTTTTTTGCCTGCTTGAGCCGCAGGTAGGGCAATATTGCCGGCGTTTTGCGCCGGGACGCGACGAGTCATGTTGATTCAGACAACCTTCACCAACGAATGCTCGGATAACAATGATCATCTCGTCTTCAACTTCTCTCTCTAATGGAAGACATAAACAAATATCTTCAGACGTCGAGGACGACAATAATAATACGGAGGCTGCCTCTTTATCAACCTTGTTCAATGAGATGTGACGGCAAATGAAAACAAGCCACCTGTTCTTGCTTTTTCTTGGACGATAAGCTCATCCAAGGCATTCAATGCAAAGGTAAGAGTCGATGCCTAAAAACAACAACAAGAAGCTGATATTTCCACTAGTCTTATCTCTTGCCAATTTGTTCTAACCTTGTCAAAGCTGGCATTCTTGGTACTCGTTAACAGTTGATTTAAGAATTTATTCGGAGGTACCTCTTTCATCAGGTGAACATTTTCAACAAACGCAATTATTTTTCCATCTCAATGACACCAATTGCGACACAGCGACGCGTCGGTGAAAAATGAAAGTGATGATGGCGACAACATTGGATATGTGTTGCTGGTACTTCCTTTTTGTTCGACACCTAGTAGGTGAGAGTGATAGGGTGATATTGTGGAACGTACGACGCGATAACACAACTCGACATTTTTGGAGTTGATGTCAGTAAACGCTTCAGTTTCATCAAAATATGATAGGTTTGAGCTCCCTGAGCATGTTCCAATCAACAGAGTTGAAAATTGAAAATTTCATCTTAAGCAACCATGCGCACCCATGTTTATCTATCTGGGTAGCAAAAATTAGATTTCAGTTTTATTTACTGACAGGACATTCACTAAAATTCAAATCTGTCCGTTGGAGCATGTTCAGGAAGCCCAAATCTATCATACCTTGATGAAAATGGAGCGTTTCCTTACATCAACCTCAATTGGAATCTACAAAACAAGAATGGAAAAACTGAAAAGTGAGTGTGATCCACCCTAACCTCCACACTCGCTCAATTCCCTTTCTGTACCAAACAAAAACACGCATTTCGTACTCTTCATCACTCCATGATCAGAACTCCACACAAACTGCTCCTCTGGCACCGTTCCAATCGAATTGGCAGCCAGGCGTAAAGATGCAATTTATGATTCGAAATTGATTTTCTTCGGAAAGAAAACAAGTCCGCTTTCCAGCCCCTCCCTCAGGCTGTTCAGAGTGCATCCGTTTTTCCCGAGTTCTGGGCCATGTCCCGTTGGTTGGGTTGAGCTTACCTGTGACATGTGTACGAACATGTTTTTTTTTTTTTTTTTGGAAGAAGTATTCCTGGACCAACTTTTTAAGTGCCGACCATTGGAAAATAGGATTTTCTTTGAATGCTGTTTTCAGCTGCAGAAGCATTTCCTGTTTCTGTACAATTTCTACAAGTATGGTAAGGTGCCTGATTCTCCTGCTTTTAGACGTTACTAAACACATTGATAAAAAAACACATTGATTTAGTATTGAGTACATTTGATTTGATGAAGTGCTCAAAATATCGAAAATATGCCACAATTAACATTTCAAGAGGTTATCTTCCACCATATTTGCTGATATTTTTTTAAATAACTACTTTCAATAGCACACGATTGAGTTTCAGAAGTGAAAACCTTTGGGTTCCAATTACTTGTAATTGTATATGATTTTTTTTTTTTGAAAAATGATGAGCAATCTGTTTTAATCGATTTATTAAATTAAAAGTGATGCGAAATTTGACAAATTGATTTGTTATGGATGCAAACACAACAAGGATTTATCGAATAAATAAATTTATGAAAATATAATGACTAAATTAAGAAAAACCTTAAAATATCCCTATACTCTGCGCCAATTTTCCGCACCAAATCCCCCAACATTTCCCGTATCATGATCCAAAAAACAGCACTGATTCTGGGGAAGGCAGCATCTGTGAAAAACACGAACATTGTTTGCTCAACCCTTGGAACCTTTCGATCAGAGGTTGGATGGTCCACAACACCGCCAGAAGATCCCATCCATCTTCGGTTTCACCAACCCCCATCATCGAAAAGACCATATGTTCCTCCTCGTAATGCCCTGATGGTCATGACCAGATTTGTCATTTAGAAAAGTTCTCAAGAAAATTTGTGTTTTGTTCATCATTGTATTTTATTGATACAATTTTGAATAATACGTTTATTGTTAAATTTTATAACTGAACAAAAGTTTGCATTTTAAAACTTTTTTTTTTCAATTTCTTGAGAATTTGTCTTTTCCCTGGTCACCACTTGAGCTGCCATTCGACCGGAGAAAGATAATTTACATAATATTGTTGCAAGAACCGATTCATGTGTGAAGAAGATGTCCGGAATGGTCCACAAATGCTCACATACAATCACACATACACACACTCCCAGTAGTTTTTCGTCCTCCAAGTCGTTTGTTATCGGAGCATTTTCCACTATTTTCGCGCTATTGTGTTCGCAATTCCCCTCCCAAGTCGAAATTTTCTCGGAAAAATCTTCTGAAAAATATCCACCACTTGGAGCAACAACATCCGTTTTTCCACGTTCTCTTTCGTGCGGAGAAAGGGTTGTTTCCTTCGGGGGATTTCCTTTGGTTTCCGGCCATCGAAGAACCGGCCCCAGTCTCGACTCAATAGATCTTATTTTGGCATTAGAGCCGAGGCAGCCCTCTGCCTACCAGGTTGAGCGAAAGGGGTGTGACATAAATTGTGCTCGCGCCCAGAAAGTTTGGCACACACACACACCCGTTTTTCCCGCCGAGTGCCATTTTTCACGCGCCACTACTTTTGGAGGCAGGCTGCTGCGACGTTGTCGGCCGGGTTGCTGTCAAACTGGTTGGCAGGGGTTGTCAAGGGGAGGTTACTGCTACGTGTTTTTTTTTGTATTTTTGTATTTTTTTTTGTATTTTTGTATTTTTGTATTTTTGTATTTTTGTATTTTTGTATTTTTGTATTTTTGTATTTTTGTATTTTTGTATTTTTGTATTTTTGTATTTTTGTATTTTTGTATTTTTGTATTTTTGTATTTTTGTATTTTTGTATTTTTGTATTTTTGTATTTTTCTTATATTTCAACAATTCAAAATTTGGAACCTCTGCTGTAAGTTGCTCAATGCCAATGTTTCTCCCAATGTCACGATTTCCCTTCAGGGAAAATTCGTGAAAACCTTCGGATTTTCACACTCGCACGTGTAAAAAAATACTAGTTTCGCCCCATTTTCTCCAGCCATGCCCCGCGTTTATAGTTATAGTTATCGTCCAAGTCATTTTCCCAGGCCACATCACGGTCGTCTTTCGTCGCCCTGGGAAACCAAGTGATAAACGGAGTGAAAAGACTTTTCTTTTCCGCTAAAGCTGGTCGTGCTCAATCACGGGGCCCCCGAAATTTAAATTGCACGTGCTGCTGAGCCACGTGAACGTGTATATGTGTGTGACATTCTCCGTGCTTCCCGGAGCGAAAATGCTGCGAAATTTTGCTGTTCGTTTGTTAGGAGTCTGGGCTCTGGGTTTTTTCAGCCCTCCTCCTGGGATGGAAAATTTATTTCGGGTAAAAGTTTTCTGGCGCAAGTTCTGCTTCTGCAGCGGCACTATTTCAAGGTGAACAGTTGGATTTTAAGGTTTTGCCTTTGTGTGCCTTGGAAGGAGTCGAACAAGAAGCAAAAAGGATAACTATTATGCTTTCTGTGGTTACTTTACACACCGTTCTGAGTCTGTGACAAAGATTTTGAATAAGTTATGTTAAGAATGTGGAAACACAAAAGTCAAATATCTTGAGATTTATTCGTTTTTTTGTAAGCTACCTGCATTAAAAGTTCACCGAAATCAGCATTAGTCTGTAACAATAATTCATTTGTTAATGAAGTTTTTTTTGGCAATTCAGTTGTGAAGCTACTTCCTTTTCCTGACATTCACCAAAGAAGAAACGGCCTACTTTTCAACGCCAAAAATAATAGTATTGAAAACTACTTTCCAGCATAATTTTGAAGTTGAAATTTTCAACACTTGTATCGAAAATTAGTACTTTTCGATACACACACTTTTCAAAAGAGCTTTTTCCAGATTTTCTAGAAATATTGTATTCAATTCCTTGCAAAACTCGTTTTTTTTCAGCATACGGCAAAGCCTTGCAATGGGTGCCTAATTAAGTTCCGCAATAAGTTTTTTTTTCCAAAAGCCTTTCTTCTACACAAAAAAAACTCATCAAAAATCCCTTGTCGGATCACATTCGCAAACTAACAGACAATACACAGCACACACAATTGAAAAGTGCACTTTAAAGTCATCATTTTCCGTTTTCCCACCTCCTTCGCTCTCCCCGCGTGCTGACAGCACTACTCAGTGAGTGACTTCTGAGATGGACAAAGCTCAGAGCTTGAAAACTCGGCCTTGTTCGCCGGCCGACCGGAAGTGGAAGCCATTAAAGTTAGCAAGCGAAATTGAAATTACAAATATTCAATTAAACTTTTTCCATTCCAAGTGCAACTGCTCTTCGCGTTCTCGCCTTTTTTTTACGAAGTTTTTCCTTTGTTGGTGGGGGTCTTTCCTCAAAGCATTTCTTCCAACCCAAACTGAGAGCATTTTTCGAAGAAAAGCGCAGCATAAAATGCATCCTGCTCCCACGACAACAAGCCATAAATAAGCTGCTTTTCCAGTGAATTTTTCGTCGCTTGTTTTTTGTTTCCTCGTTTAAATTAATTTACGTCCAACTGTTTCAAATTTGGCAAGTTAGCTGGAGCTCGACATTATCGCCGTCATTATCATCACCATCGTCATCGTCGACATTTTCCAAAACGACAGAAACTTCATCAGCTGCTGCCAATTTCAGCGCCAGTCAAAATGCACTCTCGCCGGTTCATCACGAAGACTGCAATTTTCCGGTGGCGGAAGAATCACTGCACAAGTTTATGGCGCTTTTCAATTTTCCAACCCAAGCAAAAAGAGGGGGGCGCGAGCTTTCTCCACTGGACGGACGGATGGATTATGAAACGTCGCTGAAAAGTGGTCAAAATTTGGGAAACTGCAATGCGAAAGTTTCGGAAAGCACCGAAAACCAAATTATTACAATAAACCATAAAATAATGCAATTATTTTCACCCTCGCTGCAGTCCAAACTCATAAACCCAACCTTGCATTAAGCCAAATTTAATAAATTTAAATATTTTGACCCACCAAATCCGGTTATCGCCGCCCATGATGACCTCCTTCCCCAACCTTCCATCATCCCTTTTTTCAAACCGGAAGCCCACCATGGAAGTATGACGAGTGAATCGAAAGCTTTCATCGTAATCAGGCGGGAGCCCCGGAAAGAAAAGCGCGCGCAATTTTCCTCGTTCCGTTCAACCTTTTTTTTCCCCTCCCGCAGGTCAAGCACGCCAAGAGGTGGGGGGGGGGGGTCATTTTCAATCTAGGCCAAAATCATCCGCAAGCCACGTGGCCAAAAACAATATTCATGGGTTGCAAAATTTTGCATTCATTCGCCACTGCGCGCGCCAGAGAGAGACCATACGCGCCGAATGGCATACAACTTAAAGCTTTTAATTAAATTTCTTTATCCCGGGGAAATTGAAAATTTACGGGGCGCAACCCGCACGTGGGGTTGGGTGCGTTGGGAGGGCTGAGGGGCGTATTGTGTGCACGTGGAACGCACATTTTGGCACGTGGGTAATCGTTTTTGGGTTTGCTTGAGGAATTATGGGGGAAAATAATTATTGCAACTATGTAAACCTTTAACCTTCCTACGGTATTGGGGTCCTTTTCGGCCTTTTTGAAAATTTAATTTGCCATAACTTTTGCTATATACATGCTAAAGCCTTGAAATTTTCTGACATTAAATTTATAGTATAAATACACATTTCACAAAACAAACAAACCTTGGACGACCCCTAGGGGAGCGTCCATAAAAAAAGTTACTTTAAAGGTATTGGGGTCCTTTTCGACCCCAAACTTTAAAAAATCATCAAAAATCCAGTTTTTGACCGATTCCGGTTCTTTTGGTCACAAACGAAAGCTTAGAACGTCCCCTTTCCGAAACCGACCTGGAAAACCGGATTTGGTCACTGTGGCCACCGGGAATCGGCTACAACCGAAAAAGGACCTTTTTGAGACACCAACTTTGACGACCTGTATCTCCGGCAAATTTCAACCAATCAGGATGCTCCGGGTTGCATTCGACAGGTATTTACCTGTACTTTGACCACAAATATTAATATCAGGGCCAGGTGACCTACCCGTTCCGGAAATCCGGAACATCCGAAAAGTTCATGTGTTCCTGTTTTTCACATATATGTGATACCAATACTCTCATGATAGTTGAAATTGATCCATAAAACTTACTTAAAACACAATACACGATTGCCAGAACCACTCTGGAGTGTTAGTGGCCACTTCCGGGTAACCTGGAACCGGTTCCCGGGTACCCGATGAACGGCCAACTTGACTTTTTTGGTGAAAACCCATCATGTTGCACATCAAACTCCATGAAATTGAAAGATATGTCCATATTTGGTAATGCCGTTGTTCGCTGAGCCATCCTGGCCAATCTGGAACCGGTTACCGGTGGCCCCTTGGGGACACTTCCGGAATATGAGAGAAACCCTATCATCCGACATATCAAACTTCATGAAATTGAAAGATATGTCAATTTACGGTCATGCCGTTGTTCGCTGACCCATTCCGGCTAATCTGGAACCGGTTACCGGTGGCCCCTTGGGGACACTTCCGGAATATGAGAGAAACCCTATCATCCGACATATCAAACTTCATGAAATTGAAAGATATGTCAATTTACGGTCATGCCGTTGTTCGCTGACCCATTCTGGCCAATCTGGAGCCGGTTACCGGTGGCCCCTTGGGGACACTTCCGGAATATGAGAGAAACACTATCATCCGACATATCAAACTTCATAAAATTGAAAGATATGTCAAATTACGGTCATGCCGTTGTTCGCTGACCCATTCTGGCCAATCTGGAGCCGGTTACCGGTGGCCCCTTGGGGACACTTCCGGAATATGAGAGAAACCCTATCATCCGACATATCCAACTTCATGGAATTGAAAGATATATCAATCTACGGTCATGCTGTTGTTCGCTGACCCATTCTGGCCAATCTGGAACCGGTTACCAGTGGCCCCTTAGGGACACTCTCGGAATATGAGAGAAACCCTATCATCGGACATATCAAACTTTATGAAATTGAAAGACATGTCAATCTACGGTAATGCCGTTGTTCGCTGATCCATTTTGGAAATGGTTCCCGGTGGCCCCTTGGGGACAATCCCGGAATATGAGAGAAACCCTATCATCCGACATATCAAACTTTATGAAATTGATAGATATGTCAAGTTACGGTCATGCCGTTGTTCGCTAATCCATTTTGGAAATGGTTCCCGGTGGCCCCTTGGGGACAATCCCGGAATACGAGATAAACCCTATCATCCGACATATCAAACTTTATGAAATTGATAGATATGTCAAGTTACGGTCATGCCATTCTTTGCTTATGCATTCTGGCAATTCTGGAACAGGTTTCCGGTGGCCCCTTGGGGACACTCCCGGAATATGAGAGAAACCCTATTATTCGACGAATCAAACTTCATGAAATTCATGGATATGTCAACCAAAGGTCAGCGAACAATTGCATGACCGTAAATTGACACATCTTTCAATTTTATGAAGTTTGATATGTCGGATGATAGGGTTTCTCTCATATTCTGGAAGTGTCCCCAAGGGGCCACTGGTAACCGGTTCCAAATTGGCCAGGATGTGTCAGCAAACAACAGCATGGCCGTAGATTGACATATCTTTCAATTTCATGATTTTTGATAGGTTTTTTCTCATATTCCGGAAGTGTCCATAAGGGGCCACAGGTAACCGGTTCCATGATGGCCAGAATGGGTTAGCGAACAACGGCATGACCGTAAATTGACATATCTTTCAATTTCATGAAGTTTGATATGTCGGATGATGGGTTTCTCTCATATTCCGAGAGTGTCCCCAAGGGGCAAAGGGCCACCGGTAACCGGTTCCAAATTGGCCAGGATGGGTCAGCAAACAACAGCATGAGCGTAGATTGACATATCTTTCAATTTCATGAAGTTTGATATGTCGGATGATAGGGTTTCTCTCATATTCCGGAAGTGTCCCCAAGGGGCCACCGGTAACCGGCTCCAGATTGGCCAGAATGGGTCTGCGAACAACGGCATGACCGTAAATTGACATATCTTTCAATTTCATGAAGTTTGATATGTCGGATGATAGGGTTTCTCTCATATTCCGGAAGTGTCCCCAAGAGGCCACCGGTAACCGGCTCCAGATTGGCCAGAATGGGTCTGCGAACAACGGCATGACCGTAAATTGACATATCTTTCAATTTCATGAAGTTTGATATGTCGGATGATAGGGTTTCTCTCATATCCGGAAATGTCCCCAAGGGGCCACCGGTAACCGGCTCCAGATTGGCCAGAATGGGTCAGCGAACAACGGCATGGCCGTAAATTGACATATCTTTCAATTTCATGAAGTTTGATATGTCGGATGATAGGGTTTCTCTCATATTCCGGAAGTGTCCCCAAGAGGCCACCGGTAACCGGCTCCAGATTGGCCAGAATGGGTCTGCGAACAACGGCATGACCGTAAATTGACATATCTTTCAATTTCATGAAGTTTGATATGTCGGATGATAGGGTTTCTCTCATATCCGGAAATGTCCCCAAGGGGCCACCGGTAACCGGCTCCAGATTGGCCAGAATGGGTCTGCGAACAACGGCATGACCGTAAATTGACATATCTTTCAATTTCATGAAGTTTGATATGTCGGATGATAGGGTTTCTCTCATATCCGGAAATGTCCCCAAGGGGCCACCGGTAACCGGCTCCAGATTGGCCAGAATGGGTCAGCGAACAACGGCATGGCCGTAAATTGACATATCTTTCAATTTCATGAAGTTTGATATGTCGGATGATAGGGTTTCTCTCATATTCCGGAAGTGTCCCCAAGAGGCCACCGGTAACCGGCTCCAGATTGGCCAGAATGGGTCTGCGAACAACGGCATGACCGTAAATTGACATATCTTTCAATTTCATGAAGTTTGATATGTCGGATGATAGGGTTTCTCTCATATCCGGAAATGTCCCCAAGGGGCCACCGGTAACCGGCTCCAGATTGGCCAGAATGGGTCAGCGAACAACGGCATGGCCGTAAATTGACATATCTTTCAATTTCATGAAGTTTGATATGTCGGATGATAGGGTTTCTCTCATATTCCGGAAGTGTCCCCAAGAGGCCACCGGTAACCGGCTCCAGATTGGCCAGAATGGGTCTGCGAACAACGGCATGACCGTAAATTGACACATCTTTCAATTTTATGAAGTTTGATATGTCGGATGATAGGGTTTCTCTCATATCCGGAAATGTCCCCAAGGGGCCACCGGTAACCGGCTCCAGATTGGCCAGAATGGGTCAGCGAACAACGGCATGGCCGTAAATTGACATATCTTTCAATTTCATGAAGTTTGATATGTCGGATGATAGGGTTTCTCTCATATCCGGAAATGTCCCCAAGGGGCCACCGGTAACCGGCTCCAGATTGGCCAGAATGGGTCAGCGAACAACGGCATGGCCGTAAATTGACATATCTTTCAATTTCATGAAGTTTGATATGTCGGATGATAGGGTTTCTCTCATATTCCGGAAGTGTCCCCAAGAGGCCACCGGTAACCGGCTCCAGATTGGCCAGAATGGGTCTGCGAACAACGGCATGACCGTAAATTGACATATCTTTCAATTTCATGAAGTTTGATATGTCGGATGATAGGGTTTCTCTCATATTCCGGAAGTGTCCCCAAGGGGCCACCGGTAACCGGCTCCAGATTGGCCAGAATGGGTCTGCGAACAACGGCATGACCGTAAATTGACATATCTTTCAATTTCATGAAGTTTGATATGTCGGATGATAGGGTTTCTCTCATATCCGGAAATGTCCCCAAGGGGCCACCGGTAACCGGCTCCAGATTGGCCAGAATGGGTCAGCGAACAACGGCATGGCCGTAAATTGACATATCTTTCAATTTCATGAAGTTTGATATGTCGGATGATAGGGTTTCTCTCATATCCGGAAATGTCCCCAAGGGGCCACCGGTAACCGGCTCCAGATTGGCCAGAATGGGTCAGCGAACAACGGCATGGCCGTAAATTGACATATCTTTCAATTTCATGAAGTTTGATATGTCGGATGATAGGGTTTCTCTCATATTCCGGAAGTGTCCCCAAGAGGCCACCGGTAACCGGCTCCAGATTGGCCAGAATGGGTCTGCGAACAACGGCATGACCGTAAATTGACACATCTTTCAATTTTATGAAGTTTGATATGTCGGATGATAGGGTTTCTCTCATATCCGGAAATGTCCCCAAGGGGCCACCGGTAACCGGCTCCAGATTGGCCAGAATGGGTCAGCGAACAACGGCATGGCCGTAAATTGACATATCTTTCAATTTCATGAAGTTTGATATGTCGGATGATGGGTTTCTCTCATATTCCGAGAGTGTCCCCAAGGGGCAAAGGGCCACCGGTAACCGGTTCCAAATTGGCCAGGATGGGTCAGCAAACAACAGCATGAGCGTAGATTGACATATCTTTCAATTTCATGAAGTTTGATATGTCGGATGATAGGGTTTCTCTCATATTCCGGAAGTGTCCCCAAGGGGCCACCGGTAACCGGCTCCAGATTGGCCAGAATGGGTCTGCGAACAACGGCATGACCGTAAATTGACATATCTTTCAATTTCATGAAGTTTGATATGTCGGATGATAGGGTTTCTCTCATATTCCGGAAGTGTCCCCAAGAGGCCACCGGTAACCGGCTCCAGATTGGCCAGAATGGGTCTGCGAACAACGGCATGACCGTAAATTGACATATCTTTCAATTTCATGAAGTTTGATATGTCGGATGATAGGGTTTCTCTCATATTCCGGAAATGTCCCCAAGGGGCCACCGGTAACCGGCTCCAGATTGGCCAGAATGGGTCAGCGAACAACGGCATGGCCGTAAATTGACATATCTTTCAATTTCATGAAGTTTGATATGTCGGATGATAGGGTTTCTCTCATATTCCGGAAGTGTCCCCAAGAGGCCACCGGTAACCGGCTCCAGATTGGCCAGAATGGGTCTGCGAACAACGGCATGACCGTAAATTGACACATCTTTCAATTTCATGAAGTTTGATATGTCGGATGATAGGGTTTCTCTCATATTCCGGAAGTGTCCCCAAGGGGCCACCGGTAACCGGCTCCAGATTGGCCAGAATGGGTCAGCGAACAACGGCATGACCGTAATTTGACATATCTTTCAATTTTATGAAGTTTGATATGTCGGATGATAGGGTTTCTCTCATATTCCGGAAGTGTCCCCAAAGGGCCACAGGTAACCGGCTCCAGATTGGCCAGAATGGGTCAGCGAACAACGGCATGACCGTAAATTGACACATCTTTCAATTTTATGAAGTTTGATATGTCGGATGATAGGGTTTCTCTCATATTCTTGAAGTGTCCCCAAGGGGCCACCGGTAACCGGTTCCAGATTGGCCAGGATGGCTCAGCGAACAACGGCATTACCAAATATGGACATATCTTTCAATTTCATGGAGTTAGATGTGCAACATGATAGGTTTTCACCAAAAAAGTCAAGTTGGCCGTTCATCGGGTACCCAGGAACCGGTTCCAGGTTACCCGGAAGTGGCTACTAACACTCCAGAGTGGTTCTGGCAATCGTGTATTGTGTTTTAAGTAAGTTTTATGGATCAATTTCAACTATCATGAGAGTATTGGTATCACATATATGTGAAAAACAGGAACACATGAACTATTCGGATGTTCCGGATTTCCGGAACCGGTAGGTCACCTGGCCCTGATATTAATATTTGTGGTCAAAGTACAGGTAAATACCTGTCGAATGCAACCCGGAGCATCCTGATTGGTTGAAATTTGCCGGAGATACAGGTCGTCAAAGTTGGGGTCTCAAAAAGGTCCTTTTTCGGTTGTAGCCGATTCCCGGTGGCCACAATGACCAAATCCGGTTTTCCAGGTCGGTTTCGGAAAGGGAACGTTCTAAGCTTTCATTTGTGACCAAAAGAACCGGAATCGGTCAAAAACTGGATTTTTGACGATTTTTTAAAGTTTGGGGTCGAAAAGGACCCCAATACCTTATGTGTGATTTTTTTTTAATACCAAGGGAAGGTTAAAACAAAATCTCAGTTACAGAATAAGGATCATTTATAAAAATAAACCAAACGGTACAAAAAATCACTGAAAATCCTATTCAATAGTGTTTTTTTTCCGAGTTTCTAAACATGTCGTATTCAACTCTTTGCAAAACTCAATTTTTCAGCCTTAAAAATTGGGCGTTGTTTTAAATTCTGTATTTTTTTCTACTGAAAAGATCGAACAATTTCTCGATATGTTATTTTTAAAGATTGAAAATTATAACTATAATTTCCAGGAATTGTGGTTAGAAGTTCGAAGATTAATTAAGTAGCATTAAGATAACCAAATCATGTTTAAACTTTCAAAGGTATCATTTCTACCTGGGTAATTCTCCGCCAACTCACACAGCAGTTGCCCAGACCCCTCTTCGATTTGCGTGAAACTTTGTCCTAAGGGGTAACTTTTGTCCCTGATCACGAAACCGAGGTCCGTTTTTTGATATCTCGTGACGGAGGGGCGGTACGACCCCTTCCATTTTTGAACATGTGAAAAAAGAGGTGTTTTTCAATAATTTGCAGCCTGAAACGGTGATGAGATAGAAATTTGGTGTCAAAGGGACTTTTGTGTAAAATTAGACGCTCGATTTGATGGCGTACTCAGAATTCCGAATAAACGTATTTTTCATCGAAAAAAACACTAAATTTTTTTAAAAAATCCTCCCATTGTCCGTTACTCGACTGTAAAAAAATTTGGAACATGTCATTTTATGGGAAATTTAATGTACTTTTCGAATCTACATTGTCCCAGAAGGGTCATTTTTTCATTTAGATCAAAATTTTTCATTTTAAAATTTCGTGTTTTTTCTGACTTTGCAGGGTTATTTTTTAGAGTGTAACAATGTTCTTCAAAGTTGTAGAGCAGACAATTACAAAAAATTTGATATATAGACATAAGGGGCTTGTAAACATCACGAGTTATCGCGATTTTACGAAAAAAAGTTTTGAAAAAGTTGGTCGTCATCGATCATGGCCATTCATGGTCACCCGCGACAGACACGGACGACGAAACAAAGAGAAACGCAAGAAGTAACTTTTTCAAAACTTTGTTTCGTAAAATCGCGATAACTTCGTGATGTTTATAAGCAAATCCCTTATGTCTATATATCAAAATTTTTGTAATTGTCTGCTCTACAACTTTGTAGAACATTGTTACACTCTAAAAAATAACCCTGCAAAGTTAGAAAAAACACGAAATTTTAAAATGAAAAATTTTGTTCTAAATGAAAAAATGACCCTTCTGGGACAATGTAGATTCGAAAAGTACATTAAATTTCCCATAAAATAACATGTTCCAAATTTGTTTTACAGTCGAGTAACGGAAAATGGGAGAATTTTTAAAACTTTTTTAGTGTTTTTTTCGATGAAAAATACGTTTATTCGGAATTCTGAGTACGCCATCAAATCGGGCGGTCTAATTTTACATAAAAGTCCCTTTGACACCAAATTTCTATCTCATCACCGTTTCAGGCTGCAAATTGTTGAAAAACACCTCTTTTTTCGCATGTTCAAAAATGGAAGGAGTCGTACCGCCCCTCCGTCACGAGATATCAAAAAACGGACCTCGGTTTCGTGATCAGGGACAAAAGTTACCCCTTAGGACAAAGTTTCACGCAAATCGAAGAGGGGTCGGGGAAACTTTTCCCGATTTCGTTTGAGTTGGTAGAGAATTACCCACCTCCAAAGGTCAATTCATCGATCTCAAAAAAGCTTTCAATTCTTTGTTCCCGGAACAAAAAAATCTTGGAAAGTCTCAGGATTTTCTTTCAAAAAATAAATCCTGTTTTCCGGGTTTTTAAGACTTTGCGCGATTTGCTGAAATAAGAAAGGATGTATCTATTTCCGCATTTTTCAACATCAAAATTTTAAAGTTGTGTCGAAAAATTTTTAAGATTTAAACTATGACAAAAAAAGAAAAGTAAATCTGAAATGTTGTTTTTCTGTTGAGAAAGCACTTTGGTGGTACACCATATTCTTTTTTTTAAGTAACCTTTTTTAAACAATTCTCAATTTATGTAACTTTCGAAATATTTCGGAGAGTTTTCAAAATGTATCAATGGTATTTTGTTTAATTATGTTATTAAAACATGTAAGCAAAGTTTTGCAACATCTGGGATGTTCTAGTCCATACGAAACTTCCGGGAATTTTCAGCAAGAGGCTTACCAAAAATACAAGTCGAAACTTCAAGATTTTGACTACGGATCCTACCCAGACTGCTTCAGTGAGTGTGGTAGGCTACATTGCATTGTTGTAACAACTTATTGGGATGATCTGGGTCATCCAAGAACTGTTTGGAGTTAAGACCGGTGGATTTACCGCCGTAACAAGCAAGAGGTCGACGGGTTTTGACCCCAGAATATACCCGCATAGCTTCAGTGAGTATGGTAGACTACTATGATGAGGTGTTGGGATGTTTTAGGATGTCCTGGGTCATCCAAGCAAGAGATCGACTGGGTTTGACCCTGGAACATACCCGCATAGCTTCAATGAGTAGACTCTCTGAAATATTACGAAATCACAAAGATTCTTAATTTAAGTCATATTCTTGATTTCAAAACGATTCTCCATTTAAACACCCCCATTTCGTTGTGTAAATCAAGAATATGGTGTGCTTCGGTACCAAATTTTTACCTTTTTTTTTTTTTGTAAAAACGTTTATTCAGACTTTTGAGTTACAGCATCATTTCATACATTACAATCTAAGTGGAAATCAAGTGCGGTAATTGATAGCGAGCTTTTAGGGTCTAGAATGAAATTTACATAATTTATAAATGTTTTCAGCGCCTTTTGTTTGCTCCTAACTTCGCAGTGTTTTAGCTCTGGCAAGAGAAAATTTTTAATTTGAATCCTTCTACCTAAAATTGTCCCCAACTTTAAACGAAGGTGACGCCAAAGATGTCTTACCCTACTGCACGTTGCGAACTTATGATCAAGATCTTCAATGGAATTAGGACAGTGTTCACAGTTCGGATTCATGGCTCTGTTTTGTCTGAACATTAGCGCGGCGTGAGGGATCTTTCCGTTGACCAAAAGGTAGTAGGTTGATCTTTCAGCTGAGTTGAGTGCTTTGCTTCGGGTGTTTCTCCATACTCGATTCCAGTCGATGTTGGGGTTCTCCTCCATAACTTTCGGTACTCGCAGGTTCTCTCGATAGTACTCATGCAGAGTACTCGCCGACGGGTTCGCAGTCAGGTTCGTGGGGATGTACGGGAGCAACTTGGCCACTACCTTCAAACACGGGTAGAGTGCAGGGATACCCATTACGTTAGGTGGGTTGGACATTTGCTGCTCAAAATTCCGTGCAAAGGGGGTGTACTCTCGATCGGCGATGTACCGGCTGACCAACAACGCCTTGCACTTGTGCACAGGGAGATGCAGGTTTAACCCTCCTTTACAGACGGGTAACGCCAATTGCTCCATTGCTATTCTGTGTGGGTATTGTGCCCAGATAAAATACCCAATTTGCGAAGTTATTCTAGCGATCATCACATTTGTAATACTCAGAACGGAGGCCAGGTACCATAGCCTCGACGTTACGAAAGTATTTACTACGACAACCCTCTGCACGAGAGTGAGTGACCGTGGCTTGTACAACCACATCAGCCTCGACGTCTTCCGGACAAGCTCGTTCCAATTATGTTTTGTAGTCTCCTTCAGTGAATTGAAAAAAGTCACTCCGAGTATTTTGAGCGACTCTGCCATGGAAGGCCACGGTGGGATCTCACGTGAGCGGTTCCTGCCTATGTTCATCCCCAATGTTTTGTGGAGGTTCAACACAGCTCCAGAGCACTCTCCGAACTCAACAAATGCTTGCTTGAGTGTGTCCAGTATACAATCATCACGAACAATCACGGAAATGTCGTCCGCATAAGCTACTACTAAGTCAGAGGGGTGATTGCAGAGGGAGAGGAGTTTTACTAGGAGAGGATGAAGGTAGAGGACAAACAAGTGCATACTTAATGGGTCACCTTGTCTAACAGAGCGTTCAATGGGAAATTTTTGAGTGAGTTTCCCATTGACGAGCAATCTAGAGTACGAAGCGGACATGATTCTTTCCAAGAGCAGCAGAAATCTTTCGTTAAAACCCATACTTCTCATAACCCCCAGAAGAAACCCTCTATCAACGCGATCAAAAGCATGATCAAGATCAAACGAAATAAGTCTCCCAGCTCTGTTAGTGCAATTAATTTCAACAATTCGGTCTTTGATTGCTTGCACTGCCTCAAAAATGATTCTTTCAGAGTTCGAGCACTTTTGTTCAGAATTCACGAGATTGTTTTCTACCATAACTTTCTCTAATCTTTGCTTCAATATGCGAGAAAGCAGTTTGTAATCGAAATTCAATAAAGAAATTGGTCGGTATGATTTGATCGAGCTTTCGTTTGTCTTTTTCTTACAAAGTACAATTACTCCTTCAACAAGTTCCTCAGAAATGTTTCCTTGGAGCATTTCATTCAAAATTAGATTGAGTTGCGGATGAATGATCTCAAAGGTTTTCAAGTAAAATTCCTTTGGAATCCCATCACACCCTGGCGACTTTCTCGAGGCACTAGATTTTACAGCAAAAAAGATTTCTGATGTTGTTATTTCATCCATCAAACGATCATTTGAATCTGACCCTGCTGGAATCGACCGATTGCTCGGAAAGTTAACATTTGGTTCTACAGGTTGTTTTGAGTACAAGGATTTAAAATATTCGAACACGTGATTCTCAATCAGAGCGGGATCAGTTAGCTGACGATTTTGATGTTGAATGGACTTTATAAAGCTTGTCTTTTTCCGCCGAGTTCTTTCCCCAAGTTGAAAACCAGATATTCTTTCCCCCCCAATAGTTTGATCATTCAGTCTCTCGTAAACTTTTGAGAAATTTCGTTGAATTTGTAGCATTTGAGATTTTATTCGATTTATGTCTTCCCTTCTACTTGGGTTACCCAAGAGTCCCTCGTAAGCTTCCTTAAGCTGCCGGTAGAGATGTTCGTTATTTGCATTAAATTGCCTGAATTTTTCATTCGTTTTCCACTTGAAGAAACTACGTATTTTGGGTTTTGCACATTTAATCCACCAGCTGACCCAGCTGTTGTAATTTCTTCGTTCCCTCAACCATCGATTCCATCTCAGACCAAACTCCTCAACATTTTCGTTTGTGAGTATGTGTGAACGGATTGACCAGTAACCTCTTCCTTGCAACACTCTCAAATCGGGGAGACAACATCGAACCTTAAAAGCTTTGTGATCAGAGAATGACGTCACCAGGTACTCAGAGACTCGAAGGTGAGAAACAAGAGAGGAGGACACATATATTCGATCAAGACGAGAAGCAGCATTTGAGCGAACGAAGCTGAATGCTGACTGGTTCCTATTTAAAGAACTCCACGTGTCGTGAAGGTCCAAATTTCCAACTAATGTTTTGAATGATATACTAAAGTTACTAGTACCAGTTGAGTCCTCATTACGAATCACGCTATTGAAATCCCCACCCAAAACAAGGTGCTCAGCAGAATTTTGGAGGTAGAATGGTAGAGAGTTTTTGAAAAGGTTCTCACGAGAGCTCACATTTTGAGTTCCAGATGGTGCGTAAATATTACAAACAGTGGTCGAAGTTCCAAGTTTTACAGTGATGATGCGGCTGTCCAAGCTACGCTGGACGTTTGAATAGGGAATGTTTGCTTTTATTGCAATAGCTGTACCTCTCTTGGAATCGTCAACGTTCGTGAGAACCTCAAACCCCGGGATAGTCAAATTTGAGTTCTCGACTTCTTGTAGCAGTACAACATCTGCATCTGTTTGGCGGATAAAAGATCGCAAACTTTCAATTTTGTTGTTATTTGCAATTGCGTTAGTGTTGATTGTGCAGATATTATAGCTCATTGTAGGATGGTTCATGATTAGTTTTGTGGGGTTGAATACTCGCAACCGACTCGAGATTAGTAAATGGGATAGGTTAGTAGGGATGTTTTAATCGATGTTATTAGACCGAGTCAGTTCTCGGCTTCTTCGGACGACCCCGACCGCGTCTTGGTTTCACTTTCTGAAACTCTGACCTTTCAGCGGACGACTCGTCGGATTCAGAAACACTACTATGCACTTGTTTGATAGGGAGAGGAAGGGGAGGGGATTTGAACGGACTCCCTGACACATCGACAGGAGAGGTAGCATCGAATTGAGCTGAATCATCATACCCACGCTGCTGCAGATCTTGATCCATCAGCTCCGTCTCGTTCGCGACCGGTACGATCGTCTCGTCCGACATCGAGTCGTCTTCTGCCACGGCTGGAGTGATTGTTGAGGAGGAGGATTGCTCGACTCCATCAGTTGCGGTACTCAGGTGCGAGCAGGACGGCTGCTGCGCTGTGGTGTCGAGTTCCTTTTGTTTCGACTCAGAGGCGGCTTGGTTGAGCTGGTTGAGGTTGGTGGCGACGAAGTTCGGCAAAAGCGAGTTGATAATAGCGGTCCCTTTGTCCACAACGGTGGCGTAACTGGTCGAGTCGGTTGACTGCGCGGCCTTGAGCCGATCACTCAGGTCACTCTTCTGTCCCACGAGTTTTTTGTTGTCCGTACATGTGATTCCGGGATGCGACAGACGAGAACAATGGCGGCAAGTTTGGGGTTGACCTCTGTAAGTGACCAGGGTTTTCTCCTGCTGGACTGTCACGAACGATTGGATATGTTTCCTCAGTGTCATCCTCACCACGCGAATGCCGGAAGAGATGCCCTTGTACGCAAAGTTTTCCCCCCACACCAACTCTTTGATGCAGTGCACGTCCCCATAGTGTCGCAAGAAACCAATAAGCTCCTCGTCACGCACGTTCTCTGACAGGTCGTGGACCTTGACCTCCACCGTCGAATCGTCCATCTGCAATCGCACCTTGTATTTCACTTTGTTTAGCTCAATCTCGTGGCGTCCATCGTGCTCCTCGACAGCGTCCTGAGCGGTCTTCAGGGTATCGCACTTCACGTGAGCAGCATTCTGCACGTGGTTCATCTGCAGTCGTTTCACCTGGTCGATGCGTAGTCCCATAACATCGTGCACAAAGGAGTGAATTTCTTCGAAGCTTGGGCGCTTGGGGAACACACTGAGGTCAACCTTGAAGGTATTTTCCCGGGGTCGCACGGAGGTCATCGTCGCTGGCAATTGTTTGCTGGTAGCGAGAATGAAAGAGAAGATTTTCCTCACACCGAAGTGTGGCTGCACACGGGCAAAAAACAAACTTTTGCAGAACGCGCGGTAAATACGTCTGGTCTGGGCAAAAGCTTGCACCCAACTACCTTTAAAGCTCATATTCGAGTTTTCAACTCGATTTATTTGTTTACAAAAATAAAGTGAAAAAATGAAGTTTGGGTAAGTTATTGAGATACGTCATGATTCATAATCCGGACACTTAGTACAAGGATAGAAATCCTGTAAGCAAATATGGTAACACTGTGTTGTTGAATTCAACAACATAAAAATGTTTCTAAAATCGTCAACATTTTTTTCGATTTTGAACAACAATATTAACGAATTTGAAAACATTTGCATCGAAATCGATACATCATTTTTGTTCTTGCTGGCAAAACGTCGTGTAACAAGTTGGAAATATAGAAATATCATCAGGATGTATTGAAAATAACCCTGCAAAGAAAGAAAAAACACGAAATTTTAAAATGAAAAATTTTGTTCTACATGATAAATGGGTTAATGTGGATTCAAAAACTACATTAAATTTCTCTTAAATTTACATGTAGGTACCAAAAAAATTTACAGTTGGGTATCGGAAAATGGCGAAGTTTTTAAACGTTTTTTTTGTGTTTTCTTCGATGAAAAATACGTTTTTTAGCAATTGAGTAAGCCAATTTTACATAAAAGTTCCTTTGACACCAAATTTCTATCTCATCACCGTTTCAGACTTCAAATTATTGAAAACACCTCTTTTTACGCATGTTCAAAAATGAAAGGGGTCGTACCGCTCCTCCGTCACGAGATATCAAAAAACGGACCTCGGATTGGTGATCAGGGACAAAAGTTACCCCTTAGGACAAAGTTTCACGCAAATCGAAGAGGGGTCGAGGCAACATTTCTCGATTTCGTGTGAGTTGCTAGAGAATTACCCATTGGAGCAACTCTCTACGAAATCGGCCGATTTCGACCATTTTTATTTTTTGTATTTTTTTATTTGACTCAAACTTTGTGAGGGCCTTCCCTATGACCAAATAAGCTATTTTGTGTCATTGGTTCACCCATACAAGTCTCCATACAATTTTGGCTGCTGGCCATACAAAAATGGTATGTAAATATTCAAACAGCTGTAACTTTTGAGTGAATTTTCTGATCAATTTGGTGTCTTCGGCAAAGTTGTAGGTATTGTTGAGGACTTTTGAGAAAAAATGGATACACGGAAAAAAAATTTGCAGATTTTTTTATCAACTTTTTTTTCACTAAATCTTAATTTCCCAAAATACGTATTTTTTGATTTTCGAGATTTTTTGATATGTTTTAGGGGACAAAAATTCGCAACTTTTGAGCCATAGAGAAACATGGTGAAAAAATCTGCCGCCGAGTTATGATTTTTTGATAAAATAGTGATTTTTGGAAAAAATCGAAGTTTCATGCAAAAACAAGTTTGACATTAATTTTTAATGCAAAATTGAATTTGCAATCGAAAAGTAATTTACAGATTTTTTGATAAACGGCTCCGTTTTCAAGATATAGCCACCGAAAGTTTGATTTTAGCGAAATATTTGCAATTTTTCAATTTTTAAAAATAGTGACCATGAGTGACCATTTCTAAAAATATTTTTTTTGAAAAGTTCAGAAAATTTGCTATAGAATTGTCTAAGAGACATTGAAGATTGGACCTCGGGTTACTGAGATAGAGCCGCTTTAAGAAAAAGAAACACGAAAATTGGAGTTTTCTAAGTCTCACCAAAATAACCCACCATTTTCTAATGACGATATCTCAGCAACCTCCAGCAACCTTCCTCAACAATACCTACAACTTTGCCGAAAACACCAAATTGATCAGAAAATTCACTCAAAAGTTACAGCTGTTTGAATATTTACATACCATTTTTGTATGGCCAGCAGCCAAAATTGTATGAAGACTTGTATGGGTGAACCAATGACACAAAATAGCTTATTTGGTCATAGGGAAGGCCCCCACAAAGTTTGAGCCAAATAAAAAAATACAAATAAAATCCATTTCCGGTTCCGGTGGCAGAGAATTGCTCATTTAAAACATTATTTCTGCATGATATTTTATGTTTTCATTTTACCGTTATGGTCACTGAGACAAATTTAAAACCAATTTCATTGCTGTGGAGCATAGATTTTCAAACCAAACACTGAAAAATACTTCTCTACAAATAATACTAATAGTATTTTTTTTATTTGGTACGATTTAAAAGACAGCACAAAAAAATAAAAAAATATATAATATTTTCTCAAAGTTGCATGACTTTCTACAAGCCTTCAATTGATCTTCACACTCATTTTGGACATTAAAGCTGCTGTTCTATACAATTCCGTTGCAAAATATTAATCAGAAACAGGATCAGAATCATTATTGTTTGTTAAATTTCAAATTTGCCGGGAATTCCCGGGATTTCCCGGGAATTTTGTAATCCCGGGAAATTGGACGCTCTAGTTTAGGGTGGCTCAAGAGTGACATCCAAGCTTTTGTAGCCTGCAGCCAAAATACGAACTTGATGGATCATTGGAAGTAGCGCGAGTTCTAACACCGCCTAATAACTGGTACTGAGCTATTTCCCATAATTTTGTTGCAGTGCCGACCAGCGGGTTTTGGATTGGAAAACACTCACACACACCTTTAAAATAACCTTACATCGTATAAAATGCAGTACTCTATCACTTTGTTATATTTCTAAGAATTAATTTTCGTTCCAACCATGCAACCTTACAAAAGACTGAGTTTAATCTGCCTTAACGAGAAAACCTTCTAGAGATTCAACTTTCCACAACTATCGTTTCACCACCAGCTTTTAATATACTTTTCTTCTGAAACCTTTTGCCAGTAAAAACTTCAAAAAAAAGCTTCCAATAAATTCAATTAAGCTCCACAGTCTCGACCTCCTGCCCAAGTTTAAGGTTGCACGTTTTGACACCCTAGTTTCAGAACTACTCCGTACAACCTCCCCCCCTATGGGAAAAAAACTCGCTTCAAAACATCCATAACGGCATAATCATAATCATAAAACTTTTCGTTCGTTCTCGTGTCTCGACTTTTGTTTCGACCACCGAGCGAACACAAACCGGTCTCCTAAAAGGAAACTAGTTGTTCGGTTTAGTTTAGTAAGAACCTACTACTGCTGCCGCCATGTAGTTTGGGAGTGTAGTTGGAACAAAGTGCTTTCCGTTTTCAGCGCGACGGTTGTTAAGCTTTACAGTTTTGATACCGTGGCGGCTGCAGGCAGAGTGCAGCTAGGGCAAAACGGTTATGGTTATGATTGTCTGGGGATCGCGCGGCGAGGGGCAAGTTGCAATTTTGTTTTCGACGGTGTGGCACGTGGACCACCTGGAATTTCATACAACTCATACGAAGGTTGTAAATGTATGGTCAGTAAATAAGGCTGATTTTTGAGAAACCTTCCAACAAAACGCCTAAAAATATGCTGGGCCATTGCAAGTTCTATAGAAAAATTCTGATATTCAAAAATAACATACAAGAAGCTGGCAGCAAATAAAACTTGCATGCAAGAATGCATTTTAAACTGAGTGACATCTAGTGGTTGATAGGAGAAACTATAATAAGTCAACTATTATGTTTGTACGTTTTTACTGTTTTAACATTCTGAATGTTTGAAACACTACGTTTATTTTGATTGCTTATATTTCGAACCATCCTTGCAAAAAATCCCCTCCAAAATAGTTGGTTGATCCAACTACTCGTTGCGCCTACAAGTATGCACACATCAAATTCCACCTAAAATTCCACAACAAAATGTTACAAAGCATCGCCACCATTGGATCGATTGCCGCCAATCAAAAAACGCCTAGTTGCTGCTGTTGCGCCTGCAGGTAAGCAACTTTGAAGCACACATTTGGAATTTCAACCGCAAAATTTCGGGTCCTCCTACACACACACTTTGTAACGCTGTCACGCCCGTTGCATTGCATGAGGAACCCTCGGGCTACGCGTGACACGTGACATGTGTGCTAATTAATTTAGAAAATCCGACCACCATTGCGTGTTGTGTCAGCCATTTTTCTTCCATTATGGTGACACTGAGGGCGGGTGGCAAAGTTCAAATTATGGCATGACAAAAGCACAGTAATTTTACGATCGTTTCACAACAGTCGGTGTGGCCAGCGTTATTACTTGTTATATTTTTATTCTCTAAGCGGGTATAGTTGTTGTTGTGTTGTGACGTTTTTGCTGCAAAGTGCACTCAGTTCCATCAGCTGTGCAAAACAAAAGCTGTCCTGTTCACCACTAGGTGTTGCTGAAAAGCGTTTTTACATCTTTTTGGAAATATTTTTTATCTTCAAAGTATTTTTGTCGTTGATGTAGGTTGTATTCACTTGTATTATATGGGTAATTCTCTACCAACTCACACGAAATCGGGAAAAGTTGCCCCGACCCCTCTTCGATTTGCGTGAAACTTTGTCCTAAGGGGTAACTTTTGTCCCTGATCACGAATCCGAGGTCCGTTTTTTGATATCTCGTGACGGAGGGGCGGTACGACCCCTTCCATTTTTGAACATGCGAAAAAAGAGGTGTTTTTCAAAAATTTGCAGCCTGAAACGGTGATGAGATAGAAATCTGGTGTCAAAGGGACTTTTATGTAAAATTAGACGCCCAATTTGATGGCGTACTCAGAATTCCGAAAAAACGTATTTTTCATCGAAAAAAACACTAAAAAAGTTTTAAAAATTCTCCCATTTTCCGTTACTCGACTGTAAAAAATTTTGGAACATGTCATTTTATGGGAAATTTAATGTACTTTTCGAATCTACATTGTCCCAGAAGGGTCATTTTTTCATTTAGAACAAAATTTTTCATTTTAAAATTTCGTGTTTTTTCTAACTTTGCAGGGTTATTTTTTAGAGTGTAACAATGTTCTACAAAGTTGTAGAGCAGACAATTACAAAAATTTTGATATATAGACATAAGGGGTTTGCTTATAAACATCACAAGTTATCGCGATTTTACGAAAAAAAAGTTTTGAAAAAGTTACTTTTTGCGTTTCTCTTTGTTTCGTCGTGCGTGTCTGTCGCGAGTGACCATGAACGGCCATGATCGATGACGACCAACTTTTTCAAAACTTTTTTTCGTAAAATCGCGATAACTCGTGATGTTTATAAGCAAACCCCTTATGTCTATATATCAAAATTTTTGTAATTGTCTGCTCTACAACTTTGTAAAACATTGTTACACTCTAAAAAATAACCCTGCAAAGTTAGAAAAAACACGAAATTTTAAAATGAAAAATTTTGTACTAAATGAAAAAATGACCCTTCTGGGACAATGTAGATTCGAAAAGTACATTAAATTTCCCATAAAATGACATGTTCCAAAATTTTTTACAGTCGAGTAACGGAAAATGGGAGAATTTTTAAAACTTTTTTAGTGTTTTTTTCGATGAAAAATACGTTTTTTCGGAATTCTGAGTACGCCATCAAATTGGGCGTCTAATTTTACATAAAAGTCCCTTTGACACTAGATTTCTATCTCATCACCGTTTCAGGCTGCAAATTTTTGAAAAACACCTCTTTTTTCGCATGTTCAAAAATGGAAGGGGTCGTACCGCCCCTCCGTCACGAGATATCAAAAAACGGACCTCGGATTCGTGATCAGGGACAAAAGTTACCCCTTAGGACAAAGTTTCACGCAAATCGAAGAGGGGTCGGGGCAACTGCTGTGTGAGTTGGCGGAGAATTACCCATATATTATCTTTGCAGAACTTTCCCATGACAATAGTAATAATATTCAGTGCTTTCAATGAGATTTGAACCCAATTTTTCACAAATTCTAACAATTTTAGGCAACTTTTGACACACTGAAAAAAAATGACAGCTTTTAGCAATTTTTGTGATATTTTGACACTTTTTGAAAAAAAAAATATTACAATTTTTGACAAATTTTGATGATTTTTGATAATTTTTGATAATTTTTGATAATTTTTGATAATTTTTGATAATTTTTGATATTTTTTGATAATTTTTGATATTTTTTGATAATTTTTGAGATTTTTTGATAATTTTTGATAATTTTTGATAATATTTGATAATATTTGATAATTTTTGATAATTTTTGATAATTTTTGATAATTTTTGATAATTTTTGATAATTTTTGATAATTTTTGATAATTTTTGATAATTTTTGATAATTTTTGATAATTTTTGATAATTTTTGATAATTTTTGATAATTTTTGATAATTTTTGATAATTTTTGATAATTTTTGATAATTTTTGATAATTTTTGATAATTTTTGATAATTTTTGATAATTTTTGATAATTTTTGTAAATTTTTGATGATTTTTGATAATTTTTGATAATTTTTGATAATTTTTGATAATTTTTGATAATTTTTGATATTTTTTGATATTTTTTGATATTTTTTGATAATTTTTGATAATTTTTGATAATTTTTGATAATTTTTGATAATTTTTGATAATTTTTGATAATTTTTGATAATTTTTGATAATTTTTGATAATTTTTGATAATTTTTGATAATTTTTGATAATTTTTGATAATTTTTGATAATTTTTGATAATTTTTGATAATTTTTGATAATTTTTGATAATTTTTGATAATTTTTGATAATTTTTGATAATTTTTGATAATTTTTGATAATTTTTGATAATTTTTGATAATTTTTGATAACTTTTGATAATTTTTGAAAATTTTTGATAATTTTTGATAGCTTTTAATAATTTTTGATAATTTTTGATAATTTTTGATAATTTTTGATAATTTTTGATAATTTTTGATAATTTTTGATAATTTTTGATAATTTTTGATAATTTTTGATAATTTTTGATAATTTTTGATAATTTTTAATAATTTTTGATAATTTTTGATAATTTTTGAAAATTTTTGATAATTTTTGATAACTTTTAATAATTTTTGATAATTTTTGATAATTTTTGATAATTTTTGATAATTTTTGATAATTTTTAATATTTTTTGATAATTTTTGATATTTTTCGATAATTTTTTGAAAAAAATAAATTTTGAAAAATTTTGACAATTTTTGACAATTTTTGACAGTTTTCGGCAATTTTTGACAATTTCTGACAATTTTTGAAAATTGTTTACATTTTTTGACTATTTTCGACAATTTTTGACAATTTTTAACAATTTTTGACAATTTTTGTCAATTTTTGACAATTTTTGACAATTTTTGACAATTTTTGACAATTTTTGCCAATTTTTGACAATTATTGACAATTTTTGACAATTTTTGTTATTTTTTGAACATTATGACAACTCTTGTCAATTTTTGACAACTTTTGACAATTTTGACAATTTTTGACAATTTTTGACAATTTTTGACAATTTTTGACAATTTTTAACAATTTTTGACAATTTTTGACAATTTTTGACAATTTTTGACAATTTTTGACAATTTTTGACAATTTTTGACAATTTTTGACATTTTTTGACCATTTTCGACAATTTTTGACAATTTTTGACAATTTTTGACAATTTATGACAATTTTTAACAATTTTTGACAATTTTTGACAATTTTTGACAATTTTTGACAATTTTTGACAATTTTTGACAATTTTTGACAATTTTTGTCATTTTTTGAACATTATGACAACTCTTGTCAATTTTTGACAATTTTTGACAATTTTTGACAATTTTTGACAATTTTTGACAATTTTTGACAATTTTTGACAATTTTTGACAATTTTTGACAATTTTTGACAATTTTTGACAATTTTTGACAATTTTTGACAATTTTTGACAATTTTTGACAATTTTTGACAATTTTTGACAATTTTTGACAATTTTTGACAATTTCTGACAATTTTTGACAATTTTTGACAATTTTTTGACAATTTTTGACAATTTTTGACAATTTTTGACAATTTTTGACAATTTTTGACAATTTTTGACAATTTTTGACAATTTTTGACAATTTTTGACAATTTTTGACAATTTTTGACAATTTTTGACAATTTTTGAAAATTTTTGACAATTTTTGACAATTTTTGTAATTGTTTTTGTTGTACTTATATTTATTTTTGATTTTTTCGTTAATTTATGTCAAATTAATCAATATGTTTCAATTAAATTCTAGTTTTGTATTTTTTTTGTCCATATTTGTAATTTTTTATCATGTTGCATCAATTTGCTCCAATCATTATATCTTTCGTCAATCTAAGTCAATTGTTGTAAATTTGTTTGGTTGTTTTCATATATCTTTGTTTTTTTTGTTCATTTTTGTCAAATGCATCAACTTGTTTTTAATTAGCTTCAACTTTTATAATTTGTTATCACTTTCTGTAATTATCTGTCAATTTTCATCAGTTTTGCATTTTTCAAAAAGTTTTGATTTTTTTATCAACTTTGACATTTTTTTGTCAATTTTTTATAATTTTTTTGTTATTTTCTGTCAACTTTGTAAATGTTTGTTAATTTTTTGTCGATATTTGTCATTTTTTAAAAAGATTTGTCAATTTCAGGAACTATTACACTACGTCAAACAAACAAACAAACTCGCACTTTTTGACAGTTTATGAGCTTGCCTGATTTGTTTGTTTGCCAGGATTTGTTTGTACAAACGTCAGCCTGTATACATTTTGCCTTGTTTGCGAGTTTGGCAAACTGTCAAACACGAAAAAGAGCGAGTTTGTTTGTTTGCGGTAGTGTAATAGCTCCTTTAGGTCTGCGAATGAGTGATTTTGACACCGACTTTTGGAGATTCTGCAACTCCATGTCCTGCTTCTCAGAGTATGCCAAATCTGTAACTTATAATGTTCATACTGTTGATTTATGTATGTTTCTTCAATCGATCAAATTACCACCATTTTTGTAAGGCGGCAACTGAGTGTAGCTAATATTATTGTTATTTGTTCGCCCCCACCCTCTCGCCCCAAAACGAGGTGCTGTAAAACGTGAAACACCGATAGGAGGGGGAGCACTTCTTACCCAAGGGTTAGTAGGTTATCTTTCTTGCTGGTGCTGCTCGTTGTCATCGTCATTCGCAACAACAACAACAACACCAGTACCAGCAGCGAGTGCTTTTGTATGCTAATTGCATATTACCAGGGGTTTGACTCTCCGCGCACGCCATCTCTGGGAAGTTTGTGTTTCGCTTAGCTTTGTTGCATAAATACGGGCGCGCGCTTTGCTTTCCCCACAGCTGCTGCCATGTACTGGCCAGCAGGTCGTATGTAATTTTAAGCATGTAGCACTTTAGTCAGGGTTCTGTGAGGTGCTGGGAATTTTGTACTTTCGGTGCACGTTTACCTCCCACGCCCAACCCTTTGGTATTCCTCCAGGCGCTTTTCAGATAGAAGAAAGACGTTTATGGTTTTGGCAAAACGGGCTCCCACCAGATGGTTCAGGTTGACTGCGAATGCAAAAGTGGTGTTCCACACGGGCTGGGATGGCTTTTTTGTTGTGCTGCTGTAAAGAGCAGCAAAAAATGACTGGGTTGGACTTTTGGTAAATGAAAGGGGTTGAGGATATGCTCTGATGGACGCAAAATGTGACCAAAACACTTTAAGTTGTGTTGAAGTCAAGTTAAATTTTGGTAAGATGGTCTAGCTTACATTTGCGATTTGAACCAGTAAAGAATTGTAGGGGAGTTTGATTTGAGTGCTTTTTCTATTCACCACTAGGTGTCACTGAAGCAATAATGCGAAACTTGTCCACTTTCTATTTGAGACCCGTGGTATTTTAAAAAGAAGTTAATGTAATTGGATTAATTAATTTCTATTATTTGCAACAAACAAATCTAGCAGTGAATTCCAACGCATTCCCATTTCCTGCCATTTCTCTTTCGCCTAATTACCTCAACAAACTGTTGAAGTAGCTCGTCCCTCGTCCACATTTTATTTCCACCATTTGATTCCTCAGTACGCACACGTGCCCACCCTTGCCGAGGCAAAGTCCAACGAACCAAAAATCACGTAATTGTAATTAGAGCAAACGGAAGCAGTCGGAGAACCGTTCGGTCCGGTGTCTGACTTCATGGGTAATAGTTATTTCCACACCGGTGACCACTCCCCAGAGGAGGGGATGAAAAACTTTTCCTGGAAGAGGAAACGGCAAATTGATATTTTCATTTGAGAGTGTATCCGAGCGTTTTAGCTCGTTTTTCATAATAATTGTGCAGCTAAATCATTTTAATTGCCATGTTTGATAAACTGTTTCAACTAAATTGTACCGTTTTAGAAAATTTCTACAATTTGAGCAAACTCCAAGCTAACTTACCCAAAACTCGGTTTCGAACAGAGCTCGTTAAGCAAGCTCGAGCTATTTCTTCAACTTCGACGTTCAAAGTTGGCCCACAGTCAACACAGGAAACTTCCCAGCAACTAAGCCAAGTCGAAATTGCGCCCTAATGTATGCAAAACGAGCATCGCTCAACACACATTAGACACAGAGTGAGCCCCACCAAATGTAGACTCCACCAGAGTACACGACGGTTCTTCCTGGTGCAAACTGGTTCCGGGTTAGTGCCACTCAAAACAAATATTTTATCCACTTTTGCAGATAATCGGAAAGTAAACCCGGTCGGGCGTAAGTGCAGAAACTGCACTCGGCATACATTCGATTTTCGTCGGGGGGGAAAATGCCATTACGAGTTCCGTACCGACTGGCCGAATGTGTTTGGTCTGGTCAGTTTTGGTTGTAATCGGTCCCCGGATTACCGTTTGTCGTTTGGGGTTGGACCACCCATTTTCGAATGGAACTTCTTTTAGTGGGAAAGTGTGGGACTATTTTTGTTTTGAGAATGACACGGAAAATATCTGATGAAATTGCAACAAAAAAAATGGTTGATCTACGAGTTTTCGAGTTATTTGGAAAAATCTATGTAAAATAACAATTTCTCTTGTTTGTCAGCAAAACCACATAACTTCAAAAACTAATCACTAGATGTCACTTGAAATAAATTGCAATATTGCATGCAAGTTTATTGATGTCTAAGCCACTTGGATCAAAGCTTTCATCTTTAGCCATCTGGGAAGGAGCAGAGCAATTCTCTGAAATGTCGCTAATTTATTTTTCATTTGTATGAAACATTGTCGATCGATTCCCTATGTCCAAATACGCCATTTTGCATCATCAGTTTTTTCATACAAGTCTTCAAACCAATTTGTGAGCTGGCCATAGAAAAAAAAACCATGAAAATATTCGAAAATCTGTATCTCACGAAGGGATTTTTTGATTGATTTAGAGTCTTTGGCAAAGTTGTAGGTTATGCTAACGACCATTCAAAAGAAAAATTGTTACACTCAAAACAATAATTTCTTTCAAAGGTACACACCACGCGGCTTTTCAGAATGTGCCATAGACATTGTTGCCAGTGATTTTCTGCACTTTTAGTGCAGTTTTTAGTTTTTTGAAAAAAAAAGCTGGCAACAATGGCAAGCGATTCGAAGAAAAAGCAAGGGAATGATGGAAAGAGAGGAATCACAAATCCGTATAAATAATTTCAACATTTTTCAGGTGTAAACCGAAAACGCGATCTAAAATTAAAATGGAAGAATAAGGCTTTTAACTGCTTATTTAATTGTCGGTGTACAGGACGCCGCACTGTTTTATCATTTTCTGACGTATACATTCAATTTTGCAGTCCAAACCCAGTCATTGAATTGGAAAAATAAAATTCTTTTTCAAATTTTCTTTTCTTGATTTGTGTGCACCTAAATCGAAGACCAAGATTGTTTACTTTTTGCTCTTTGGTCTGACAGTCTTGGTCTGACAGATTTGGTCTGTCAGTTTTATCATGGATTTTGGTCTGGTCTAGGCGAGGGATAGGACACAGCACCTTCCTGAGAAAAAGATCAACAAAACCAAAACGCGCAGTATATAGCGCGTTAGCGCGCGTTTGTCGAAAGTGAGGCGCGTCGTTTCGAGGCTGGTATGCGGCGTGTCTTTTTGGGCAATACGCGCAATAACCCATTTTGTGTAACATTTTAACACAAAAACTCAATTTTGACAAATTTTGATATTGAATTCTGAAAAATGGCAAAAACATTCAACAAATAATTTAAAATGTAAAATTTAATTCTCAATAAAGTATACGAGGGCAGCGAATGACCAACAAGGTTAAAGTTGCCATAAATAAATGAATAAACAACAACAATCAAGTAAAATTTAGAATAAGAATAATAAGAACAATAAAAAAATCAACTAACTTATTTGGACTTATTTGAATTTTCACTTTTTTGAATCACTAGTCCATTCCAACAGATTTTCAATCGATAATATCTTGGACCTGATTTACAATGTTAAAAAATTAAACTTGTGTGAAATTTTCTCATATTATTGAAAAAACTACATTCAGATTTGTGAAATCACGACTTAAATCTCAATAAGATAAAATAATTTGACATAATAACTCAAACCAAATCCTACAAAATATATTTATTTAAAGGACAAGTACAATATAAGCTCTATTTGTATGTTCCAAATTATTATGTAACCCAGAATTATAAACATAAAAACCATCTCCTCATACCTTATATGATCAAATTTCTTAAATTGACGAAACTTTCTTAAACAGCATGAAAAATGTCTGGAGCATTTGTATTTTAAATTACTGCTACTTTTTATAGCTTCCTGGAATCAGTCTGATTATATTTATTATTATTACAAAACTATATGCTTATTAGATAATACACTACAGACTCACACTTACACTTACAAACTTCCAATACATTTAATACATTACGCATTCAACATTTTTCATCGGCCCGATGAAATTCCCAAAACCCCCATTCCAAACCTCCCTTAAATAATCCGTTCACTTTTAAAAGTCGCATGGGTTCCCTGCACTTTTGCCACCAGTGAACAACAAAAACATCCCCTCCCAAATCCCCACGGAACTGTATGGGCGTAGCCTTGGAGCACAGTGTGGAAATTTACGTTCTTAGATATTTTTGGATGTACACTCAAACCCCGATGGTTTGACACCAACTGTTGTCAAACGAACGGGGTCACTTTTTAGCTTGACACCTCTTTTACATGGAGTTCATACACACTACCAAACGATTAGTGTGATAGTGTGCGTGAGCGCTGTGTAAAAAGTGACAGTTCGTCACTTTTTAGTTTGACTTTGACCAACCAACGGGGTACAAACTAAAAAAGTGTCAAACGAAAAAGTGACCAACCACCGGGGGTTGAGTGTACCGTGCAGCAATCAAATTGTCTAAGAATATTGAATTGTTCATTGTGGCACCCCCTACAGCGTGGTGCAGACCCGTTATGCTATGCTATGCTAACCCAGAATTATAAACATAAAGATGATTTATTTTCTCTAATAACTCATCAATTCAGGAAACATTTTTATGATTTTAAATTGGAATTCGAAAAGACTTTCAAATATTTGCACAATGAGCCAAAGTGGCAAAAGTGAAATTTGTTGATTTCATCATTTTGTTGTTCAAAATTGTGCTTTAGTTAAACTTACTCGGTGAGTGCCATAAAAATTGCACCCAATAATCCATTACACAATAAAACTTGAATGCAAGTTGGAGCAACCGTTTTGGCGACACCTAGTGGAGAATAGACGAATCTGTTAATTCTCAACACGAATCTTTCCGTGCAAAGCTCATCCTCGGTTCCAGAACCAGCTTCGATGGTTGATCTTCCCAAAATCCGATTCCGAAATTGGACGGTAGATTTAGCCCCGGCCGACGTCGAGACAACATTCTAATTCCCAAATCGGTCACCTAGGTTGGGGTGGCGAACACACCAAGTCCGTTCCTATTTGATAGAAAATGTCTGCTTTTTAGCACGTTTAGGGTACGCAGTCGTAACTTTGACAACCGAAACTCGACCTCGAATGTAAATTCCAACATCCTACCGTCTACCCTGAATTGGAAAATCTAGTTAGGGACTCGATGCCCGGAAAAACAACCCGGGAAGGGGCACAAATGTTTGCAAATGAAGAGATATACCTTGACAACGACAACAACAGCAACCGAACCATCGTCAGATAGTCTAGTTCTTTGGAAAAGGGAAGGGAAGGGTCCCTTTAGCGCAGAAAACCAAAGTTCCTGGTGATGACGTTCACCTGCTGCTGGGCACCTGTCCGTACCAGGCCAAATTTACATCTTGTTGCTTTGCTGTTTAAAAGAGGGGGGGAGGGTGAGGTGCACTCTAGTTGTGATGATAGATTATGTAAATATTTTAAACTATATGCCATTTTATCTCGTCACACACGATTTATTAGTTTGCTTGCTGTTTGGTGGTGCAACGATGCAGTGCGCTGGAATTCTCTAGAAGGAGGAATTTCGTATGCCAAAAATGCTGCAGGGTACGACATGTTATCCCCTTAATGTGGGGATTTCTGTGAGAACGGCATTGGAATTTTAAGTAGCATTATTGGACGGATGGGAATTGATGTGTAGAATGTGCGATGCTAGAATTTGGTGCCATTCTACGAGTTTAATTTTTGAATGAATCATCATGATCGCAGAGTCTTGATTGGAGTTCATCCTAAAGCTACAATCTTCTTTTGAAAGTTGAAAATTCCTAAGTAGGTACTAAAGCAAAGTAAAATTATAATGAGTTGTGGTCGTATAACTGGCCTAGATTGGATTCCCCGATCATGCAGCTATGAGACCTTTTGTGAGCTCCTTTTGGAACTTGTGGGCTCTTGTGGGCACTTGTTTGGCACTTGTGGGCATTTGTGAGGTCTTGTGGACTTTTGTGAGCACTTGTGGGCTCTTGTGGGTACTTGCAGACACTTGTAGGATCTCGTGAACTCTTGTTGGAACTTGTGGACACTGGTGGGATCTTGTGGGCACTTGTGGGCACTTTTAGGCAGGGGTTGTGGGATTTTGTGAGCACGTGTGGGCACTTGTTTGGCAATTGTTTGACACTTGTAGGCTCTTGTGGGCATTTGTTTGACACTTGAGCACTTGCGGACACTTGTGAGTGCTGTTGTGGACACTTGTGGGCTTTTGTGTGTACTTGTGGTCATTTGCGGGTATTAGTGAGCTCTTGTGGGCACTTGTGGACTCTTGTGAGCACTTGTAGACACTTGTGGGAAAATGTGAACTCTTGTGGGAACTTGTGGGATCCTGTTGGCACTAGTTTGACTCTTGTGAGCCCCTGTGGTCACTTGTGGGCTCTTAAGGGAACTTGTTAAGCAGTTGTGAGCCCTTGTGGGAACTGGTAGGCACTTTTTGATTTTTACACAATTAATACACAAACATTTACATAGTTGCTAATACTTCTAACCTTCTACTCTCTCTATTTTTCCCCAGGAAATTGAGCACTGCTACTACCACGGTACGGTGAAGGACTACCCGGGAGCTAGTGCCGCCTTCCACACCTGCAACGGCGTCAGCGGTGTGATACACGTCGGGAACGAAACGTTTGTTATACATCCATTTTACGGGGGCGATCTATCGGTAAGTTGCGGCTGAGACCTCTTGTCTGTGAAACCACCATCAACCTTCCCAGTGTCACCATCTCGACTCGGAAGTAGATTTGTATAAAAATTGTTTAAGCTGAAAGCACACACAGGTTGGTCAAAAATTACAGGTCAATAATATCACAAATTAAGAGCTCTACTGTGGAAGTCTAATATCGGTTAATGTCGTGAGTTCTTACTTGAAAGATATGCTTTGGACCCTTAAGGCCTGTTATGTTGTTCTTCACCTCGTATGGGCTCTTGAGGGCTTTTAGAGACTCTTTGCAACGCTTCTTGGATTATTAGATGCCTGTAAGCTAATATAAGTATTTTAGGCATTCATGAGCACTTGTGGACTCTGTGGACTTGCGAGCATTTGTGGCCACTTGTGGGCTCTTTTGAGCTTTTGTAGGCTCTTGTGAGCTATTGTGAGTTGTGTGCTCTCAAGGTTATTGTCGGCTCTTGTGTGAATTTGTGATCTACTGTGGGCTCATGTGAACTCTTTTGTACACTTATTTAGAATTCTTGAGAGCACTTGTGTGATCTTATGTGCGCTTGTTCTACCTCCCAATTTGATCCCGCATACTTTTGTAAGATTATTTTGGGCTCTTGTGGGCACTTTTCAGCTCTTTTTGGGTCGTGTGGGCTCTTGTAAGTTTTTGTGAGCACTTGTCAGTTCTTATGGGCTTATGTGAGCTCTTTTGGGCTCTTGTGAGTTTTTTATGTGCTTTTCTATGCTTTTGTGAGCACTTGTTAGTTCTTTTGGACACTTGTGAGGTCTTTTGGTATCGTGTGGGCTCTAGAGTGCCTTTGTTAAATTTAGTGCCTCTTGATTTTAGAATCTCCTAAATTCAACATCCCAATTAAAATCCACAACAAATCAATCGTCATAGCCCTCCCTCGCATAATCTACGTCACTCGTCACTGACATTTATCGATTGCGCGCTTCCTCCCCTCCCGGATTGGAACTTATCACGTTGTTGACGTTGATTGTAAATCGCTCGTCGTTAAGCGCGACGCCCCGGAGCTGCTAATATGTGTCACTGTGATCAACTCAATCGCTTGATGGGAATCGCGCGCGCAAAACCGTTCCCATCCGAGTGTGGAAAATATTCATTTATTAAATGATCGTACGTCAATTATGAGACTATCTCTCGCTCTCTGTCATCGCGTTCGGTCCAATTTTGGCCAGATGTCGCTGCGCGGAAGTTTTTTTTTATGATTGATACTCGTCGTCGTTTTCCCCCGCTTAACAGTGGGGTGCCTGTCTGTAGCTGTCTGCTCCGGTGGTTTTGATTCGATTATCGTTAATGACAAATTATGTGACGAATTCGGTGTGTTGAGTCCAACCCTTTTCAAGGGTGGAGTGGATCCCGGAGGGCTCCATTTCAAGCGTGGAAAATTGGATCAAGCGAGGAGCTTCCAGGATTTTTTACTTTCAAAAATAAGCAAATTATTTACGTCACTCATGGAAGGGAGCCCAAAATGGCGCCGGGGAAAAAAACTCGCGGCTCATCAAATTAGGCTGCAAATGATGGATCCTTTTTAGCCACGGGGAAAAATGGACAGGAGGGGCGGGGAACTTTGTCCTCATTAGTCCGCGCACTCACATGAACCAGGCGGTTGCACATGAGTCAAAAGCAGAGGCCAAATTTAAAACCTTCGGCTTCATTTCGTGCAAAACGAGGGTTGGCTTTTTGGTAACTCACGAACGAGGAAAAAAAAATCTGTTTGTACGTGAATTTCCGCCGCTGCCGTCATTACCACTAAGGGAGAAGCCAACCTTTAAAAAATCATAATTCTTGCGAACTGGAATGGTTAGGCCAGTAACGAGACTCATTTAACCCAGACGAGTAAAATAACCTGGGGTTTCTTGCCAAAGGCACGGTGAATAGGTTTTCTATCTGGGTGTGTGGGCTTTTGTCAGCTGATGAGCAAATTGTGAGCTTTTGTGAGCTCATGTGAGTTCTTGTGGGCTCTTGTATGCTCTTGTGAAATTTTATGAGCTGTTGTGTGCTCTTGTGAGCTCTTTTGTGCGGTTTATTTAGTTTATGATCTTGCAGGTTTTGTGGGCTTTTGTCAGCTAATGAGCGATTTGTGAGCTCTTGTGGGCTTATGTGAATTCTTGTGGGCTCTTGTGAACTATTGTGAGATTTTATGTGCTGATGATTGTGTCTTGTAGAATTTTAAAGATGGTTTGATCAATGATTTTTTGGAATCCTGTATGATATTGAAAGATTTGTGGGAATTTTGTGGGATTTAGGAATATTGTGACTATTCTTAGTTCTGGTATCTAGTGTACAGTTAACTCTCTACAGCCCAAATTTTTTTCGATTTTTTTTATTTTTCCCTTGTTTAGGAGGTCATTTTGAGCAACTTTTGTTCTACGAAAAACTTTACTTCTTTTGTTTAATGTTTTTCTTGTTCGATTTTTAGTATTTTAGTTTGCATTTATCTTGTTTAGTTTATGTTTGTTTTTGGTAGTATTTGACCTATTCTACCACTTCCTATTATTACATTTTGCCTATCTAATTATTTCATGTTTTTACAGTCATTTTTTTCAATTTTTTGCTTGTTTTTCACATTTTTGCCTTCCTTACCTTACTGAGGGAAGGCTATAAAATCACTCGAAAAACGAAATTCTTAACTTGACCTCCTAGACTCACCTTCATGTATACATATCGACTCAGAATCAAATTTTGAGCAAATGTCTGTGTGTGGTGGGATGTTGATCAAAAAAATTTGCACTGATTTATCTCGGCACTGGCTGACCCGATTTGGACCGTTTTGGGGTCCCATAAGTCGCTATTGAAAATGATAAAGTTTAGTTAAGTACTTCAAAAGTTATGCTAAAAAACGAATTTGACAAAAGTCCGGAAGATTGTAAAAAGGGTGGTTTTTGTAAGAAACCTTGTCATACATTTACATACATGTACATTTTTAGAAAGGTATTCGAAAGACCTTTTCAACGAGTTCAAAAAATTGAAGATCTGACAAACCTATCAAAAGTTATAAGCATTTAAGTGTTATTTATGAACTTTTTGGAGGCCGGATCTCAGATATTTTGACAAAAACGTTGTCCGGATCTAGCATGCGACTTATCGTTGGGTAAGTAATCAAAAGACCTTTTCAACGAGTTCAATAGATTGAAGATCTGACAACCCTATCAAAAGTTATAAGCATGTGGAGGCCGGATCTCACACATTACCTAGCATTACACTCAAAATGTGAGAAAGGCGCCAACCACCTAATGGTGGATTAAGTAACGTTTTTGCTATAAAATTGCACCATTATCATTTAAATTTAAAAAAATGCGTAGAGGCATAGTCTGGAAAATTAGAAAAATTACTGCATACTACTTTTTACTTAAAATATAGGAAATGTTAGTAAAAATCACAGCCAAAAATGACCCCTAAAAAATTACATTTTTAAAAACATTCGCAAAGTCACATAAAACAAGTAAAACTTCCAACCCAGATATTTTCTAAAATTTTAAGAGTTCATCTTTCCAATGCTTTTTAAAGATCAAAAATTGGTTGTTAGGTGGATTTTTGGCGATTTTTTTAAATCGAAGCCCGCCTAAAGACGGGGTTGGGTTGTAGAGGGTTAAACCGTAGTGGTGTCAATTTAGCTTTAAAATATGTTAACAACTTTCAATGAAGTACTCTCCCCCTCCGTGCCTTCAAGTGGAGAGTAATTTAAAACGGAACACCTCCATTGTTCAAAACTTGTACCCTCCTCAGCATCGCCCCGGGGCTAATTGCTTAAGCCTCCCCCTCCGGTCTCTGTCATAAGTGTTTCGCTATATCGAACATAATTTTTGACACCTTCGAACAACTTTTCCAACCATCATCCAGAGCACCCGCCCTCGTCAAGTAAAACGACCAATTGAAATTCGACCAACTTACGGGGCAAACTTTGTCTTCAACCTTCCTCTGAACCTCATGAACGTCGTAAATCGCTCCCTGCTCCCCCGCTCTATTTTGGTTTCGCAACACGTGGCTCTGATGCGAATAAAACTGGCTTCCACGCACGCTGTGACACGGGATTTGTTTTATGACGTGCGTGAAACGTGCTTTCGCTTTTCGAAACAAAGGAATCGGGATATATTTTTGAATGCGAAACCTTTTATTTTTTAAAAAAATAATGTTCAATGTTCTACAAAATTTCAGATTATTTTAAAGGAATTGCCTAATTTTTTTTTCTTTAAATTACAATCTTTCTTTGTCATTCCTCTCAGAAAAACTGTGCAGATGTGATTTTTATGGCATTGAGGTAATTACTGGTACTAAATAAACAATGCGCAATAAAATCTACATCAAACCTTGTGAGTTTTGGAAAATATTCAGTGACATGGTCTGCCTACTGAATTTGGAACTGCAAACTCTTGCGATCAAATGTGGACTCTTGTGTGGCACTTTTTAGAATTTCTGAACCAACTTTTAATCATCTGGACACTTGTGGACTTTAGTGGGTTCTGTGGACCAATGTGCTCTCGAAAGGGCACAACATGAAATCTGTGTCAAAAACACAGATTTTGTGAACAGTTTATGCCTTATCAAAAGATTTCTTTCAATGAAATATAAACTCGTCTAACAAAAATCAGAATGAACTTGTTGGTCCAAACATTTTCCCAGAAAAAGCAACTTCTGGGAAACCAATAAATCCCAAAAAAAATCAAACCCTAAGCCTTCTGTCTCACACATGATCAAATTCCAAAACACTTCTCGGCATCATCATTGATTGATACTATCTGACAGCCGGATGGCCGAGCCTGCCATTCATCAGTTCTGACACAGATTTAATGCTCTGTCTCAATCGGCCCCGGATGCTTGCCCGACCATGTCCCGGAGAATCCATAATTGAATCGTCGTGCAAAAGCAGCAGGAATATCAATTCCGGCAGGGGAACCCATTCCGGCACTGCATACAATCCGAACAGTCCAATAACAAAAACTTTGTCGGAATATAAATTTTCAAACAAAATAGCCCGGTCCCATCAGCCGGAAAAGAGCCGGACCCTGCTATACGTTCACACAATGTGTTTTCGTATGATCCACTGTTCTGCATACATATAGAAATCTGTCTCTCTCGCCCGATTCCCGGACAAAACTGACAAAATGATGGATATCAGTGGCCCAACTTTTCTACCAGCGTAGCCGGGCTTTCTCCTTTTAGGATGGAATTTGGGGATGCTCAAAGTAAACTTTTGTGCGACTATTATGATTACACTCAAACCCCGATGGTTTGACACCAACTGTTGTCAAACGAACGGGATCACTTTTTAGTTTGATACCCCCATTACACGGAATTCACACACACTATCAAACGTTTGTTTTGATTGTGTGCGTGAACGCCGCGTGTTAGTTTGTCACGTTTTAGTTTGACTTTGACCAACCAACGGGATACAAACTTAGAGAGTGTCAAAATAAAAGTGACCAACCACTGTGGTCGACAGTACATTTATTCTGAAATCTTCTTGAGCTCCTGTGGGGTTTTATGGGGTTTTGTGGGCTCCATAAACTATTGAAATCATATATTGTTTACATTTTTCTTAGGCTCTTGTGAGGTCTTGTGAGATCTAGCAGACGGTGTGAGGTGTTACTTTTTCATTCTTTTGAACTTTTGCAAACACTTTGTCGAGTTTGTGGGTTCTTGTGAGATTTTTGGGATTTTTTGAGATCGATTAAAACTAAAGAACTTTGATTTTTAGCTATTTTTGGATCATTCGAATGGGGTCTTGAGATCCTTTGAGCTCTTATAAGTTTTTGTGGACTCTTTAAAATGTACTTTTGTAGACTTCTGTAAAGTTTGTGGTCACTTTTGAAGTTTGTGGGGTTTTGTGTGATCTTATTGAGCAATTCCAGCTCAAATCAGGAATTTTTCTGGTACTCGACCCTCTCCGATTTCAATGAAACTTTTTAAACATGTTATCCTAGGCCTATATAAGCCATTTTTGTGTATATGGAGCCAGTTGCACTCGATAATGAAATTAGAGAAGGGCTTTAGGGTTTTAATTATTTTTGTATTTTGTAAATTAAATATTGCTGTATCTCTAAGCCGTTACATCGTTTCAAAAAGTGGTCTAAGACAAACTTGTAAGAAATTAGACGGGCTTTTTGAAAAAATACACTGAAAGAAAAATAAACGCCAATTCTATGAGATTTTTCAATTCTTAAGTTTAAAAGTTAATTTAAAGGTCGTTTTTTTCGCTCATTTTTTTGTGAAAATAGCCTAAAATGTGACAAAAAGACTCTCGAAAAATGCAGAATGGTTTGTCTCTCCTAAAATAATACAAAAATTATTTACTTAAACTGTTTTTTTTTTTTTGACAAGTGGTCTAAACGTCAACATTTTCAAATAGCTGTCAAAGGCCTTGACAAAGGCAAACTTATGGGAAATTGTACGAGCTTTCCGGTAAAAATATTTTCGAGACTGAAAAATCAAGTCTGTCATATAGAAATTGCCAAAAACCACTAAAAAACCTATTTTTTCAACATTTTTATTTTTAAAACCGCTATATGTTCACAAGGATTTGACATAGGACAACGGTCAATATGGAGACTTTTATGTAAAATTGTCTGGGAAATCGATTCTCTTTATCGGTTTTTGAAAATTTTGACGTTTAGACCACTTTTAGAAAAAAAAAAACAGTTTTAGCAAATGTTTTTTTTTAAGGGGAGATATACCATTTCTGGTACAAAAGTATCAGAAAAAATCCCGATTTGAGCTGGAATTGCTCAATTAGCTTAGATTTTGCTGTTTTTTTATATTTGACGCTTGTGCTGTTTTGTATTATTTTGCAAGCTATTGTTCGCATGAATAAAGTCAACAAATCACATGAAATATATTCTTTTCGATTCTTTACGATACTTGCGGGACAAGATTCAATATAAAAATTCGATCAACCCTAGTCCTCCATCCAGTGTTCCGCAGATGAAGATGCGAAGGTTATCACTCGGACTCGGGGTGTCGTTTTTCTTTCACCCCCTCCCCCCGTCAAACTCCTCCAGTTAAAATTCTACTCCAAAAGGATCAAACCAAAGTCAACTTCCCACAGAAGGCGCCTTATCTAGGTTTCTCGTTGCTAGAGTGGCACTGAGCAAGGATTGGAAATGGCCAACTTTTGTGCACCCTTTTATAGATCGGTGTCCCGCCCCTTAAAGTTCACATTTTCACACACGCACACACATGTTCCGAAAGGATGTAGATAAATATATTTTCGAGAAAGAGCCAACATCAGCATATAAATACCAACCTCTCCTCATCTCTTGGCGCCGCCAAGGGATTCGATTTGCAATGGTGCGGAAAATTCTAATTTCATTTTAAATTAAGATAAAATTATACCGTAGAATATATTATCGCCAGCTCGCTCACTCGTGTGTGTGCGGGGTGTCGAAGATGGATGGTCCGGCTGGAACGGCCGGAAAAGTTCCGGAAGGAGAAGGCGGCCGGGTTCCGTCGATCGGACAGTCTAGATATAGATCGAACAGTTTGAGAGATGCGGGCTGGCAGCTGCTGCTAGAGGTCTCAAAAGAGTAAATCTTGTTATCGAGCCAAGTGGAAAACTTTTCCCAGAAAGGCCCAATCGGGAAGGGTGGAACTTGAAATTAGCAACGGAATCATAACATTTGTTTAGTTTTATCTATTGTAAAGAAATTCAGTATTTTTGTATAGCATAAACAAGTTGCAAAAATACGTTTTTTCAGCGCGTGTGGTACATTTATCCAACGATATTTAACTATTTTAAAATGATCAAATAATAGTTAACAATAATTTTGAAAGAATTGTCAAAGTGTGATGATTTTCTCAATGAAAACGATTTTGGATTGACAAACGGACTACATTCTCATATTCTTTGAGCATTTTTCACTAATAACAGTTAAAATTACTTTCTTAGTTACAATTTCAACTGTTAAGAAAACATAATTCAAAAACATTTACAGATTTATAGGCTCCAGTGGAACAAGTTTCTCAATAAAATAAATTTTGTCAAAAATAATTTAAGTTACAGTAAAAAAATATTTTTTTGCGATTCCGTCGTGAAACTACTTACTTTTCCTGTCATTCTTGAACGACGAAATAGCCTACTTTTCTGTACCAAAAATAACAGAATCGAATAGCAACACTTTTCAAAACAAATGCTGAAAAGTTCTACTTTTCAGCACTCAAATGGGTGCTAAAAAGTTGAATTTTTCAGCACTTGTTTCGAAAAGTAACACTTTTCAACATTTTTTGGATTTAAACGATTTATTGACAAAATACATGAAAATTTGACATAAAATTTCACTCAGTGTGTGTTTTTTGGAATTGCAAAAAATGTTGTATGGAACTCGTTGCAAAACTTGATTTTTCAGCACTTTTCGTATTTCTCCAACTCGGTGAACCTCGTTGGATAAATGTACGACTCGTGCTGAAAAAATCCTCTTTTTGCAACTTGTTGCATAAACTACTATTTCAGGATTTCAAACTCCAAAACAGTATCTTAAAATATCACTTTGTTACACGTGCTGAAAAGTTGAACTTTTCAGCACTCAAATGGATGCTGTAATAGTAGTTTTTGCAATTCCGTCGTGAAACTACTTACTTTTCCTGTCATTCTTGAACGACGAAATAGCCTACTTTTCTGTACCAAAAATAACAGAATCGAATAGCAACACTTTTCAGCACTTGTTTCGAAAAGTAACACTTTTCAACATTTTTTTTTATTTAAACGATTTATTGGCAAAAAAATGAAAATTTGACATAAAATTTCACTCAGGGTGTGTTTTTTGGAATTGCAAAAAATGTTGTATGGAACTCGTTGCAAAACTTGATTTTTTCAGCACTCTTCGTATTTATCCAACTCGGCGAACCTCGTTGGATAAATGTACGTTTCGTGCTAAAAAAATCGTCTTTTTGCAACTTGTTGCATAAACTACTATTATGCAACAAGTTGCAAAAAGACGATTTTTTCAGCACGAGTCGCACATTTATCCAACGAGGTTCACCGAGTTGGAGAAATACGAAAAGTGCTGAAAAATCAAGTTTTGCTACGAGTTCCATACAACATTTTTTGCAATTCCAAAAAACACACACTGAGTGAAATTTTATGTCAAATTTTCATGTATTTTGTCAATAAATCGTTTAAATCCAAAAAATGTTGAAAAGTGTTACTTTTCGAAACATGTGCTTGAAAGTTCAACTTTCCAGCATCCATTTGAGTGCTGAAAAGTAGAACTTTTCAGCATTTATTTTGAAAAGTGTTGCTATTCGATTTTGTTATTTTTGGTACAGAAAAGTAGGCTATTTCGTCGTTCAAGAATGACAGGAAAAGTAAGTAGTTTCACGACGGAATTGCAAAAAGAACTTTTCAGTACAAGCAATCAGTTCCAATTGTGTAATTTGTGGGTGTTTTATTCCCTTACAAGACAATATAAGAGGAAATCTTTAATCCAGATGTGCTTTTCATTAATTAATGACTATGTTCAATGCCTTTAAAATTGGATACTAAACTGCCGCTCCAATCTAGTCCGTCCCATATGTAAAAAGTGAGTGCTGAGATATTGCCGTGAGAAGCCCAAAAAATGTTTCACCTTTTTTTACATTTCTAATCACAAATTTTTACATACTTTTTCAACAACTATTTCAATATTGGTTCAAAAAGTACCCCTTTCCTAAAATTGACTCAAAAAATTTGAAATTTTAAGGTAAATTTGGTAAATTTTCGTGCTGGGACTGACCTGACTTTATTTATCCATCAATAAAGGCAAGTCTGTCTGTTTATCAAGGTAGGCTTGAACATTCACAACAGAAATTTGCCTGTCATTTGTTGACTTGTTTTGGTAGTTTTCCAAGTTATTTTTATCAAAGATTTAAAAGTTTGATTGTTTCAGGTTAATTTACGGCAGATGATTTTAGAAAATTTCCTGGCTACAAAAATGTAACCAGCAACGTTGTATTATTTCTTTACCTTTTGTAGCAGAACAAATGAATATTTGATTGCATGTATCAACATCTGGACCCTTGAATTGAGTAACCCAGAATCGTTGAACGGAAGGGGAACCTAATCCAGAACCAGACCATGGATATTCATTCAAGAAGGAATAGTACTGATTTTACTGAATATTAGCTCAATGGTCAAGTTGTTTTATTACTGTGGTTATCCCAAGCATGAGGAAAAAAAAGGCAGGATAGGTTTTCGATTATCGACAAAATTCAAAATATATCGTAAACATGACAACTTTATGTGTTTTGAAGTTCTGCTAGTACTTAGGTATATAGTATGTATAAAAATAATAATTACACAATTTTTTCTATTGATTTGTAAGACATTTCCATGCAAGGAACTGACTTGCCTTTATTTTGCATATGGGACAGCACCAAAAAGATTTTTGTTTTGGAATTTTTAGAACAAACATAACTTTTTTATTAAATAGGCTTAAAATAGATGTTAAAACAAGACAATTCTTAGGTTTATCTCAAAATCGACAAAAATACATATGGGACGGACTTGCTTCGAGCGGCAGTAAAGCCCTGTGTGAATTTTTATCTACAAAGGTAAAAAACTCGATCAAAAACCATTTCTGATCACTTTTTTTCATTTTAATGCAAAAAAAAATTGACAAGACAACATTTTTTTGATGGATCAACTATGGTCCCCTTGGAACGAGCTGTCAAGTATGACCTTATCTGTCAAGAAGGACCGCGAGGTTAATTTTTCAAAATTGATTTAAAAATCCATTTTAAACTCTTTGTGGTCGTACAAAGGGTCATTGTACTCAGAAAAATAAGCTTTATCGCTGTACACAATAATATCAGCAATCTAAGTTTCATTTTAGGACCCAATTGCACCATAAACTTTTTCAATTTTTAAATTTGGCAAAATCACTGTTACAGAACTCCACCCACACACACCTTAATTTCACCACCTTGTAATCACATCCAATTCACGTCACTTTTGCAGCCTAGACCCCTTCCCTAGCAAAGCCTTTCCCACTAGTGAACAAGTGTGAAAATCTCCTGCAAACTAGTGTGTTGACTACCCCTCTCCCCTACCACGTGACGCGGCCTCGACATGACTTTGCACGACTTTTGGAAAACTAGAGAGAGAGCACACCCAGTTGCCAGTTCGCACCACCAATTACCACGCACACACACGCGAGCTTTCTGGTGATTCGCAGCAATTTGAGGCAGTCGGATTTCTGCAGAGATTAACGCATTTGGTACCGGGGTGAGGGGTGACTTTGAGCAGTTTGTAGGAAACAAAAATATATATTAGTTGGGTCCAAAAATTAAATCCTTAAATCCTTGGATTGGATTCTAAAATTAAATCGCTTAAATTTCTGATATTATTGTTCACAACGATAAGGCCTATTTTCTGAGTACAATGACCCTTTGTACAACCGCAAAGCTTTAAAAATGGATTTTAAAATCAATTTTTAAAAATTAACGCTGCCTTTCTTGACAGAAAAGGTTCTACTTGACAGCTCGTTCCAAAGGGACCATAGTTGATCCATCGAAAAAAAATGAAAAAAATGTCAGAAAAGGTTTTTGATCGTGTTTTTTCTGTTATACATAAAAATTTGCATAGGGATCTTATCTAGGGCCCAATTGGTTGCATTATAAAAAAAAATCTTTCAAAATTTGACTAACATTATTTGTTTAACCTACAAATTAATAACCTTGACATTTGTTGAAGCTTGTTGAAATTAGACATGCTTTAATGTTATAAATGAGCTACATTTTGGAGTAGAGCAAAATAAAACATGTAATATTTGTAATATTACCTTTTTTCTGTTAACGTGTATGTAACACAAACAAGGCAAATTTTGGTAAAGGTAACAAATTGGCAATCGCAGTGTTACCTTGAAAGCGATTTGTGTGGTGTGATGAACACTGTCAATTCACAATTTCAAACTTACCTTCTTCAACAATTTGCAAAGATTTCCGCCCTTTCAAAACTTTTGATTGCCACCCCTCTCTCGATTAAAGCTAGGTTAATGTAGGCTCATTAGCATGTCTGTGAGTGTGAGTGCGTCAAGAATGCTTCAGTGAATTTGTGCGACGGCACCCTCTCTCCCCCTCTATGCCGCTCCAACTTTTCCGCTAAAAGGAACCCCAGTGGAAGTTAGTAGCGGGTGGGTGCGTGAGCTTAAAAAGTGATTCTGATTAAACCCCTTTCATGATAATTTATTCATTAAAATGTCTCACGCCTTACGGCCTTGCCCCTCCGAGGTTGCGAACTGAGAGGTTAGAGTAAGAGGGGGAGCAGTGAGTTGCTGGAAAAAGAAAACCGCGGAATAATTAATAACTGTAAGAGGAAAATGGAAAATGCGGGATTGGGCGCTGCCAAATAGACGCACTGTGGGGGAATTTTTCGTAAAGGCAAAAAAAAACTTCATTTTTTACACAGTACTTTCTCCACTCAAGTCGCAAATACTTTTTTGTATGCTGTCAAGCAGAGTTCCCAAAAATGCTCGTTAAATTGAAAAAAAAAACAATTTTCACAATGTGCTTGTTTCTTTTTTCAAAAACAAATATTTTCGTCGTGTTCTCCACTCAATTTTACACTAAATTCAACCAAAAGCTCAGAGTAAAGTGAGTTGATCTCAAGCTACAGCGTTTACAACTTTCCAGTTTTTGACAAATTTACCGCGTATATTCCCCCACCATGCACGGCAGTCCCGCGGCGTCGATAAGATTTTGAACGCTCCAACATTAGATCCCCCGTGATGGGAAAGATCACGTTCCCGGGGCCTGTCCCCACGGGACGTCTTGGCCAGGAGAAGCCGGCTGGTCGGTCCCGTCGTCTTACCGCACATTTGCGCCGCTGCGGCTCATAAATTATTAATGTATTCAAATTTTGCTCTACGCCGAAATTTTCGAACCATTATGATTTATGACACCAAATTATCAACAAATCCATCACGGTTCCCGGTCGCCGCCATGTTTCACACTCTCGCAAGGGGTCCACGTGTGTGTGAATTGTTGTTTGCGGCTGGTTCCAAGATTGATTGTGAAAGGACGTCGGTTTGGGCTTTAAAGCGCGCCGCCAAGATAATGCTATTAAGGTGGGCATGTTTGCCTATCTTGCACGCGAAAAGCAATTGGATTAAGGGGTTCTGAAACAATATGAACACACACTTGCTTGCTGGTAAGTCAATAATTGGTGCGATTTATTGACGATGGCAGGCTAAAGTTATCAGGTGTCGGTGAACTATTTAGTTAATGTGAGGGGGATTTCACTTGTTTGTGACATAAACACTCGTACGAGGTGCTAACAGCGTTGAGATTATCTTACCTAAATAATACGGGTGCGGGACATTTCGCCGAATGTCGTTTCGCCGACGGTCATTTCGCCGAAGGTCATTTCGCCGAATGTCGTTTCGCCGCATGGGACGTTTCGCCGAATGGGACGTTTCGCCGAATTGACAAATAATCGTAAAATAAATATATAAAATGGACACAAATTGTATGAAAATATTTTGAAAAAGTAGGGGAAATATACCCATTTTAATCACACTAAGCCGTTCGACCAATTCTCATCACTTTTGCCGTTTCTGCTATTAAATCAACATTTTCAGATGTTTCAACAATGGAGAGTTGCTTGCTCACTTTTATTTGAGCTATTTATTACTTTGGCACAGTCAAAAACACTTTATATAAGCTGTAATTCATGATCAAAGTGCTGATAGGCCGATAATAGAAATAGGCTGAGAAAGGGTATAGTTCCCCTATAATGTCCCTAAAAGGTGATTTTGCAATCTTTTTTTTAAAAAAAAATTTTGTTTCTTAGTATGTTATTTTTAAAAGTTTATGCATTATAACATGCATAAACAATCGCTTAAAAAAAAGTGCATTCTTTCAAATGTAAGCAGTTATTTAATTACAGCAAACAATTTTAAATCTTTTCTGTGAGTTTTTGAATTAATTTCTGTTAGTTTTTTGCATTCTTGTTTTAATATATCATTTGAATTATTTCTGTGAGTTTTTGCGTTCTGTTAACCATGAGCAGATCTTTTAATTTTCTGCTTATAATTTTGATAAATTTCTGTTAGTTTTTGCATTCTTTTGTTTTTCCAACATGAGGAGTTCTTTTGATTTTCAGCATAACATTTTGGAAAAAATGCCAGTAGTTTTTGCATTCTTTACTGAGCATATTTTTTAAATTATTTCTGAGAGTTTTTGCATTCTTTCAAACATGAACAGTTTTTTTTATTTTCTGCTTATAATTTTGATTATTTCTGTTTGTTTTTGCATTCTTAGTTTTTTAAGCAAATTATTTGTATAATTTTTGTGAGTTTTTGCATTCTTTCAAACATGAGCAGTTCTTTTGATTTTTAGCATAACATTTTGGAAATTTTTGGTTAGTTTTTGCATTCTTTGTATTTAAGCATACCTTTTTTTATAAATATTTCTGTGAGTTTTTGCATTCTTTCAAACATGAGCAGTTCTTTTAATTGGCTGCTTATAATTTAGTTTATTTTAGTTTGTTTTTGCATTCTTTGTTTTTCAAGCAAATTATTTGTATAGTTTTTGGGAGTTTTCGCATTCTTTCAAACATGAGCAGTTCTTTTGATTTTTAGCATAACATTTTGGAAATTTTTTGTTAGTTTTTGCATTCTTTGTATTTAAGCATACTTTTTTTTAATTATTTCTGTGAGTTTTTGCATTCTTTCAAACATGAGCAGTTCTTTTAATTGGCTGCTTATTATTCAGATTATATCTGTTTGTTTTTGCATTCTTTGTTGTTCTAAACTAATCTAATCTAATCGAACACAAGCGCAGCCAGTCCGAAGAAAGCATCCTGGAAGAACTTGTGGTTAGATTACGCCCCAAGTTCTTTCTTGTCAATAGTAATAATTGCAGTACATCCGAGTTACCCCGAAAATGTATTGCAAAAATTAAAGCGGCCAGGCCTACTGCGTTGCATTAACCGCAGAGACAGATTCTGTGAACGGACCACATTTCACAGAATCAACAGGGGAGGAAGGATGCGTGGACATACCGTACCAAACGCTCCGAATAAGTTGGGTGTGGTGTGTTAGTGTAAATTGGCAATTGGAAATGGGAAAATTGGGGTTGGGGAAATTGGGATTGGGGAATGGGAAAATGAGAAAGGGGTAGAAGGGTTATTGAATTTATAATATTATATTATAATAAAGGGGAATATAGTCAAATAGCAAATAATGATGGAAAGCTCTCACCAAGGAACAGCAAATCTTCAAAAGACACAGCCAGGTGGGTGGGGTCCCGATCGTCAGATCCCAAATTCTTGATAAAAAAAACAGGCCGATCGGATGAAGTGGAAGCGTTCCTTAGCTCCGAATATCTCCACTCCAACAACGGCTGCAGCTAGGGGGGCCCGGACCGCAGACCTCATCTGGCCAAAATTGCCATTTCATCCGACGACGACACTTGAGGAATTGAAGAGAGCTGGTCCAGATAGTCGCGAAAGCTCCGCTTCCAAAACTTCCACTGGTCATCATCAGAAATTGCGTTGATCTTCATAATGTTGAAATACTTTTTTCACAAAAAAATGGATGAAAAAACGACAGCTAAAAATTTTTGCTTCCGACTTCGCGCACGGTTGCTGCGATCCCGTCGTTTTTGCATTCTTTGTTGTTCAAGCAATTTTTTTGTATAATTTTTGGGAGTTTTTGCATTCTTTCAAACATGAGCAGTTCTTTTGGTTTTCGTCACAACATTTAGAAAAATTTCTGATAGTTTTTGCATTCTTCATTTTTTAAGCAAATTATTTGTATTATTTCTGTGAGTTTTTGCATTCTTTGAAACATGAGACGTTCTTTACTTTTTAAATTATTATATTATTATCTTGCCACTCCTTCTCAAGTTTGCATGATTGAATTACAAGATGGCACTGTAGCGAACAAATAGCATAAATTGTACAAAAAAGTTATTTTTTATTCAATTCGGCGAAACGTCCATTCGGCGAAATGACTTTCGGCGAAACGTACCATTCGGCGAAACGACATTCGGCGAAATGACCGTCGGCGAAACGACATTCGGCGAAACGTACCAGATCCAAATAATACGAACGTCTTGACTGGTATTAAAGGCATTGGATGCGCTGCTTTGCCAAAAGTTTGAAATTTAATTATGCTGAACTCAAGATAGGGTAATATTATAATGAGGTTTTGAGTAGCTTTTATGTAAAATTGTTCATAGAATATAATATAGATATTAATTTTCCATTAAAGAAACAAGTATTAAGTGATAATGCAAAATAAGCATCATAATACAATTTTCATCATAAAAAATGTTTAAATTCACTTAGAATGCAAATCTCCGCCATTCCTCCAATTTATGGTAGTGGAATTCCCTATAAAATAAGCACAATGATAATTGCTAATCTGTGTACGCACAATCAGTTTTCATGGATGTTTTTGCCATAATTCCCCTCCCTCATCATTTAAAAGCTTCCACCCATTTACTCCCCCCTTATCCCACACCACGCGCCCTTTCAAATCTCCAAGCCAATCAGCGTTCATTACTTTATAATCCTCTTCACAACAAAAAAAAACCGCTCCACGTTATTACGCAAACCATCATCCTCTTCACAAATACGCTCACACACACATTCACGGAACAGGGTTTTTTTTGCTGTGTGAGTGGCTGTTCAAAATTACCAATTTCCGTGCCACCCCCTGCGCAGCTGTGCCAAATTCAAGCGATTACCAGTTATGACTCTATCATTCTTATTGTGATGCCTTCCACTACCACCACCCCACAAAATTACCACCTCCATCAGCGTAATCGTCAAGTGGAGGGAATTTCCGTTAAATTTTTAGTCGGGTTTTTACACCAATCGGTTACTTTTTCCTATTTTGGATTGCTTGAATAAACAATTTAAGGTTAGATATTTAAACAGTTTTCAGGGGTTTGCTATCTTTCCTCTGAACAAATGTCAAACAGAAAATCATGCCTCTGATAACTGTCAAGTAAAGAAAGTCACTCAAAACGATGTAAATGGGCCAATGACGAAATGTAAACAAAGAGTCTATCCTGCACACATCAGTTGATGTTTACATTAAGAAGGAGCAGGATAGACTCTTGGTTTACAGTTCGGCTTCGGCTGCTAGAAGTCCCTTCCTCGAATCAATAGATTTGAAAACCAACTTGCAACAATATAAAAGGGGCCTACATTCCCCAGTCACGACGTTCTAGCAAGATTCTAGCAGAATTCTTAGAGAGCTGGATATTCATAGAGCATTCTAGCAGAAATGTTCCACCGTTCTAGCAGGATTCTGACAGAACCAGCTCTGCTAGAATATTTCGTGACTGGGTCTGACCTTGTTCTTGCATGATCTTGTTGCTCGATTGGAACCTCGATTTGATAGTTCGATTGGAACTCTGAGAGTAACATTTCGCCTCTCCTTATAGGCTCTCTACAATATAAGGCTTTCTACACTCAAACCCCGATGGTATGACACCAACTGTTGTCAAACGAACGGGGTCACACCCTTTTAAACGGAGTTCACACACACTGCCAAACGTTTGTATTGGTAGTGTGCGTGAGCGGCGTGTAAAAAGTGACAGTTCGTCACTTTTTAGTTTGACTTTGACCAACCAACGGGGTACAAACTAAAAAAAAGTGTCAAACGAAAAAGTGACCAACCACCGGGGGTTGAGTGTAGTCAGAAATTTACTAACACATTCAAAGTATGTTTACATGACAGCTGGCGACTTCTAACTGGTTTTTTTACTGGCCGCCCGATATGTCAGCCAACATACTTCGCAGGGCGAGAAGTTCGTCATTTTTTGGTTGAATTATATTTTTTTCACTGGGCCTTGAAAGCCTTATATTGAATCTATAAATTATGACAGATACGGTTGGATTGTGATCTTCGCCTTAAAATCGTTCATACAAGAATTAGTGGTCGTGACAGCTGTCAACATTTGACGCTTTTCTTGTCTAAGAGAGAGAAAATATCGGAAATTAAGCTCAAAAGGTTATCGAGAAATTAAAAAGGGAGATGTGAGCCGGTAACATGGAGTTAAACTTTAGCAGCTTTCATGGAAACCTTCACAGCAACTTGACAGAAAGTTTAACTCCATGTTGCACTTTTAATTTCTCGATTGCAATTTGACAGATGTCATTGCTTAGCTTAGGGTGATAGATTTGTGTTGGTCATTTGTTAATATCGAATCAAGTTTCCAATACAACGTAACTGAGCTAATGATACATTTCCTGACTACTGTCAAATTTTTTTTCCCACCCGTGTGGATCAATCGGACCGCGCACTGGACTCACAATCCAGAGGTCGCCGGTTCGAATCCCGCGGCGGGCGCTCTAAAATTCTTTGTGTAAATATGGGTATTCGGCGCCGTCGCTCCGTGCCATACTTTCATACACTTAGGAGCCCAGGGCGGCGAAGTCCTTGTAGATAAAAAGGAAGACACTAGTGGTTGGTACTAGCAATGGTGGCCAACAGCTATAAAGTCAACTTCGTTCGTCAAATTTTCTATTGACCTTTGAAGTTGATAACTGTCAATGGTTTGATTTCAAAATTGTGGTTGACGGAAACTGTCAATTTTTATTTCTTCTTTGATTGTATTCTTCGTCTACTTGCATGATCGATCATCACTAATGGCCTATCTACAATTACTTTTCGTAGTGAATCGCATTAGGCTAAGGAATTTGAATTAATGGAATTGCATCTGATCTGCTACAATGGAAAAATACTGAAAATAGAAACTTGACGTATGGTTTGGAAAAATTCAAAATCTACGGTTAGCTGACGTTTCCATATCAAAGGTAAACAAGCAATTGCTTACCAACGTATGACAGTCTAGGAAGTTTTCTAAGTTATCTATTTACTCAACTTAATTATTCTAAGTAAAGAGATTGTAGATAGGCCATAAAATTTTAAGGACAACAAACTACACTGAAAAAACGCTGGTTTGACATCGATTGTTGTCAGGGGTCAGTTTTTATTTTGACACCCACTTCACACGGAGCTCACACACACACACACTAACAAACGTTTACTTTGATAGTATGAGTGAGCTCTGTGTATCCAGGTTTTTAAGCGAAGATGGCGTTCGAATGTTGAACGTCCGAAATGTCAAAATCGCGCAGTAGCACCAACATTAGAAAAAACATACGGCTGTCATGCCATGGCACACTTTTTTCGTAATGTTGGTACCACTGCGTGATTTTGACATTTCGGGTGTTCACCATTCGAACGCCATTTTCGCTTAAAAAGCTGGATAAAGTTACAGTTCGTCACTTTTTAGTTTGACTTTGTCAACCTCGATGTTTTGAAACCAGTGGTTTTCACTTTTTAGTTTGACACCCTCTTTACACAGTTAAAAAATTATGGTAATATTACATCTCGGAAGGGGTACACCTTTTATGACAGAAAAAATGTGAAAAAAGGTGAAATTATACCCTTAAAATTAACACAATTTTTTACTGTGTACATAGAGCTTACACTTACTACCAAACGTTTGGTTTGCAAGCTAGTTTGCAAGTAAATGTGGTCCCGTGAGAAATGTTCTCAGTTTGATTTTGTCAAACAAACGGGGTACACACTAAAAAGTGTCAAACGAAAAAGTGACCAACCACCGGGGTTCAGTGACAAAAGTTAATTTCAAAAACAAAATGGCGACCAAAGTGCGCTCGCACTTGTCGCTAATTCACTCCACTCACAGTGCACGTCTCGCTACTCAAATTGAACCTCTGTCCTAAATTTTTGCGAGTTAGTATCTACATTCGGTACGATAATACGCTTGTTGTGGTGGCTCTGCTGCTATTTCTTCTTACTTTAGTGCCGAAATCCTTGCAAAGTGCTTCCCACGAAAGTGCTTCGCCAGAAACAGCAAACACATTTCGGTCCAATTAAAATTCTGCTCACAATCCCAATCGCTGGTGGGTGAGAAGCTTCGTTAGGGTGGTACCTTCAAACTGCTCAATAAAAAAATAGTTTTAAACAAATGTTGATGAAGTGGACCAAAAATTACAAAAAATAGTTATTTGAATCCACAAAGTTTATTTTCAGTTCAGCAAAGAAACTTGACCAAATTGAGGTTTTTTCAAAGTTTGTACGTGTCTGAGTAGCCTAAAAACATGAAAGTGACTACTCCCCGAACCACCCTAATCGAAACGCATGAGAGCCAAATGTCGGCCAAGTTATGCATGATGAGAAGTGATGCTTTCGGCAGGAAGAATCAGTCTCCGTGATGAGCACGACGACGACAGTGTTTGTCTGTCAACATTCCCACAAATTCACGCACGTTCCGTGCCGAAAACACACACACAGCCATTGCGTTTGTGATGGATGGCACATCGACGCCGGTGACGACATCTCCAGAGATTTGCTGGGAGGAAAAAATCGAATATTATTTCTGATGGATTTGATTGATTAATGGGAAACAATGAAATTGGCCAAACGATTAAGGGAGGGCCCATGAATTCATTGTCTGTTTTTTGCGGACGAGGCAGTGTTGCCAGATTTATTTTTTCTTTGCTTTCGTCAGTGCTACCAAATCGAATTTGAAAAAAAAAGTTTTGATAAAACCATAAGAACAATCTCATCTCACTTTAAGGTGAATTGCAATCTAAATTCGGAAGAATTTTCGCTGGAATTGACTGTTTGCACAGTGACTCGGATGAGTGGTGAGAAGGAAACGTCGTTGCCAAATCTGGCTGACAGATTTGAATATTTGCGGGAATGAAGATTTATTAGATGATAAGAGTGCGAGAAATTGCGATTGAATTTGCTCTGCCAGTGATTGTTTTACTGATGCATTACGATAATTTATGCAAAGGATAATTTCAAAATAAGGTTAGCTTAACTTGACAAATCAACCTCTATAAAACGATTGATCAAGTTTCAGACTTCGGGAAAAGTTGTTGTTTCTCCAAAGTGCAAATCATTCAAAAGGTTAGTATACTGAAGAGTTGGCTATAGAAAAAGAACACCACCTAGTGGCAAGTAAATCAACCTGCTCAGCTTTCAATAAAGTTGAATTGCATGCAAGAAACAAACTCAAGAACTGGTTGGCAACCAACTAACTTGACAAAGTAAGACTAACTTTTTAGTACACGCAGAAAAATGTTTTGTAGAATCAGCCTGTACGAGGTTTGAATCAACAAAATTTTTGTTAAATATAATCAACGCCGATTTAGCGTTAAAACAAACCTTGATTTTCTCAATTCCACAAAAGTCTTTTGGTGTTTTGAAAAAGCTGCTTTGACGTTTAACGTTGATTCAGCTAAAATAATGATTTTCTAATCAACAAAACGTTCTGTTGATTCAAATATGCCTTATTTTTCTGCGTGTATCCACAACTTGTACGCAAGGAGCAAATCACCCTCTGGGCTAGTAAATCATTAGGAAAGACTAACTAGCTCACGATAAATGTTTGAAAGATGTAAGTAATGAAAAATTCTCAACCAAATGGCAAAATTGCTTCCATTTACCGTTCACTTAGGATGCCACGTCTTCTTCCAACAGTTTCTAACCTATAATATCATGGTAAACCAGTGTGATTCCAGGATCCATTTCACCTCGGTGCAATTGTTAGCTCACCTGACACAACCCTTTTGATGCAAACTCTTTTTTGCTCCCCCTCGATGAGTATCCCTGGGGCATGTTACCACCTCAAGTGGCAGCTTTTTGTGACAACCTGCCCTGCCAAGTATCGAGTTGCTCGTGAGAACAAAAAAAAAGAAAGCTTACCGTGTGACAGATTCTTGCGCCCTGGACTCTTGTGGCGAAAAGTTCCATTGAATTATTAAGATCGCCCCGGCGGTGTACGGGGTCCGTGACAGCACCTTAAACAGTGACAGTGACATGTTCGAGGGGTGAAACTTTTAAGACCGCTGCTGCAGCCGTTCCTGTCCCTGAAGATGACACACTGCCAGAATGACACCGGTTAGGGAATGATACTTTGTCGATTCGGTGTCTCACCTCGAGGGGAAACAAGTGAGGCTGCACATATCGGAGGGAATTGGGAAAGTGCTTTGTTTTTTTTGCGATTTTGACCATTCGATCAAGGATTTTGATCTTTTTCAGGGTTAAATATTATTTAAGTGACAGCAAAATATACTTTTTTGCAATTCCGTCGTGAAACTACTTACTTTTCCTGTCATTCTTGAACGACGAAATAGCCTACTTTCCTGTACCAAAAATAACAGAATCGAATAGCAACACTTTTCAAAATAAATGCTGAAAAGTTCTACTTTTCAGCACTCAAATAAGTGCTGAAAAGTTAAACTTTTCAGCACTTGTTTCGAAAAGTAACACTTTTCAACATTTTTTTGATTCAAACGATTTATTGACAAAATACATAAAAATTTGACTTAAAATTTCACTCATGGTGTGTTTTTTGGAATTGCAAAAAATGTTGTATGGAACTCGTTGCAAAAATTGATTTTTTCAGCACACTTCGTATTTATCCAACTCGGTGAACCTCGTTGGATAAATGTACGACTCGTGCTGAAAAAATCATTTTTTTGCAACTTGTTGCATAAACTACTAATATTGCACACAATGTTGTATGCGATATAGCAAACGATATACATATCAAAATTTGTTAAATATTTTTTCGCATTCAATTATGTGAAAATTATTCACTAATTCGCCAAGGGTTCAGGTGCAGGTGGACCAAGATAACAAAAAGTCAGAACATCTAGAGAGCACAAAAAAGAAAACTTTTCCGAACAAAACCTTGGGATGTTCTTCGATAAACTTTTCGGCTCTCTCTCTCTACGGACCTTGCCTCGGAAGAGTCCTGCCTCCCTTCTGGATGGCACTTTGGTCAAGTCTTGTTCTCGTTTCGAACAGTTTTTTTTGCATTTGATACCTTTCTTGAATAGGAGAATACTGTGTTAAGTTCGAATAAAAAAAATATCGTAAAATTCATCATACCACTAGGTGGATTAATACCCCAAACAAAAATCCTCAACTCAGCTGGTGCGACCAGTTTTCCATTCATTGGTTCCCGAAAAAAAACGCTGCTGGTGGCAGCACCTTGACACATCCCAAAAGCGGTGGTATGCCCTGGGACATGGTCGACCGGTCCCCGGTTCCGGCCGACTGGTTCGGGAATCTTTTCAGGCGTACAAAATGGCAAGACAAAGTGGTACAGGTGACTTTTCGAGGGGGGTACATTGTCTGCATGCTGAGCGGGTTCTCCTTGGACTTGGATCAAAATGCAGGTAGCTCGATTAAAAGGGGGTTTTCGCTGCAAGTTTTTTTTTTTTAATTTGTGTTTTTTTTAAACGAGAGTTTTTTGTGAAATTTAAACAATGTTTCGGTTCAAGGTGTTCCGATACCAACACAAACACGCCTGAAATTTCTTGGGTCTGCAGGGTCTACAAATATGTAAGACACAAAACATAATTTTGAAAATCCCGGGAATTCCCCGGATCCAGGGAAATTTAAAAAAGAATTCATAACTTAAAACGGGATTTCTTAAACTTGATTTCCGCAATGTTGATGTAAATGTTATTTAAAAAAACTGAGGGAATGATAACTGGTATGTTACCGCCAGAAATTTGCTAAATATGCATAAGCTTTTATGATTTTTTTACGGTAGCATTAGGCTGGTACAAATATTTTTAAAAGTTTTTGTCACCCCCCCCCCCCCCTTCAAAATTGGCCCGAAAAATCAGGGGGGCAAAAAAAATATTTTTACAATACACTTCAAAATTTCAATGCAAATTCAAGTGCAACCAGCTGAAATCAAATTAAAGTACATTCTTCTGCGTTTAAAATCATTTTTAGCATGTTTGGGTTTATTAAAAAATCTTAAGATTTTTTGAAAATTTTCGATGCAAAATTTTTTTTTTTCGTTGCAATTTTTGTTTTTGTTAGATCTTAGATTTTTTGAAAACTAATGATTGCAAAACAACTGAACTAGTGTAAAATGCATTTTAAAACACTTTTTTCATTTAAATGTGAAGACTACGGCTTGTAATTTAAATTTTCATATTTTTTGTTATTTTTTTGCCCCCCCCCCCCCCCCTTGACCTCGGCCAGGGCTGAGGGAAAAAAACTTTTTTAAATATATGCATCGGCCTTATCATTAAATAATAATATTACAATGTTACTATGGGTGCGTCATTCACCCGTTTGTTTATTAAAGAACATTTTCAAGGGATGGGATATAATTTAAATTCGAACATTGGAAAACGTACGGTTTGTCTTTATTCGTTTCTAAAGTTCTGACTTGTAAACATTTTTATCGACTTTTTATTTATGTTATCTTTTAAAACTCCAGCATTATTTGATTTTAATATTGGCAAAGTGTCATGATATACTCAATGAACATGATTTCGAATCAGAAAACGGAATGCATTTTTAGATTATTTGGACAATCTTCCAACAAGAGAAGGAAAAAATAATTTTTATGTTTTGAACATAATTCAAAATAATCTTCAAATTTTATTTAAAACTATATTATAAACAAAACTTGATTTAACAAATTTCAGTCAAAATTGTGACTTTTTAACAATTTTACCTAAAATTTATATGCGTTTTGTTAAAAAGCTTATAAACTTAATATAAACATTGATTTTTGTTTCTTAAAAACTATATTACTCACCTTAGTAAAGTAAAGTTAATCTATCCCAGTTCCTGAGGGGAACACCCTTGAAGAGTATCGGGGCCGTCATTTACAAAGCGGATTCAGTGGCAGTTTCATTCTCAACATGTTAACATGTTAAGGTTAATGTTAACATTCCATAGGTCGCCTCCCTAAGGTGTCTTGATATGGTCCAGTTTGTGACGACACACTACCTTCCTTTTAGTAAGCAATCGATTCCAGAAGGGAAAAGATCACCAGTTGTGTTGGTCCGAGCCGGGATTTGAACCCCGATCTACCGCTTACCAGGCGGAAGCGTTACCACTGGGCTACGTGGCTCGATCTTACTCACCTTAGCGATGGTAAATTCGACATAGAAAGAAAATATGAACACCTTATAATTAATTTTAACCAGAAAAACTATGCACTTGTTTTAAAAATAATAATCTTGAGAAAAACCTTAATTGTTGGAAAATATTCCAAAAACAAATTGAAATCCTATAACCCCGATTTACGGTTCTTAACATATCTAAATCTAAAATCTTCGGCATTTGAAAAAAATAAACAAAATAATTTCAAGAAGTTAAGTTTGAAGTCAAGTGCAAATTTGTTACCCAACATTTGAAAAAAAGTATCAATGTTTTCAAGCAAACATTAAAATATTTTTAAATTCTTATTTATTAGATTGTTTTAAACTGTTTAATTTCCCATCCCGGGATTTCCCGTAAAAAAATATTCCCCGTTGCCCGGGAATTTATTGAAATTTTCTGAAAGGTTTGATTGAATTCAATTCAATTCACTGTTCTTATTGAACTAATCCGCTCTTTTGAAAATTTCATTTCCAGGTTTATTTGAACTTATCTTATAACTTGTAGCAGCTCTTGCTAATTTGTACACAGCTAAAAAAGTAGTAATCCAGCTGCGTGTAAAAGGCCTGGGTGTAAAATAAATATTGCATTATTTTATGCAATTTAATGTAATTTTACATTCTGAAATAAGTAGCCCATCAGTATGGGAAACCTACTTGACCGAAATGTCAAGCTCATATATGCGTTTATCCTTTCCATTCTTCATCGGTCTGATGGCCGAGCGGGCTAAGGCGCCAGTCCTCACTGTTGGTGCTGGGCTTGAATCCCGTCGGTTGCAACTTTTTTTTTGTGTTTGCAAAAATTGTACATGCTACGTGTAATATTAAGTGTTTATTTTGACGAAGGTGATGTGCATGCTTTTGCATGCGATTTTACCATCGGATTTTTTTCTGTGTACTTATGGTAAGCCAAATTAAGGAATGATGATTATTTTTCTTTTAATTAAAACAAGGGTTTGTTCAAAAATTACGTCCAGGATTTTTGATAATTTTTTACCCCCCTCCCCCCCCCTTGTCACAAACTGTCACAATCCTTTACCCCCCCCCCCCCCCCCCCAAGAACGTCCTTTGGTACTTTGGCAGAATAAAACGAAGTGTTACCTTTCCAGAAATAACGCTTTTATTTTTCAAAGTTAGTAAAATGCAACTCAGTATAGTAAAAAACACTTAAAGATCGTCAATCCAGGGATTGGCCAAATGCTCTTCCAGGGACACAACCGGCAAAACGTCATCAACATTAACCTGAACCTGATCCTGAACCTGTTGTTCATCGTCACCACCATCGCCCTCCAGAAAAATGTCTTCCGAGATTTGGCTTTTCGCGACTGCTCGCTTTCTGCGTCCGTCGCCCTTATGAATTGCACGATGCTTTTTTTGCAGCACATTGGATGCAAAGTACAAACCACAATCGTCACAAACACGTGACTTTAACTTTTCGGCCAAAGAGGGGCAATACTCATCATAGGGTACGTCTTTGTTGAAAAACGCGAGGTTCTGGAAGAGCGTAGCGTACGTTTTCGTCGATGGATCGTCAGAAATCTCGAGGTTTTGCTTGTAGCGCAAAGGTATCGGTGCTGGCAAGAAACGGTTCTTGATGAACGTTTGGTAGACGCTGCGGAATGAGCCACAGCATGCGGGGTTGAGGCACTTAACAATCTGTAAGAAATATTGAGAGGATCGCACGTGCTGGCTTACCCATTCTGGTGATGCTGCTTGAATTGAGTTCTTTTCAAGTTCCGATTCGCTAGACGGGACGAATTCGGCTGTCACTGGATATCCGTCGATGACAACCGACGAAAAAATTTCCACCAAACACTCTCCAGCATGTTGGAAGTTTTCGACTTCCAATTCCGCGTCAACCGTTTTGCCTGAGGCATCCAAATGGCTTCCATAGCGATCGTGAGGGAGCACGACGCCTGAGAGTTGGCGGGACAACGGTGCCATACGCCGTTCAACAACGTTGAAGGCACTGCGGCCAGGCGCGTTCGTGGCGATGAAGAGGCAATCAAGGTTTTTCGTGAGAAAGTGATGAATCGCTATTTCGATGTTCTTCTGGTAGCGGGGATTCTCATCCGGACCGCCATCGACGGTCAGGATAAGAATAGGCTTCGGCTGGCCATCCGGCGTCTTAACAAGACATTTGAATTCCTCCAAGCTGAACACATGATCGAGATCCCGGGCGTGGCTGTACGCAGTCGACTTCGAGTGTTTGCCGGAACGCACCGACACGTGTGTCGGGCCCGAGTAGGACACGGCACCTTTGTCGCCAAAGCCATCCTTTTTAATGGCCACACCAGCATAAACCGACGGAATGAGCTTATGCCTATCGGCCACCACCCAGTCATGATCGGGAAGCCGCACACGATACTCCATATGCATCAGCAATGGGGCTTGAGCGGTAGCTGCAGCAATCCCAAGCGGCACGCGTGCCTTGTCGTCAATACTGAGTTTGGCCACCTCGGTTGGTCCAAAAAATGACGCAACTTCATCCAACGCGGTCATAGTGCTTTTACAGAAATATCCATCTTCATGCGATTTATGCAGATCCTTGCCAGCCTTAGCAAGTGCCACGTTCACCGCTCGAACGTGCCGCTGTCCATCCGTCGTACGACTATTTTTAGCCTGGAGCCGGTAGTACACTGACGAACGGCAGACCTCAAATCCGAGATGATTAAGTGCTTCTGTAAGCTGGTCCAGGGTTTTAACGCTGCGCACTGTTTCAGACCTACAACATAAAATTAAAATTGAGATATTATCGTTGAAACATATTTTAGTTTAACTGAAATATTTTATAATTTTGACGATCTGAAAATCTAGTTGAGAACGTACCGTCGCCGAGCGTCAGCCGATGCGCCGTATTTGGCAATGTTTAGCAATGCCTTGATAAACAGTGGCTGGTCCGATTCGATGTCCGGACGGCCGACCTCCTTCCGGATTTTCAGTTGCTTAGACAACTCCGGGTTGCTTTCGCAGGCTGCCTCCAAGGCTCGCTTCCTCTGGACACGGAACTCCTTTTGTCGCTCCTGGTCCGCTTTCAACTTTTTCAGGTCTTGTTCGAGCTTCAGTTTCTTTCGGGTTTTCTCCTTGAGATCTTTCTCCTGCTCAGCTGACAAAATCCCGTTCCGTTCTCGTAGCAATAGAGAGCAAACTTCCGAGGTCAACGCCTCAAGCTCTTTCCGGATGTTGTCTTGTTTGGGGCAAACATATTTGGGTTCGTTCAAAAATTACGTCCAGACTTAGAGGGGGGGAGGGGGGTAAGTATTTTGTGACAGTTTGTGACAGGGGGGAGGGGGGGGGGTTTGGCAATTTGTTACGTCCAGTTAAAATTTGAAATAATAAAAAAAAAAATGCAACCCCTGCAAACACAACAATCATTTCATTTGTCAAACGAGAATCCCGGTAAGATTTTAAAAAAAATCTAGTTTTATGTACGCGCAAAATCCCTATAACACAGATCTGTGTAAAAAAATTACATAGATTGCTGTTCAGTTCTAGCTTTCATAATCTGGGTTAAATTTTTTTACACAGATCTGTGTACAAGACTTTTACACAGATTCTGTGTATTCCTGGTTTTGGGCGATCTGTGTCAATTTTACACAGATCTGTGTTATCTGGATTTTGCGTGTACAACCTTGTTAAAACGCTCTACACTTGACAAATTGTGTCGAGTTCAATACGTCATATGAACCTTGCGGATTTTTCTACAGGGTATCTGTTAGTTGTCAATGGCAAAATTGCTTCGGTCAACATTCATTCGGCTTTTTCCACGCTTTGTGAATAAGTTTAGCTTTTAGTGGCACTTTCTTCATTTTTTTATCAGACGAATCCAGCTGAAGTGAAAGGTAAAACAGGTTAGTTTGACGGAATGTCAAATGTTTCATATATATTTTCTTTCAGATGGAACGTGGCAAAGCGTTGGACAAGATTTTCGATGCCTTTTGCAAGGCTTTTCCACTGCGCAGCCGAAAGGCAAATCAAGAGGCCACTCACACCTTTTGGAAGACGGTTAAAGGCGAGCAGGACTGGAGCAACAAGGTTCAGGAGAAGATTAAGGAGTTGCAGGCAAAGGCTAAAGCGCCAACCGGAACTATCATGAACTTTTTTACGACCGTGTCCATGCCCTCACAACCGTCTGTCCCAGCATCCACCCCGGAAAACGCGCCTTCTGTGGTAATCAATCCGGCCGATCCGGAACCGGTAGCCTCTTCCGCTTCCGTAGACGAAGCCAGCTCAAGCAAATATGTTTGCCCCAAACAAGACAACATCCGGAAAGAGCTTGAGGCGTTGACCTCGGAAGTTTGCTCTCTATTGCTACGAGAACGGAACGGGATTTTGTCAGCTGAGCAGGAGAAAGATCTCAAGGAGAAAACCCGAAAGAAACTGAAGCTCGAACAAGACCTGAAAAAGTTGAAAGCGGACCAGGAGCGACAAAAGGAGTTCCGTGTCCAGAGGAAGCGAGCCTTGGAGGCAGCCTGCGAAAGCAACCCGGAGTTGTCTAAGCAACTGAAAATCCGGAAGGAGGTCGGCCGTCCGGACATCGAATCGGACCAGCCACTGTTTATCAAGGCATTGCTAAACATTGCCAAATACGGCGCATCGGCTGACGCTCGGCGACGGTACGTTCTCAACTAGATTTTCAGATCGTCAAAATTATAAAATATTTCAGTTAAACTAAAATATGTTTCAACGATAATATCTCAATTTTAATTTTATGTTGTAGGTCTGAAACAGTGCGCAGCGTTAAAACCCTGGACCAGCTTACAGAAGCACTTAATCATCTCGGATTTGAGGTCTGCCGTTCGTCAGTGTACTACCGGCTCCAGGCTAAAAATAGTCGTACGACGGATGGACAGCGGCACGTTCGAGCGGTGAACGTGGCACTTGCTAAGGCTGGCAAGGATCTGCATAAATCGCATGAAGATGGATATTTCTGTAAAAGCACTATGACCGCGTTGGATGAAGTTGCGTCATTTTTTGGACCAACCGAGGTGGCCAAACTCAGTATTGACGACAAGGCACGCGTGCCGCTTGGGATTGCTGCAGCTACCGCTCAAGCCCCATTGCTGATGCATATGGAGTATCGTGTGCGGCTTCCCGATCATGACTGGGTGGTGGCCGATAGGCATAAGCTCATTCCGTCGGTTTATGCTGGTGTGGCCATTAAAAAGGATGGCTTCGGCGACAAAGGTGCCGTGTCCTACTCGGGCCCGACACACGTGTCGGTGCGTTCCGGCAAACACTCGAAGTCGACTGCGTACAGCCACGCCCGGGATCTCGATCATGTGTTCAGCTTGGAGGAATTCAAATGTCTTGTTAAGACGCCGGATGGCCAGCCGAAGCCTATTCTTATCCTGACCGTCGATGGCGGTCCGGATGAGAATCCCCGCTACCAGAAGAACATCGAAATAGCGATTCATCACTTTCTCACGAAAAACCTTGATTGCCTCTTCATCGCCACGAACGCGCCTGGCCGCAGTGCCTTCAACGTTGTTGAACGGCGTATGGCACCGTTGTCCCGCCAACTCTCAGGCGTCGTGCTCCCTCACGATCGCTATGGAAGCCATTTGGATGCCTCAGGCAAAACGGTTGACGCGGAATTGGAAGTCGAAAACTTCCAACATGCTGGAGAGTGTTTGGTGGAAATTTTTTCGTCGGTTGTCATCGACGGATATCCAGTGACAGCCGAATTCGTCCCGTCTAGCGAATCGGAACTTGAAAAGAACTCAATTCAAGCAGCATCACCAGAATGGGTAAGCCAGCACGTGCGATCCTCTCAATATTTCTTACAGATTGTTAAGTGCCTCAACCCCGCATGCTGTGGCTCATTCCGCAGCGTCTACCAAACGTTCATCAAGAACCGTTTCTTGCCAGCACCGATACCTTTGCGCTACAAGCAAAACCTCGAGATTTCTGACGATCCATCGACGAAAACGTACGCTACGCTCTTCCAGAACCTCGCGTTTTTCAACAAAGACGTACCCTATGATGAGTATTGCCCCTCTTTGGCCGAAAAGTTAAAGTCACGTGTTTGTGACGATTGTGGTTTGTACTTTGCATCCAATGTGCTGCAAAAAAAGCATCGTGCAATTCATAAGGGCGACGGACGCAGAAAGCGAGCAGTCGCGAAAAGCCAAATCTCGGAAGACATTTTTCTGGAGGGCGATGGTGGTGACGATGAACAACAGGTTCAGGATCAGGTTCAGGTTAATGTTGATGACGTTTTGCCGGTTGTGTCCCTGGAAGAGCATTTGGCCAATCCCTGGATTGACGATCTTTAAGTGTTTTTTACTATACTGAGTTGCATTTTACTAACTTTGAAAAATAAAAGCGTTATTTCTGGAAAGGTAACACTTCGTTTTATTCTGCCAAAGTACCAAAGGACGTTCTTGGGGGGGGGGGGGGGGGGGGTAAAGGATTGTGACAGTTTGTGACAAGGGGGGGGGAGGGGGGTAAAAAATTATCAAAAATCCTGGACGTAATTTTTGAACAAACCCTTTGCTTGAGCTGGCTTCGTCTACGGAAGCGGAAGAGGCTACCGGTTCCGGATCGGCCGGATTGATTACCACAGAAGGCGCGTTTTCCGGGGTGGATGCTGGGACAGACGGTTGTGAGGGCATGGACACGGTCGTAAAAAAGTTCATGATAGTTCCGGTTGGCGCTTTAGCCTTTGCCTGCAACTCCTTAATCTTCTCCTGAACCTTGTTGCTCCAGTCCTGCTCGCCTTTAACCGTCTTCCAAAAGGTGTGAGTGGCCTCTTGATTTGCCTTTCGGCTGCGCAGTGGAAAAGCCTTGCAAAAGGCATCGAAAATCTTGTCCAACGCTTTGCCACGTTCCATCTGAAAGAAAATATATATGAAACATTTGACATTCCGTCAAACTAACCTGTTTTACCTTTCACTTCAGCTGGATTCGTCTGATAAAAAAATGAAGAAAGTGCCACTAAAAGCTAAACTTATTCACAAAGCGTGGAAAAAGCCGAATGAATGTTGACCGAAGCAATTTTGCCATTGACAACTAACAGATACCCTGTAGAAAAATCCGCAAGGTTCATATGACGTATTGAACTCGACACAATTTGTCAAGTGTAGAGCGTTTTAACAAGGTTGTACACGCAAAATCCAGATAACACAGATCTGTGTAAAATTGACACAGATCGCCCAAAACCAGGAATACACAGAATCTGTGTAAAAGTCTTGTACACAGATCTGTGTAAAAAAATTTAACCCAGATTATGAAAGCTAGAACTGAACAGCAATCTATGTAATTTTTTTACACAGATCTGTGTTATAGGGATTTTGCGCGTACATAAAACTAGATTTTTTTTAAAATCTTACCGGGATTCTCGTTTGACAAATGAAATGATTGTTGTGTTTGCAGGGGTTGCATTTTTTTTTTTATTATTTCAAATTTTAACTGGACGTAACAAATTGCCAAACCCCCCCCCCTCCCCCCTGTCACAAACTGTCACAAAATACTTACCCCCCTCCCCCCCTCTAAGTCTGGACGTAATTTTTGAACGAACCCCAACTTGTTGTGCAATAAAAACATTTTCTCTTAAGTAATTTCTAAAGCTGAAAACCATGCAAACAATCCATTCCACACACACTTGTGACACGTGCTTTTTATGATTTTTGTTTACTTTCTGTACTTTATACTGAATCATAATTCATAGGTACTTTGAGCGTTTGTTGATCGTTTACCCTATTGAAACTATTTACCATCATATATAAAAAATCGATTTAGTCGAAAAGTATATGATAACGCTTGTCACAAAATAGCACAGAAGCTACGAGATGTTTAAAACATATTTCTAGAGCAATTTTTCAAAAGGGCATAGAAACCTAAGAAGCTTAAGGTGAAATTTTAGTACATCAGAAAATGGCCGAAAAAGGCTGCCGTTGATTGACCTTAAATTTCTTCAATGATTTGGTGTCTAACCCTAACCTTGACTGTAGCAAAAACATCTTGCCCAAAGCAATCGCTCTTGAATCAATATTATGTGACTTACCTTCACGGAACTTTAATCCCCAACAAGATATGATCGTCAACTATTGATTTCAACACATTGTTTGGCTTTTAATCACACAAAATCACCAAAAACTCCAAAATTATCGGCCACCTTACATTTTAATTCGCTGGCTGCTTCTTCTTAGCCTGATTCTCAGCACATTATTTTTATTTTTCACACGGTTTTCCCCACTGCATTTCACTCATTTATATTAAAAAATGCACTTACGGGATGGGCTCCATACTGAATCACTAGAAGCGTTTTGTTGAAAACTTCCCGAAAAACTTATTCGCAATGTTTTAAAAACCCACTTGTTTCCGCAAATTGCCTAATTTCAAGCACGTCGAGCCACCGAAAAAAAAACTGTTGTTGTGTTTGCCTTTGTTCGTACACACCATGGCTTTCATGGTGTGCAAATAATCATTTTTTTACAAACATTTGGAAATGTCATACCAGTATTCTCATATTTTGTTTGGATTTATGTCTAATAATCCCTTCTCAAACGCTCATCAACAGCGCGCTGCAGCCGCAAAAAATGTTTCCACTGTTGCCAACATCATGTTCTTGTTCTTATACTAATAAAAGATTGAATGAAATTTTATTCAACCAATAAATGATAAGATATATTTTTATAAGTATAGCAATTATATTCAGAATATATCAAAACATTTTTAGTATTTAGCATGAATACTAAGTCCAAGTCTTGGGATAGTTATCGAAACAAACTTATTTGTTTAGATTTCATTCACCCTAGAACTAGCGTCACTGCTATCCCAGCAAACCATCTGTCTGTCAAGTACAAGTTGTAGTAAACAAAGGAAAAGAAATTTTCGGAACAGGCTCATAATATTCCGGTTCGGCAGCGGCATCCGTATCCCCTCTGGCCCCAAGGTCCAGCATGGAATTGATCGAGTGGCTGGAGTCGATTCCACCGGTAGTTGTGGCGGCGTGGTGATTCCGGCAATTTTGTTTAAAATCGATTCCGACGGATTGGTGCCCGGGTTCGGCTTGAGCGGTGGCAGTCATTTTCGCAGAAGTGATAGCGCCTCAGCGGCCTAAGGAGCGGCCGTGGCTGACTGGTTACGGTGTTCGCTTTGTAAGCGAATGGTTCTGGGTTCGATTCCCATCTGCTCCCAACGAGAAAGTATAGGAAATATAAATCTTGAAACTCTGAACATGAACGAAAAATCAAAGTCGCTCGAGTCGGGGTTCGATCCCCCGTCCTTTGGATTGGTAAGCAAAAATGCTAACCACTAGGCCATCGCGACTTGGTGAGCTATGACTGGAATTAGGAATACTGTTACCACCATCAACTATATACGCGCTGGGTCCTTGTCCATTTGACAAGGGTTCGGAAGTTCTAAATAACGTTTGAATCCGATTGGTCCAAACGTTCTTCAGGGTGGGGCTTGTCGACAAAGCTGAAGTACCTCGCGCTCGGCTAGCCAGCGTAGAAATGGGTCACCGAAGCTCGGCAGAGCTAACACCTTCCAAATGCCTATGCGAGTTATTTGCATGTATAGAATGTAGATCTAAAAAATACATGGAAACAACTCAATTTGTAAGAAGCGACCGCGTGGTCCCGTTTGGTTGGTTGCACACACACAAGTGATAGCGCCTCAGCGGCCTAAAAGGACCGTCGACGAAAAGTGGTCAAAGACACCGTTTTGGCATAAACCCGACCAGATCCAGCGATATGAAAGCAGACGCGGGGGCAAACGCGACCGCCGTGATACGTATCATAAATAAAGAAGAAGATTCGTTTTTTTTTTTTTTTCATAAAATTATTTTTATTAGGTCCTTTTCGGTACTGGGACCTGGTTAGGACCGAGTCGGCTTTTGTAATTACAAAAAACTTAATAATTACAGAGGATCTTGTGTGTAAATGTTAGTGGGAGGGGAGCCGATTACCCGCGGCCTACTCGGGGTTAGTAGGGAAGGGATTGATGCTAAAAAGAAGATTCGTTTGTTGAAGCGGAAAGAACCGAGAAGCGTGAACATCGGATGAGTTGGCCACGGGGAGGGCACCACAGTAAGGAACGGCTGACGGAAGGAGATCGAGAAAAATCTTCCCGGGAAAGCCGGTCTGGAGAACCCCAGCGAAACGATCTACAGTGTAAAAACAATAGACATGAAGGTTTTGCTCGAGAACTTAGCGTAGATCTGCCGGAAAGTTTTGGTGAGTTAGTACAGTTTTGGCGGGTTATTTGAAACTTAATTTTTGTTCTTGGAATTCCAGCTCAATGAACGGCGCGAGTAAAACAATGTCCAGTGAGATAAATCCGATGCTAATAACCACTCGGAGTGTCCGTTGGGAGTTTGTCGATTCCAGATGATATTTAGGTTGCTAAATACTGGAACAGGAAGGATCTGGAAAGCGGAAATTGCCTCACTGCGCTGTGTGGTGTATATGGTGGCCGAATTACGTGATAGGGACGGAACATATTTGAAATGATTTCGCTGTTTGAAAATTTTGAAGATGAAAATAAAAAAGACATAAATAACTATTTAAATATTTGAAAGAACTTCTTAAACTTAACCTCCGGGACCCGTGGTGTAGAGGTAAGCGTGGTTGTCTCTCACCCAGTAGGACTAGGTTCGATCCCAGAAGGTCCCGGTGGCATTTTTCGAGGCGAGATTTGTCTGATCCCGCCTTCCGTCGGACGGGAAGTAAATGTTGGCCCTGGACTAACCTAAAAAAGGTTAGGTCGGTCGATAGCTCAGTCCAGGTGTAGGAGTCGTCTCCCTGGGTCCTGTCTCGGTGGAGTCGCTTGTAGGCAGTTGGACTCACAACACGGATAGAAATCCGGTCCGCAAATCCAAAATCAAACTGTCTTGAAATCGAAAACATCGTTTGTTTTCGATTTCGTTTCAAATGTTTTCAAAAACGACAACATTTTCATCACATTCGAAAACATTTGTGTTTGAAATCGCCCCCCGCTTTTCTCAAATTTTCTGAAGCGTAACAACTGTCAAACGCAACCAAAACCGCAACCCAATTCCAACGCGCGAGTGCAACTGTTTTTGTTTATGTTTTGATTTTTGCCAGAAGTGGAAGTGTCATCGAACATGAGGAACAATTCGTCGCCGTGTGGTTATTTGACGACCTCCGGATCACGTTCGGTTCTTCTGCCGCGGAATGACGGGGACGACCCGTCCTGGTTCTTTGGAAGTCCACCAGCATTGCGGCGCGTAGTTCTTGTTCGACGTTGGCCAGCGACACGTAGTTCTTCGGCGATGATGGTTCTTGGACAGCGGCCCGTAGTTCTTTTTCGGCACTGGCCAGCGGAACGTGGTTCTTGTCCGGCGGGTCCGCGTGTTAACCAGCCGCTCGTCCGACGTCTTTGGCCGCACCTAGTTCGGCCAGGTTTCGACAACGGCGCCGATTCTGAATCACGAGTGCCGATTCTCGACAGCGTTCTCCCGTCGCTCCGATGTTTTCCCTCAGCGGTGTTTTTATTGGCACGAACTATGCTAGCAACGATTTACTTTTCCCGCTGTGGCTTCGCGCGGCTCGGCGTTGATTCGCAACTCCATGAAGTGTGGTAAGTTTGAATGATAAAAACCCCCTGAAATATCGTAACCTAATCAACCATTTCCCTCAATAGACCTCCTCCTTATCATCCTGCTCCACGGCCGGCGAGGAAGAAGATGTTGCCCAGTGGAAATCATCAACGATTCGTTGCCGTGCTGCCGTTGATTGACGTCCCTTGAAAACTTGGAGAATTCTTGTCAGAATCGATGCTGACGATGCTGATCGACCGTGTAGACTGCCCGTACATGTGGTGGCGCCTACGGGTACTGTTGGTACGGGGGGGGGGGGGGGGCTGCGGGTATAGGGTGCCGAAGACGCAGAAGAAGACAGAAGAAGAAGAAGAGAGAAGAAGACAGAAGAAGAAGAAGAAGAAGAAGAAGAAGAAGCAGAAGACGAGAAGAAGAAGACGAAGAAGACGAAGCAGACGAAGAAGAAGAAGAAGAAGCAGAAGACGAAGAAGAAGACGAAGAAGAAGACGAAGAAGACGACGAAGCAGAAGAAGCAGACGCGAAGCAGAAGCCGAAGACAGACGCAGACGAAGAAGACCGAAGCGCCAGCACGAAGCCGACGAAGCACGCCAGCCTCACGCCGACGCATCGCATACGCCGCAGCCGCCGCCTACGCCTCCTCCTCCTCAGCCTCCTCCTCCTCCTCCTCCTCCTCCTCCTCCTCCTCCTCCTCCTCCTCCTCCTCCTAAAATTCTAAAATTCTAAAATTCTAAAATTCTAAAATTCTAAAATTCTAAAATTCTAAAATTCTAAAATTCTAAAATTCTAAAATTCTAAAATTCTAAAATTCTAAAATTCTAAATTTCTAAATTTCTAAAATTCTGAAATTCTAAAATTCTAAAATTCTAAAATTCTAAAATTCTAAAATTCTAAAATTCTAAAATTATAAAATTATAAAATTCTAAAATTCTAAAATTATAAAATTCTTAAATTCTAAAATTTCAAAACTCTTTAATTCTTAAATTCTAAAATTCTAAAATTCTAAAATTCTAAAATTCTAAAATTCTAAAATTCTAAAATTCTAAATATTCCAAAAATTATAAAATTCGAAAATTCTAAAATCCTAAAATTCTATAATTCTAAAATTCTAAAATTCTAAAATTCTAAAATTCTAAAATTCTAAAATTCTAAAATTCTAAAATTCTAAAATTCTAAAATTCTAAAATTCTAAAATTCTAAAATTCTAAAATTCTAAAATTCTAAAATTCTAAAATTCTAAAATTCTAAAATTCTATAATTCTAAAATGATAAAATTCTAAAATTCTAAAATTCCAAAATTCCAAAATTCTAAATTCTTAAATTCCCAAATTTCTAAATTCCCAAATTTCTAAATTCCTAAATTCTCAAATTCCTCAATTCCTAAATTCATAAATTCCTAAATTCCTAAATTCCTAAATTCCTAAATTCCTAAATTCCTAAATTCCTAAATTCCTAAATTCCTAAATTCCTAAATTCCTAAATTCCTAAATTCCTAAATTCCAAAATTCCTAAATTCCTAAATTCCTAAGTTCCTAAATTCCCAAATTCTCAAATTCCCAATTTCCCAAATTCCCAAATTCCCAAATTCCCAAAATCCCAAATTCTTAAATTCCAAAATTCCTAAATTCCCAAATTTCCGAATTCCCAAATTCCTAAATTCCCAAATTCCCAAACGCTCCAATTCTCAAATTCCCGAATTCCTAAATTCCCGAATTCCCAAATTCTTAAATTCCCAAATTCTTAAATTCCCATATTCCCAAAATCCCAAAATCCCAAATTCCCAAATTCTTAATTTCCTAAATTTTCAAATTCCCAAATTCACAAATTCCAAAATTCACAAATTCCCAAATTCTTAAATTCCCAAATTCCCGAATTTCTTAATTCCTAAATTCTCAAATTCCTTAATTCCTAAATTCCTAAATTCCTAAATTCCTAAATTCCTAAATTAAATTCCTAAATTCCTAAATTCCTAAATTCCTAAATTCCTTAATTCCTTAATTCCTAAATTCCTAAATTCCTAAATTCCTAAATTCCTAAGTTCCTAAGTTCCTAAATTTCGAAATTCCCAAATTATCAAATTCCCAAATTTACAAATTCCCAAATTCTTAAATTTACAAATTCCTAAATTCCTAAATTCCTAAATTCCAAAATTCCAAAATTCCTAAATTCCCAAGTTCCTAAATTCCCCAATTCTCAAATTCCCAATTTCCCAAATTCCCAAATTCCCAATATCCCAAATTCTTAAATTCCCAAATTCCTAAATTCCCAAATTCCCGAATTCCCAAATTCCTAAATTCCCAAATTCCCAAATTCCCAAATTCTCCAATTCCCAAATTCCCGAATTCCTAAATTCCCGAATTCCCTAATTCTTAAATTCCCAAATTCCCAATTTCCCAAATTCCCAAATTCCCGAATTTCTTCCTAAATTCTCAAATTCCTTAATTCCTAAATTCTTAAATTTCTAAATTCCCAAATTACTAAATTCCTAAATTCCTAAATTCCTAAATTCCTAAATTCGTAATTCCTAAATTCCTAAATTCCTAAATTCCTGAATTCCTAAATTAAATTCCTTAATTCCTAAATTCCTAAATTCCTAAATTCCTAAATTCCTAAATTCTTGAATTCCTAAATTCGTAATTCCTTAATTCCTTAATTCTTCAATTTCTAAGTTCCTAAATTTCTAAATTTCCAAATTCCCAAATTACAAATTCCCAAATTCTTAAATTTACAAATTCCTAAATTCTAAAATTCCCAAATTCTCAAATTCCCAATTTCCCAAATAAACAAATTCCCAAATTCCCAGATTCCTATATTCCTACATTCCTAAATTCTCAAATTCCTTAATTTCCAAATCCCCAAATTCCCAAATTCTTAAATTCCCAAATTCCCAAATCCCCTAATTCTTCAATTCCCAAATTCCCAAATCCCCTAATTCTTCAATTCCCAAATTCCCAAATTCCCAAATTCTTAAATTCTCAAATCCCTAAATTCCTAAATTCTTAAATTCTCAAATCCCTAAATTCTTAAATTCCTGAATTCCTAAATTCCTAAATTCTTAAATTCCTAAATTCCTGAATTCCTGATTTCCTTAATTCCTTAATTCCTTAATTCCTAAATTCCTAAATTCCTAAATTCCTAAATTCCTAAATTCCAAAATTCCTTTATTCCTAAATTCCTAAGTTCCTAAATTCCTAAATTCTAAAATTCCTACATTCCTTAATTCCTGAATTCCCAAGTTCCTAAATTCCCAAATTCTCAAGTTCCCAATTTCCCAAATTCACAAATTCCCAAATATTTAAATTCCCATATTCCTTAATTCCCAAATTCCCGAATTCCCAAATTCCCAAATTCCCGAATTTCTAAATTCCCGAATTCCCAAATTCTTAAATTCCCAAATTCTTAAATTCCCATATTCCCAAAATCCCAAATTCCCAAAAATTCCTAATATCCAAAATTTTCAAATTCCTAAATTCCCAAATTCTCAAATTCCCAAATTCTTAAATTCCCAAATTCTCAAATTCCCAATTTCTCAAATTCCCGATTTTCTAAATTCCTAAATTCTCAAATTCCTAAATTCCTAAATTCCTAAATTCTTAAATTCCTAAGTTCCTAAATTCCTAAATTTCCAAATTCCCAAATTCTCAAATTCCCAAATTTACAAATTCCCAAATTCTTAAATTTACAAATTCCTAAATTCTCAAATTCCCAAATTCTCAAATTCCCAATTTCCCAAATTCCCGATTTTCTAAATTCCTTAATTCTTAAATTCCTAAATTCTCAAATTCCTAAATTCCTAAATTCACAAATTCCTAAATTCCTAAATTCCTTAATTCCTTTATTCCTTAATTCCTAAATTCCTAAATTCCTAAATTCCTAAATTCCTAAATTCCTAAATTCCTAAATTCCTAAATTCCAAAATTCCAAAATTCCAAAATTCCAAAATTCCAAAATTCCAAAATTCCTTAATTCCAAAATTCCTAAATTCCTAAATTCCTTAATTCCTAAATTCCCAAATTCCCGAATTCCTAAATTCCCGAATTCCCAAATTCTTAAATTCCCATATTCCCAAAATCCCAAATTCCCAAAATCCCAAATTCTCAATATCCTAAATTCCCAAATTCTCAAATTCCCAAATTCTTAAATTCCCAAATTCTCAAATTCCCGATTTTCTAAATTCCTAAATTCTCAAATTCCTAAATTCTCAAATTCCTAAATTCCTAAATTCCTAAATTCCTAAATTCCTAAATTCCTAAATTCCTAAATTCCTTAATTCCTTAATTCCTAAATTCCTAAATTCCTAAATTCCTAAATTCCTAAATTCCTAAATTCCAAAATTCCTAAATTCCAAAATTCCTTAATTCCTAAATTCCTAAATTCCTAAATTCCCAAATTCCTAAATTCCTAAATTCCTAAATTCCTAAATTCCTAAATTCCTAAATTCCCAAATCCCCAAATTCACAAATTCTTAAATTCCCAAATTCCCAAATCCTAAATTCTTCAATTCCCAAATTTCCAAATTCCTAAATTCTTAAATTCTCAAATCCCTAAATTCCTTAATTCCTAAATTCCCAAATTCCTAAATTCTTAAATTCCCAAATTTCTAAATTCCCAAAATCCCAAATTCCGCAATTCCCAAATTCCCAAAGTCTTAAAATCCCAAATTCCCATATTCCCAAATTCCCAAATTCCTAAATTCTCAAATTCCCAAATTTCCAAATTCCCATATTCTCAAATTCCCAAAATCCCAAATTCCCATATTCCCAAATTCCCAAATTCCTAAATTCTCAAATTCCTAAATTCCTAAATTCCTAAATTCCCAAATTCCCAAATTCCTAAATTCCTAAATTCCCATATTCCCAAATTCCCAAAATCCTAAATTCCTTAATTCCTTAATTCCTAAATCTCTAAATCCCATATTATCAGGTTCTTGAATTCCTAAATTTTCTAATTCCGATATTCCCAAATTTCTTAAATAACATAATACCAATTTCCTAAAATCACAAATTCCCTAATTTTGATTCGGGATTCCCAGATTCAGAAAATCCCAAATTCCCAAAAAACTCCACATTCTTTAATACCCAGATTCCCATATTTCCTGTTTGTCAAAACACTAATTTCTTGTATTCCCATATTCCAAACACACACACACACACACACACACACACACACACACACAAAGATTAGTTTTTAATTAATGATGCATTTTTTGCCTCAATAAATAAAAAAAAACGAATCAACTGTTTTACTGAACCAAAAGAAATATCCAACGGTCAATTCAAAAACCAAATCCAACGGTCAATTCAAAAACCGAATAAATCGTTCGGGATGGCTGCGTGCTTTCTATTTTGCCAGACGTCACCAACCGTGACGACTCAAAATCAACAACATTGTTCTCGATTTTGATGCAAATGTTACCGGACGACTGGTCGACAACATTCTGAAACGATTTTCAGAACGAATCGAGAACAATGTTGTCGATTTCCCGGACAGGATTTCTATCCGTGAATCCAAAGGTCGTCAGTTCGAATCCCGGGGTGGATGGAAGCTAAGGTGTAAGAAGAGGTTTGCAATTACCTCAACAATCAAGCCTTCGAACACCTAGTTTCGAGTAGGAATCTCGCAATCGAGAACGCCAAGGCAATGCTGTAGAGCGAATAATTTGATTTTGAAACTTAACCCTAATCTTGGTTTTCTTGACATTTCTGGAAGTTGCTGGAGTAGCGCCACCGAAATTGGTGGTTGAATTGGAAATACTTGAAGTTAGTCTTTGTTTTTATCTATGCATTATGCATTGGAAAAAATAAAATACGTTTGGTTTCAATCCTTCCTGTTTGAGAGTAAGTTAACATTTAATTAAAAAACTATTCAAGAAAAAATATTTTTGTATTGTGTATGCAAACAAGCATGTTCAGTATAAAACAAGTTTAGAGTTATCTAAGTGCGCATGAATATAAACAAGTGAGGTTAAAATTTGTACCGGTCAGCAAAACAAATGGTGTTCAAGTGTGCGTGAGATCGGGATATGATAACTCTGTTGGTGTGAGAGATGATCTCACCAATACAACTCATCCGACAATGATCAATGATTTCAATGATTGTTATCAAGAACAAGAAGAAAAAGAAGAAGCTAAAAACGCTTTGCTCCGATTTCACCTTAAAAATCCATGGCGTAAAAACCTTTTCAAAAAGTAAGCGAGATTTATTCTATTTTCTTCTTAATTTGAAAAAAAAAATCAAAACAATAACAAAAGCGTGTACCCTTGGCAACCCAAGCTGGTCCACTGACAGATCGCAGCTTATGCTAAAAATAAAAACGAACCAAACAGTGCAAAACAAAACAAAGCTTCCGCACCAGCATCCAACTTCCAGGAAAATCGTGGAATCCGTAAAAATATGACGGGAAAGCTCTCTCCATGACTACCGGAAAATCCTTCCATTCGGCACAAAACTTCCAATTAATGGGTGGGCGGCGCACAAATCTTACCTCGGCCTGGTCTGGGTTTTGCTTTGTTCAGCCCTCCCTCCTCCTAAGTGGCCCCGAATGAATAGATAGTGGTAGTGGTCGGGGTGATGGTGTTGTTGTATAAGCCAGTAATTGTTTCGTACGCTTTCGCCAAGCTTTTAGTAAGTTTATTGTTCCTGAGTGCCCCTTTCCCCTGCCCCCTTATCATCGCACACTGAGTGACCTTTCCGGAATCTGGGCCAGTTTCTATGGTTGCACTCTGACTGACTGGTTTTAGGGGACAATTACCTACTTTATGCTACAATAAAACGATATCCACAATTTCGGAATACTCGGAGAGGCTGACCAAGGCAAATACAAAAATCGATTTGGATTTTTTTTTGTTGTTTTTTGCTTGACTAATAATTTGGATTATTTAGTAAGCTCTACCAGCTGAAAATGGGTAGTTCTCCCCTAGAATGCTGTACTAGCTTAGCAACGATATATAGCAAGCAAGTGGGCACAAAAGGATTAGAGATTAGAGTTAATTAATATGGATCAATCAGGGGTCTTTGCTCGGAAAGTGCTGCGCCATCCCCGGTGAAAGGTTCCATCGGATGTAGTGAACGCTTTCAGCAGATTGAAAACCGGATGAGCTCTAGGTTTTTTCTGACCCCTTTTGGAATTACATCGATCGGTTTTTGCCCAGGGTAACGGTAGGAGCTTTAAGGAGCGTAAAGGCGTTTTAAATTGCAAATTCTGTGAAAAGTTTGCTCAAAACTAGTTTTCTGAAAATATTCGCATTACAAACAAACTGTGATAGCCTGAAACTTCAAATTACCAGTAATAACTTTTGAATATCATTAAACAAATGAGGTCAAATACGAAATCTTACACCCAAAGTTAAAGAACGAGGGGATAGTCCTCACGAAAAGAAACGTGAGGAAAGTGCTTTATTGCGAGAGTATAGTCCTCTCACGTGTTCATTCGTTCATTGGAACAGTTCATCCTATGAGTGGCTTATATGGACAAACGACCGCCACTTAGTCAGCGAACCATGGTGGCCCTTGGGTTCGAGTCTCGGTACCGGTACTTTTTTTTTGATAGATGAACTTTTTTGGAAAATGAACCATGAGTATAGTACTCTCGGTAATTTCGGGATTTACCCTCTCCGTCCGCACACAGTACCATTTTACTACCGAATCGTGCTCTTTATCCTCTCGTATGCCGATGCCCAGTTCTGGGTGTATAGATTTTGTGAAATTCAAATTCAAATTCGTCAATTTCTTCAGGTGAAAATTGAAAAAAAGAGGTCATTATTAAGATTGCCAATGCAATAAAATTCCAAATGAAACCATCAATAATTGCGATGATTGCTCCAAATTTCCTCTGAAATAAATTCAAATTGTCCCGACCTGAAATTACAGTTATTATGCACGTTCAATTCAAGTGGGTTAGGTGGGCGCTTGAAACCTCCCATTTTCATGGTGCCAAAACGATAAGCACATGCAGCACATAATCGTTACAACAGCTGCTACAAAATCTCCCCCCGTCCTTTCTATTTGCCCTCTCCCAAGTCTGCTATGCTTCTTTCTCCTTTCAAGTATGCAATTTGCGTGAATTCTCATACAGTCCCCTCCCAAAACCCTTCACCCCCACAAGCATTGAAACCTTCTAAACCGAATTAAGATGTTGCTTCATAAAGCAATTCTGCACATGTGTACCGCCTCTGCTCGAAGCTGGGAACGCTGGTGGAAAACGTTATAAACTCTCATTAGGACGAATACACCGCCCCCCCCCCCTCCTTCCCAGCTCAAAATTTGAAGTTGTTTGCGAAACTTTTCTCGCAAAACTTGTGGGAGCGCTACGAGAACGAGGGGAAGTGTGTTTTGCTCCACTTTTGAGTACTTTAAGTGAAAATAAATTATCTGTTTCTATGCTTGTGGCGATGCCTTCGAGGGGGGTGCTATGGTGTTGTGGGTGGATTATGTGGGTTAGTCGATAATGGGAGCGAAATTTGGCGGGTGTTTTGGAAAGTAGAAGTTGAAACGAGTCCCAATTGGATTGATGTCGTACAAGGAAAGTTCGAAGAAACAATGAATATTTCGTGGAATTGTTAGTTGATGCTTCCCGGAGGTTTTGAAAAACAGAAAATTATTTTCAAAGCAGTTTGATTTAATGAACTCAATGGTGTTATCTTAAACCGCACAAAAAAGATCCAAATGATTGACATTGAATCCAAATCCAAATCTAAAGTGTAAAACTGAACAGGAAGATTAAAAAAATAGATAATTTTGAATGAGTTCAACAAGCTTGAAAATTGCTTTATAAATGATCCTCGAAGAAAACTATCTCTAGAAATAATCATTTAAATCAACGAAATATTGCTGTACTACTTGGGTCTAAAATATCTAAAAGGCCAATAAAGATATACCCCTGAATTACCAAGCCATTCAGAGCACAGTTGTAATGGATTACAAGTTAATTAATTACTGATTGTTGAAAAAAATTGAAAGAATTTACAATTTTCCTGAAGCTCTTTTGGAATGTAAGTAATTTTTAAAAATTTGCCATATTTTTCCGAGTTTTTATACGTCAAAAGAGGTCATTTTGTATGATTCATTTTCACAATTTCCGTACAATTTTTGTATTTAGAAATTTTATAGATTTCAATAAATGGTAAACTTTATTAAAAAGGTATATTTTACGTAAAAGTAGATAGCGGAAAATACTGAACATATTATCAAGTTACATTTTAAAATTAATTTTTTGAAGGCAAATAAAATTTGTAATCGAAAATGACGATTTTAAGTTATAGGATGTTTTAATTAAATAAATCATGAAAAAATGTTCAAAAATTTAATTTAAATTTAAATTAAATTTTAATTTAAATTTTATTTAAAATATTAAATTCAATTTTATTTAAAATTTAAATTTGAATTTAAAAGTATTTCATGATTAAAAAAAATAACCCTACAAAAATAATTTAAAAAAATAGACGAACATTTTGCAAAATAAATGCCTTTCAAAATTGTAAGCCTGGATTCAAAATATGTGAAATTAGCAAAAAAGTTTTCAATGAATTATAAGATAACAAAATTAGGGCTCATTAGGTGAAACTGAGAAAACAGTAGTCAGATAAAAAGTTTCAAATATATTTGGATTGAATTTAACTTGAAAACGATGCACACTTATTTCAAAGAAATGTGTGAAGTTATGTTCGATTGCAAATAAATTTTGCATCCAAACATAAATTTTATAATTTTGAATAAGACCGTCGCAAATATTTTTCAAAATTGTGGTGCCCCTCTTCAACATTGGTCCAAAAAGTCAGAGAGCAAAAAAAATTTTTTTTTCTTGAAACATCAAATTTTGAATGAAAATAGAAATCTAATCAACCGAGAACAATTTAAAATGTATTTTTCTGCATTGATATTCATATTTAGCATGTTTGGGCTTGTTCAAAAATATTTCGAATTTTCATAAAATTCTGGTGTTTTTAGCTGAATATTATTTTATTTAAACTAATGATTCACTCAAACGTTGAAACCATGGCTGGTAATTTAAATTTTTATATTTTTTGCCTCCCCCCTGAACTTTGGCCAGAGACGAGGGTCATAAACTTCAAACAATATTTGCAACGGACAAACAGCTTTTTCGATGTTTGCCTGATTTCTTTAATTTAAAAAAATCATAACTCCGCTACCAAAAAATCTATCTCAAAAATGCATTTTTTTTAAATGAATTTTTATTTTTATTTTGCTGAGAAATTTCATTTGAAGACAAATTTAATATAAAACAAAGTTTTTGTCCCTCGGCTCTCGGGTCGGGGACAACAAACAAAATTTCAAACTGCAAGCCTAATTATCAAAACTTAACTTAAACCACCTATGCGGTTGGAGCCTTCGTCACTTATTACCAACAATGGCTGATATGATGGAATTGTTCAAAAATTTCATCTATTTTTTTAGATCCGGAATAAAAAAGTACATAAATATCACTTAAGTGGCCATACCTCGAGACAGGGTTACCAGATCATCAATGTTTTGGACTCATTGGAAAGGTCTTTTGATTGTGATGTCAATCAGCCACCACGTGGCAGGAGGGTTTTTCCAATTTTGGCTTTAAAAGTGGTTCTGTCAATGTTATAACATTTTATTTAGTCAGATATTTGTGCAAAAACACTTTATAAACGTCAAATATCATTTTATACTCCAATTTCCACATACCCTCTTGCCACGTGGTGGCTGATTGACATGTGGCGTCCTCTGATTGAGGCAGCTTTCTTAGCGTGCTTTGATTTATTCCTGTACATTTTGCTGGGACCATGAGAATTTCGGCGACGCCAGAATGAATCTGCTTATAGGCAAGATTAGAGGCTTCGGATCATCTTGCACCCTTCAAAGTAATTGTTTCTCAGACCATCCCCTTGGACCCCATGGTATGCAAAAGTCGTTAAATTTCAACGACAGACTTGTACAGAGCAATGTACTCAATTATTCAAGTTTTACGAGTTAATTCCCATTTAAACTTGTTCCTGCTCAAGGCAAGCCAATTTTCAACCAAATAGGCTGAAATTTGGGCTGTAGGCCCCATTTTGAGTACTCTTTCGGGCAATCTCATATACTTTTTGATTTGAGCAATTTTAATTTTTTTGACCCGGGCTAATATGTATGCATGAAGGTGGGTCTACGACGTTTTTATACGAAGTTCATTTTTAGAGCAGGATTATAGCCTTACCTCAGTGAGGAAGGCAAAACTGTGTAATATAAAGCATCTCAAAATGATTTTTACTTTGTTAGAATTGTGCTTCTGTTAAGAATTTACAAAATATCAAGGAACTTTAGAAAAAACCTGTTTTTTTATTTGTCGTTCAAAAATTCAAAATTGATAAAACGTCTGAATGTGCTCTTCTCGACTGCAAATAAATAATTAAACATTATACAATGTATTTTTTATAGTTTACAGTTTTTCAAAGAAAATTTAAATTTTTAGCAATAAATAACTTTTTGACATCTCATTTTTTAAGGAAATTTTGTGAAGGATTGGACAAAACTTGGAGTAAAATGTGACCTAATGCCGAAAACACCAAATCAGTTAGAAAATCCCTGATTTTCATGACCGTTTTGTATGACCAGCCCTCAAAATTGTTCGAGAAATTGTTGCAAAATGTTTTTTTTTTTTTACACAGGGCATGCATGGACAATAGGGTGGTCCAAATACGGGCTTTCTAGGAGCTACCCCCTGAAATCAAAGATCAAACACCCCTGAAATCAAAGATCAAACACTTCAAATTCCAAATTTGAACTCATACTGACCACGGGAACCCCTCCCTCTAATTGCTTGAAGTTTGTATGGGAAAAATCATCAAAATATATGGAGAAAAGCAACTGTTTAAGTTTTTTACCTGTGGAGGACACATTAGTCCATTTAATTTTATGTTATGTTGCCCCTTCGAGCCGTCTGTGCAAAAAGGGTCCTTTCCGGAAGCTAATAACTTTTCAGCAAGAAAAATCCCAAAAATATGGTGTCTTCGGAAAAGTTGTTCAAATTTAAATGAAGATTCTACATCTGAGAATTGATAGAGATTTGACGAGATTGCGTCCTCCACAGGTAAAAAACTGAAACAACTGAAGCATACATTTTGACGATTTTTCCCATACAAACTTCAAGCGATTAGGGCTCAAATTTGAGATTTTGCCTAGTGATGGGTCAATCTTTGATTTCAGGGGATAGCCCCGAGAAAGCTCGGATTTAGACCACGCTTAAAAATTAAAAATTAAAAATATTAAAATTTAATATGTAATAATCATCGTGAGACGCAGGACTACGCAGTCGAAATCGGTATAGTCGGTAATTTTTTAAAGACTAGTATCCGGAGTCGAAGGCCTGAGAAGTCACTGCATTGCTGGTTTCGAACAGTTCCAGAAACGACGCAGACTATACGATTTACAGCCTTAACAGCGTCATTTGAACTGTTTGTCTTGTGAAAAAAGAGCATTTTAGTTTAGCTTCTCCACAGAGTAATACCTGCAAAACCGCCAGATCTGGCCAAACCACACTTATCGATTAAGCCGCAGCAAAGAGTAAATTCTATTTTCAAGGTCCACCGCCAGGGAAAACCCTCACCAAGGCTTGCGCAGCGCCACAAACAGGATTACCGGAACTTTTTGGCTTTTCCCTTTCTCGGCCCAGCTCAGCCCAGCGAAAAACACATTCGAAAAGCGATAAACCATTTTTCCCTAAAACACAAACCGCCAACTCTGGTGGTGAAAATCCCCCCCACCCAGTTTTCTATCTTTCTCTAAACACTCACCCCGAGCAAAAAGTCGAACGTCCCTTTGGGAAAAAGCGGAGAGCGGGGGTATTTTCCGGAAACCCGGGAAAAGCTGCCTGGTGGTCCTCCATCACATGTTCGTGCCGAGAGGAGAATTTTCCGAAAAACAAAACCGCAAATCCTATTTCGAATCGTGTCGACAACCGAAACTGGCATTTCCCCTTCCCAACCGCTTGGAACCGGCTCCGACGACAGCGCAAAGAAGTGCCAATGACGACAACGAAGAATGAAATCTAATAACTCGCTCAATTTGATTCCGGACCGTCGTGTCCTAGTGACCACAAAAGCCGTTCTTGGAGCCGGTTCCCCGAGCGGCTCGGAAAAAAATCCCGACCGACAATCCGTCGGTCCCGGGAGCTTGTGTGCTCAGCTGGTGCCCGCCGGAGGAGAGGATTACTTCTTCTTTTTGTCTCAGGGACGTTGGTTTGTGGGGACATTTGTCTTTGCCGAGAGCGCGTTGAGCAGCTTTTCTGTAATCGATTTGGAGTAAACTTACTTGCGGCTGGACAAAGTCATTTAATTTCCAGTTTGGGAGCTCAACAGCGGTAGGTCCGCAGATTAATCCGGTACATTTGTATCGAGGGGTTTGGTCAATTTGAAGAGGTTTCAGGCTCTTCGGTTGACAAATTAGAACAACTTGTCATGTCCCAGGGCTTGATCCCATATCAGGGTTTGAAGATTAAAAGGAATCGGTTCGATTCTAATTGGATAATGGCAATTTTGTAAACCTCATAAACCTAAAGCTCGTGCGAAGAAATGTTTCCAATCTGAAGAATTTTGCAGAATTGTAACGTAGTCTCTGAAAGATTTTATTTCTCCAACTTCAAGCACTTCTGGCTGCAGAAAGTATTGACATCGGCGTCACGACGCGTATGCAACCAAGCAAGCTGGTAGTGCTGCCAAAGAACTTGAAGAATAGTGGCTTAGTGGAGTTTTGAAGGACCTGTTGTAAATTCTGAAACATTTTTAAAAGTAGATGAATCTCTTCGCACTCTTCGGTGAAGTCTTTTGGGCGTTATATTGAATGTGTAGCCCTTTTTAAATGTTGGTCTTGATTCCAAAATTTTATTTTTTTTTCGAAATGATTATACAATTTCATTTTCCTTAGGAAATGTTTGAATGTAGAAACCAGAGGTCCAATCTTTCATGTCTCTTAGGCATTTTTTTTTAATTTCTGAACATTTCAAAAAAAGTATGTTGAGAAATGGACATCATAGACAATATTGAAAAAAAAAACGCAAAGCAGGAATTTTTGTGCCTCATTTTTCTGGATAGTCCTCATTAATACCTTAAACATTGCCGCTTACGATCGATCAGAAAAATCCTTCAAATGTTGAGCAACTCTCTACGAAATCGGCCGATTTCGACCATTTTTATTTTTTGTATTTTTTTATTTGACTCAAACTTTGTGGGGGCCTTTCCTATGACCAAATAAGCTATTTTGTGTCATTGGTTCACCCATACAAGTCTCCATACAATTTTGGCCGCTGTCCATACAAAAATGGTATGTAAATATTCAAACAGCTGTAACTTTTGAGTGAATTTTCTGATCAATTTGGTGTCTTCGGCAAAGTTGTAGGTATTGTTGAGGACTTTTGAGGAAAAAATAGGTACACGGAAAAAAAAATTGCAGATTTTTTTATCAACTTTTTTTTCACTAAAACTCAATTTCCCAAAATACGTATTTTTTGATTTTCGAGATTTTTTGATATGTTTTAGGGGACAAAAATCCGCAACTTTTGAGCTATAGAGAAACATGGTCAAAAAATCTGCCGCCGAGTTATGAATTTTTGAAAAAATAGTGATTTTTGGAAAAAAAATCGAAGTTTCATGTAAAAACAAGTTTGACATTGTTTTTTAATGCAAAATTGAATTTGCAATCGAAAAGTACTTTACAGATTTTTTGATAAAGGGCTCCGTTTTCAAGATATAGCCACCGAAAGTTTGATTTTAGCGAAATATTTGCAGTTTTTCAATTTTAAAAAATAGTGACCATGAGTGACCATTTCTAAAAATATTTTTTTTGAAAAGTTCAAAAAATTTGCTATAAAATTGTCTAAGAGATATTGCAGATTGGACCTCTGGTTGCTGAGATACAGCGGCTTAAAGAAAAATAAACACGAAAATTGAAGTTTTTTAAGTCTCACCCAGACAGCCCACCATTTTTTAATGACGATATCTCAGCAATTAATGGTCCGATTTTCAATGTTAATACATGAAACATTCGTGAAATTTTCCGATCTTTTCGAAAAAAATATTTTGAAATTTTTTAAATCAAGACTAGCATTTTAAATGGGCGTAATATTCAATGTTTGGCCCTTTTAAAATGTTAGTCTTGATTTAAAAATTTTCAAAATATTTTTTTCGAAAAGATCGGAAAATTTCACGAATGTTTCATGTATTAACATTGAAAATCGGACAATTAATTGCTGAGATATCGTCATTAGAAAATGGTGGGCTGTCTGGGTGAAACTTAGAAAACTTCAATTTTCGTGTTTATTTTTCTTAAAGCGGCTCTATCTCAGCAACCCGAGGTCCAATCTTCAATGTCTCTTAGACAATTTTATAGCAAATTTTCTGAACTTTTCAAAAAAAAATATTTTTAGAAATGGTCACTCATGGTCACTATTTTTAAAAATTGAAAAACTGCAAATATTTCGCTAAAATCAAACTTTCGGTGGCTATATCTTGAAAACGGAGCCCTTTATCAAAAAATCTGTAAAGTACTTTTCGATTGCAAATTCAATTTTGCATTAAAAAACAATGTCAAACTTGTTTTTACATGAAACTTCGATTTTTTTTCCAAAAATCACTATTTTTTCAAAAATTCATAACTCGGCGGCAGATTTTTTGACCATGTTTCTCTATAGCTCAAAAGTTGCGGATTTTTGTCCCCTAAAACATATAAAAAAATCTCGAAAATCAAAAAATACGTATTTTGGGAAATTGAGTTTTAGTGAAAAAAAAGTTGATAAAAAAATCTGCAAATTTTTTTTCCGTGTACCTATTTTTTTCTCAAAAGTCCTCAACAATACCTACAACTTTGCCGAAGACACCAAATTGATCAGAAAATTCACTCAAAAGTTACAGCTGTTTGAATATTTACATACCATTTTTGTATGGACAGCAGCCAAAATTGTATGGAGACTTGTATGGGTGAACCAATGACAACAAAATAGCTTATTTGGTCATAGGGAAGGCCCCCACAAAGTTTGAGCCAAATCAAAAAATACAAATAAAATCCATTTCCGGTTTTGGTAGAGAATTGCTCTGTTATAGATTTTCGAATATTTACGTACCATATAACGCACCCACTGCACGAGTTGCATGGAAGTTTGCAAGGTTGTTAATCGATAAAATTACCATCGATAATATTATCGTCTGACGATAACGATTATTTTTTGTTATCGTTATCGTTATTTTGATAATTCTATCGGCGATAATCAACTAACGGAGTTATCTTCAAAATCTTCTTAAATCGAATAATTCAACATATCAAGTTAAATTTTCAATGCTTTCACTAAGGCTATTTTTTTTACCCTTTCGAGCCTGATAGGTCATATATGACCCAAATTTTTTTTTTTAACTTGCCTATAATTTTCGTATGGTCCTCAAAATCATTTTCCCATCATTAGTTAAAAAAATATTTTTTTGAAAATTCAGGACTGAAAGGGCTAAAGTACTAAGTTTCCAAGTGTAAATATGTATTCAAAATTGTTCGCAAAATACCTATATTTGAAAATACTAAAAATTTTCATAATTTGCAATATGGGTATCAAACGAATTGAAATTTCTTATGGTTTTTCAATTTAGTTGAGTTTTTTAGATAAAATACTAAATATTCACAAATCACTGTATCTTTTCGAAATAACTGACAATTTCAAATTTGGAATTTCGTAGGATTTTTCAATTTATTAGAGTTTTATTTTCGAAAAATACTAAAATTTTCACAAATGACCATATTTTTCGAAAATACTCAAATTTACAAAATATGCAATATGGGTATCAAACGTAGCGAAAATTTCCATGCATCATGCAAGCATTCAAATTGTGCATCAAAATCAAAAAATCAAACCATCCACATTAACGACCCCCGGGTCTTTTGTGGTCTCTATTGCAAGTTTCTGCTCGAACCTAGGAGTCCGAAGGCTTGAATGGGGAGAGCACCCAAACCTCTTTCTACTCCAAGGAAACTTCCACCCCAGTGTTTGAACTGACGACCATTGGATTGCGAGTCCAACCGCCGCCAGCGATTCCACCGGAGTAGGCTTGGTTTGGTGTGTTGTTTGTACTTATGGTATGGAGACGACTCCTACACCTGGAATGACTTAACGGCCTAACAACCAAGGCTAGGACCGACATTTTACTTCCTCATCCGATGGAAGGTTCAAATTGTGCATGCTTCATACAAAATTCTGCGTCGTTTGATACCCATATTGTAAATTAAAAATGAGTATTTTCGAAAAAACATTTTCGGTATTTTGTAAAAGCAGCATTTTACAAAAAAAATCTAATAAGGGACCATCCATAAACAACGTGAACACTTTAGAGGGGTAGGGGATTGCCATTGTCCACGCTCCATACCAAAAATATTTTTTTGTATGGACAATTGTCCACTAGGGGGGGAGGGGGGGGAGGGGTTGAGATTTCCAAAAAAGTGTCCACGTGATTTGTGGATGGTCCCTAAAGTGAAAAAGCAATAAAAATCGCTTCAATACCCATATTGAACATTTTGAAAATTTGAGTATTTTCAAAAACTACTGTATTTTGTGAAAATTCAAATATTTTACTAAAATACCTTGACAACATACCAAATTTCACTTCGTTATGAAAATTTGAGTATTTTCGAAAAATACGGTATTTTGTGAAAATTTTAAAATTCTACAAAAATACTTCAATAAAGTAAAAAAATACCAAATTTAACTTCATTTGATACCTATATTTCAAATTATGCAAATTTGAGTGTTTTCGAAAAAAACGTATTTTCGTTTTTTACCAAAAAACTCTTTTAATGTGAAAAATTACAAAATTTTGCTTTGTTTGATAGACGTATTATTCTGAAAATTTAAGTACTATCAAATAAATACGGTATTTTGTGAAAAATTTTGAGTACAAATTTTACTTTAAATTTAATAGATTTTAAAAAACTATGTATTCTTAGTGAAAGCATTGACAATTTACCATGATATGGTTGAATTAAGTCGATTTTAGAAAGATTTTAAAGATGAGTTAGCGTCCATCGCCGATAGAATTATCAAAATAACGATAAAGATAGATTATCGTTTATCATTATCGAGCCTCGATGTCAAACGCGTGTAAAGAAAAAGTAGGGAATTCAAACTTGCTATGGTGAATTTCAGATGTATTTCAAAACGACCGTTAACTTTTTGATTGATGGATTAACTGGTCTTCAAATTTACCCTTTAAGCAGTGCACTCAACGTTGCTTTTAAATCATTATAATGCAAAGCGTTCGCAGTCGGTGGCTGCGTGTGCACGACAAATTCGGCGAAAGGGTGCGAGAGACTCTCACACACCTACTCCCAAATTACCGTGTAAGGCAGCGGGAGTTCATCTTCACGTTTAGCAGCACTAGACTTACGACGCAACGCCAAGATTAACTAACGCTGACGACCTACGACGACACCCGACGGTGCTTAACACTTACATCATTACACGCTTTATTTATGTTTATTGTATGAGTTATTAATTCAATTTCGTCTGCCAGCACCACGCCGCTGAGAGGACTTTGTCGCCATTTTGAATTACACAATGGCGGTAGCACCGCCGCCAAACTCGAGTGCTCACGGCTTTTGAAGTGGTGGCGAGGTGCTGTGGGGGACCGTTCATTAATAATTGCGAGTGAAAAATGTACCCCCTTCGTGCTCGACTTTTTAGCCCGGATTGTTTGTTTGAAAATTTATTTATGATTTTAATTTCACCACGCTCGTTATTCACCACACCACTACCGGTCGACGTCGCGTCGCACGGTTTGGGGTGTGAATAGAGGAGCGGGTCTTGTTTGACGTTTATTTGAACAAGCCAGGACAACCATAAATTACGTCACACGGCAAGGGGTTGGTTTGGGTGGGGGGACACATTTTCCGGCGTCGGTCGTGTAGACACCGTTACCGGTTAAGGTGGGAGGAAAGGGGTTTAGGAGAGTTGAGGATAAAACATGCGGTACTAATTGCATGATTAACTGGTTGCGATTTGAGCAGTTAATAGTGGAAACCATTTATTATGTCACTTGGTGCGATGAGGTGGCCTGCACAGTAACTGACTAGGCCTATTGGTAGGGCCGGTTGGTCAGGGTAGTTAGTCATACTTTTTTGCTGATGTTTTGGTTTGTTCGGTTGGTTGGCGCTAAGGGGGTTTTGATCTGACCACATTGACAAGGTATTTTTTGCACCTCAAAACGATTCGTGTGGAAGCAAAAGGCTGACACTTTTGTAAAACTTTTGAATTTCATGCCAGTGTGCAGGATATTAAAGTGTTTTTTTTTAATTGTTTGGCCAATTACGATTTAGAAAAAACTAAAAATGTTAAAAAAATCAGACGATGGAATCTAATCTAATCTAATCTAATCAGACCATAGCACAGCCAATCTTTCGAAGGGATCCTGGAGAGTGCCTTAGGTTAGATGACGCCTACCACTTTTCTTGCTATTTATTAACATTTGTAGGGCGCCATTGCATCGGAATGCATTGAAACATCACAAGCGTTAAAGCGGCCAGACCTACTACGTAAAGCCGTATCGCAGAGATGATTCGTAATTGGGTTCAGTTTAGAGCGTCCAATTTCCCGGGGTTACAAAATTCCCGGGAAACGGGAAATTTTCAACAAATTTCCCGGGAAATCCCGGGAATTCCCGGGAAATTCTAAATTAATCGAAAATTGTTCTGATCCTGGTTTTGGTCAATATTTTGCAACAAAATAGTATTAAATAGCAATTCTAATGGTCAGAGTAAGTGAAAGGTTCACTAAATGCCTTGGCTGCTTGTTAAAAAAACATACAACTTCAGGAAAATATATAAATTTTCTAAATTCGTTCGCTCAAAATATAATGATAAGTATTTTGTATTGATAAGAAATAGCCAGGTATATGTTTTTCATGGCAAATATTTTATTCAGAACAAATCTTACTGGATTAATCTCATGAATAAATATATAAGCATTGAATTTACCTTAAAAATCTGCTATTCACTCGAAATACCATTTTTATGTAATTACAACCTCCAGTTTTCAAATGTTTGGAGCGAGTATTTGAAATATGTTTACATTTTTTGAAGTAGTTTTTTAATGATATTTTTAATGATTCGGCATAATAAAAGACTTCGGTAAAAAGAATTTTCACAGAAAAAAAAAAGTTGTTTAGTAGTTTTAGATTTAAACTTTACGCCCTTGGTACGCTAAAAAAATGAGTTCGCGTAAACGTGAACAGAGCTCATGCCAACGGGAACCAGGAAGAAAACTATTCAACTTTTATAGTGCATTGCACCATGAAAGTGAACAGTTTTCTTCCTGGTTCCCGTTGGCATGAGCTCTGTTCACGTTTACGCGAACTCATTTTTTTGAGTGTAGCTCAAGTGCTCTATAAATTTTTAACTTTTGACTGTAATTTCTCGAATACTTTTGAACAAATTAACCTAATAATTTGGTAATGGGAAACAAAACAAAAAAATCAATTTTGATCTTGGCGGGAAGAGTTACCTTATTTTCAAATGATATAACAAGAATTTTTGCTTAAAAAGCTTACCAAATTTTTTTTTTTATAGACATCACACCGTCTTTTCAGACTGAATTTACTAACTAAACGGGACAAACACAGAACACCCAGAGGAGATGGGCGGGAATCGAACCCGGGCCCCTTAGCACACATGAGGGATCGGCAGCTGAAGCCGCTAACCACCGCGCCACGGGGTCCTCCTTTTAATAGTTTATTTTTAATATCGTAAGTTTATTCATAATATCGTACAAGATCTATACCTAGTTGTGAATGCTTCAGAAATTATTATCATCTGAAATAAATCTTGACATAAAATTTTTAGACGAATTGATAAGTTCAATAAGAACAGTAAATTGAATTTATTAAAATAAGTTTTTTTATTTAGATTTTTTTTTTTAAGTTTGAAAAATGTACCAGAAGGTTGAGAAAATGTATACTTCCGCTTGAATTTCGGGAATTCCCGGGAAATTTACAAATTTCCCGGGAAACGGGAAATATTTTTTTTCGGGAAATCCCGGGAATTCCCGGGATTTTTTTTCCCGGGACGGGAAATTGGACGCTCTAGTTCAGTTTGAGCACAGAGTGTTCGAACAACAACACAATTCTGAATCGACAGGGGAGGAAGAAGCGTGGGCACACACCACCATACGCTCCGAGATTTGATTGTATTCGTTTTGAGCACGATGCTAAAAAGGTTTGGTACTCCGGGACCCTTTGGGATGGGACATTGTATTTCCACGATTGCCCTGGGCACTATTTGCCGTGCCTATAGCGCCACATTTCGCTCTCTGTAACAGTATTCCTAATTCCAGTCCAAGCTCACCAAGTCGTTATGGCCTAGTGGTTAGCATTTTTGCTTACCAATCCAAAGGACGGGGAATTGAACCCCGCCTCGAGCACCTTTGGTTTTTCGTTCATATTCATCACTTCAAGTTTCTGTTTTCTTAACTTTCTCGTTGGGAGCAGATGGGAATCGAACCTAGAACCATTCGCTTACAAAGCGAACACCGCTACGGCCGCTCTTTAGCAAACCAAAGTTTGATTAAGTATTTAAAAATCAATAGTTGTATAAACTTATGAATTAAGTTGTTGGTGAACTTCTAATGCATATACTTTGCTAAACGGGTTAATGTTGATTATTTTAGGTTAGGAAATCACAATTCTAAAGCTATATCCACTAACCACATTATTTTCTTTAACATTTCAAAAAGAGTTCAAACTTTTGTGCATATTTCTTTGGTTGTCTTGATAGCAAAAATCTAAAAAAAAAGTCACATTTTTAGTTCATTTTAAGCCATAAATTTGCATTAATTTCAAGTATCCATAAAAATGTGAGTCTGTCCATACAAAAATGCACTTTCTGATCGATTTGGTATCTTCGGCAAAGTTGTTTGGTTATGATTAGGACTTTTAGGAAAAAACGATACATAGAAAAAAACCCGAATTTTAAATTTAACTTTCAATCACAAAAACTTGAATTTGACTAAATTTTTACCCCCGTCAAATTGTGCGTCTTAGTTGACCAAAAGTAAATATTGGAAGTTTTGATAAAACGCTCCACAAATTTCTGAAGAAATCAATGCAAAAAAATGCAATGCAATGTCAAATTGCGAACACATAGTGAATTTCAAAAAATAATCTCAAGAATTCAAATTTTATTTGAAACCTCGTTGGTCTAGTTTCAATTTTAGTGATTGTTATTGTCAAATCGAAAATGTTCTTATTCAGTGTGTGTGTGTGTGTGGTCCAATCCAATACCCGCTAACCGGTAGCGAAATTATGGGAAAGTATAATTTGTATCAGACTTTGTATATGCCGAATGCTGATACAACTTATCTCAGTCCCGGGTATTAGGTGGTGATAGCCCTCGCGCTGCTTGCAACGACCCATTTCAGAATGGCAGAGATCCTAGCGGCCCAATTCCGAGGTCGTTGGGCATTGTCCGGCCCCGCCTTAACATAGAAGCAAGCACCAGACGGATCCTTGATCTATCTTAAGACTCCCAATCCCTTCAGGCAAATCAGGGATCAGAGCGTATATAGTATGAGAAGAATACAACATGTTTTTATAACCTTTAGATGGCCGACTGGTTAGAGTCTCAGACCAGCAATCCAAAGGTGTGAGTTCGAATCCCACCTGATTCTGTTTCGTTTTTGTTCATTCAAAGTTTAAATTCCTAATTCCAAATTTCAAAGGTACCGACCGGGATTTGATCCCTGAACCTTCTGCTTGTGAGGCAGAAGCCGTAACCATTAAAAGCCACGGAGCCGGTCATCGAAAAAGTTCTTATTCAGTTTCCAAAAAAAAAACAATTTCGCTTTTCCAAATGAAATTGTCTGCAACTTCATGCACACTTCCAATCCTAATTTCCACCTCATTTGCAAAGCAAACGCAAATTGGGCACCAATTCCAGCGCCCAAAACTTTCCCACTTTGTGAACTCCCGGTGACCCCATCAACGGGGGCAAACTTTAACTATTGCCTCTAGTCACACGAACTGGTTCCGATTGCCACAGTTAGTAAGTGCCCCCCGGACCCTTGCGTGCCGTTTTGCGTGCAGGAATGCTCACTTCCTAACCTAAACCAGGCACGAGAGCGCTGCGCACCTAAATTGGCCACATTTGCGCGCTTTGAAGACCATCAACGCCAAACCAAGGGCCATTTTTAACGACGGGAAGGAAATTTTCCTATATTTGGCCTATATTTTTTGTTTAAACCAGTTTGAAATCAGCCCAAAATTGGTCCCCTTACCTTAATTTTGGGTGAGCCTCTGGAATAAACCGTGCGTGTAATATAATAATCGTAAAAAGCAACATTCTATTACCAACAAACAACTTCGAGAAGGTTTTTCGGTTAAACTTTTGGGGCGGTGGGGGTGGTGCCCAAAATTGGCGGCTGCTTTTATTCGGGCGGTATAAAAATTTTGCGACACCCTTTTCGCATATCCTTTGTGAGCTTTCTGGGGTGTGCTTTCGTCCCTTTTTTGGTGGGGAAACGTTCCTTTGCCCTCACCTTAACACACACACACACACCCACACGTGGTGGGCATTTTCCGGATCAAAACCACAACACGAGCAAAAGAAGGACTCCTCCAAAAGCTGGCATCGCACTCTGTACAGGGGAAAAAGGTTTGCCAACAAACGGTGCTGGCGCACAATAATTGTTTAACATGAATATTCAATTAAATTCACATTTTACGATATTTGTCACATTTGTACCGGGGGCTCGAGGCTCGGGAGAGCGAGTGTGTTTGTGAAACGGTGTTTGACTGTGAAAATCACTGGTGCGTGTAGGGTGGGTGTTTTGGAGACAAATTTGTCTTTTGGGCTTGAGAAAGCTGCCAGAAGGTGTTTGTGACTTGAACAGGAACAAGGAAAATAACATTGAAATGTTTGCGTTGGGAAATTGTAAACTCGATAAAATAATAATTGTACATTTGTTAAAACGTGAACCACGAAACACCAAATTGTAAAATTAAAAATTTTAACTCTAAACTAAAAAAAATACCTTTCAAAGATAATGAAAGTACGAAAAGAAAAATTAATTTCCCTTAATGATATGTTCCAAAACTTTTTACAGTTAAGCAACGAAAAGTGTGTTTTTTTTTTCGAAATTTTTAGAACGCCATCCCTTTGACACCAAATTTCCATCTCATCACCTTTTCAGGCTGTAAATTATTTATGTTTCTCTTGCATAGCATCGAGAAGATTCTTTTTTGAGTAAATTGTAAGGATATCTAGATAATTATAGAACCTTGCAGAACTCGGTTTGATGAAATATGTATTTTTTGTAATAAAAAATATCATTTCAACTATTTTTGCATGTGAGCAATTCTTGACGGAATCGGTCTTTTTTCTTCAATTTTAATTTTTGTATTTTTTAATCCGACTGAAACTTTTTTGGTGCCTTCGGTATGCCCAAAGAAGCCATTTTGCATCATTAGTTTGTCCATATAATTTTCCATACAAATTTGGCAGCTGTCCAGACAAAAATGATGTACCTAAATTCAAAAATCTGTAGCTTTTGAAGGAATTCTTTGATCGATTTGGTGTCTTGGGCCAAGTTGTAGGTATCGGATTACACTGGAAAAAATGATACACGGTAAAAAAAATTGGTGAATTTTTATTTAATTTGTTGTCACTAAAACTTGATTTGCAAAAAAAGGACATTGAATGCCAACTTTTCAGAAATTTCCAGGTTGTGCAAAAAAACTTTGACCGAGTTATAAATTTTTTAATCAATACTGATTTTTTTCAAAAAATCGAAATTTTGGGTGCAAAATTTTTTTAACTTCATTTTTTGATGTAAAAATAAAATTTGCAATCAAAAAGTACTCCAGTGAAATTGAGATAAAGTGCATCGTTTTCAAGTTAAATCCATTTTTAGGTGACTTTTTTTATATTTTTTTTAATAAGTGCACATGTTTGCCCACCATAAAAAAAAATAAAAATTGAAAAGCTGAGAAAATTCTCTATATTTTGCTTTTTTGAACATTGTTGGTACGACCCTTAGTTGTTGAGATATTGCCATGCAAAGGTTTTAAAGCAAGAAATTTGATGTTTTCTAAGTCTCACCCAAACAACCCACCATTTTCTAATGTTGATATTTCAGCAACTAATGGTCCGATTTACAATGTTAAAAAATGAATCATTCGTAATGCTTTCCGATCTATTCGAAAAAAATTATTTCATTTTTTTAAACCAGGACTGACATTTTAAAAGAGCGTAATATTCAAACTACAACTTTGCCGAAGACACCACTTCGATCAAAAAATTCCTTCAAAAGCTACAGATTTTTGAATTTTCTTACATCATTTTTGTCTGGAAAGCTGCCAAATTTGTATGGAAAATTATATGGACAAACTAATGATGCAAAATGGCTTCTATGCGCATACCGAAGGCACCAAAAAAGTTTCAGTCGGATTAAAAAATACAAAACTAATCGAATGACCGAAATCTGAAAGAACTGCTTACGTGTAAATCGCCCAAAATTCCGCGGAGGCAAGCGCATAAAAAAGTTGAACCGCAGTTTTTGCTCGCAAAAACGTTCCAACCTTAATTTGAACAAGCGTTGGGCATTCCAGTTTTAAGTGGTCATTATTTCAGACAGGGTTGGTAAATATTCTTTTTGATTAACTATTAGAGTGTAACAAAAATGACTTTTTGGCGGGCATTCAGGGGTTTGACCTTCAAAGTTTGGCATTTTTTCGAAAAATCGGCGCGACGCCCGAGACACCATTTGATTTTGCTGGGACCGATTTTTCGAAAATATGCCAAACTTTGAAGGTCTGTACCGAGCTCCAGGATGCTCCAAACTTCAATGTTATATATACCAAAAGATGCGCAAGGATCTGGCCTACACGCCAGTGATGTTTTTGGTAAACGCATTGGTGGCCAAAATGCCTCGAAAAGTGACATTTTTGCAAAAATCTTTTTTTACGGGTTAAATCCCATTTAAAATTGAAGGGCGGAGCGCCAGCTCCTGTTACGTCCAATCAAGCTCATATTTGGGATTTAGGCTCAGTATGCCCACCGGAACAAACCCCTGAATGCCCGCCAAAAAGTCATTTTTGTTACATCCTATTAACTATGCAACAAAACGTCGGATGATCTATATCTCCATACTATGTTCCATACAGATATATGAAATCGCGCTTCAAAAATGTACATAAATATCACTTAAGGTGAAGCCGTTGATCATTTTCGAAGAAAATTAATCATCACTATAAAATATTCTGTATTAAATTCAATCCAACGAATTTCAGCACCAAAAGGAATCAGCATGTGCCGGTTGTTGCCTTCTTGAAGCCACTGAAAGAATTTTTAATCAAAATCAATTGTGCTTCAAAATTTATATAATTTTGTGGCACAGTCATTGACGTCTTAGTTGGCAATCATTGATTAATGACGATTTCCATAACTTTACAAGGATTGGGATAATCGTTACCAAAAGGAATCAACATGAGTAGGGCACTATTCTAAACAACTTGTTGAAGGAATTTTGTCAAAATATTGAAAGCGACGCAAAATTTATATCTTTGAACGAAAAAACATGACAATGATGGAAGTCTTCACGTTAAGTGGTTAAACCGGAGACAGGTTTGCCAGATCTTCAAAATTTTAGAAAAAGGAAATTTTATTTCTCACCATTTTATTCGTTTTTCAACAAATAAGATCGCTGTAGAACATTTCAAAAATTTAGGACCATCGATTGGAAGCGGAAATCATCAAAGACAAATTCGGCACAGATAGGAGCTCATCTAGTATCAAAGAAAATCCCAAAAATAATGCATTCACAGCAAAAAAAAAAGTAGTACCTAATATTTATTGCATTTTTTTCAGAATTACACCCAGAAATATGAAGCCCATCAGTACGGGAAACCAGTCATGCAATTTGAACGGAACCCGTTCTGCGTTCGTTCTCATTCTTCAATATGAACTGAACCCACAGCGCAGGAGCCATTGATTTTCGTTCCAAAAACAGAACGTCACTTTTTCGTTCCGTTCTCTTTGATTTTTTGGAACGTGTTCTGTGAACCGTCTGTAGTCAGAGGATCTCCTTGGCGACTAACTAACTTATATTGACATTCAGATGATTGCATTTCACAAGGTTTATTTAGATCAGTGAAAACATGTAAGTTTAGTAAGCAAAGGTAGTAAGTTCAAATCTCATATTTTCTGAGATCGAAGTTTTTCAGGACGACGTTTGATTTTTTTTGCAATTCGAGTGAAGACCTAGCTGGAAAGGGTCGGGACTCGGGAGACTACAATCCAAGGTAGGATATAAAGTATCTATTTCGCAACTAAAACGGGTCTATGGCGCGGCAAACAAAAATGCATTCCTGGTGAAATCTGGAGCCTCAAAATGAGATATCAACGAAACCTTACAAGTTTCACCCCAAAAAAGAGATTTGAACTCACTACCTTTGATTACTGGACCTACAAGTTACCTTTGATTTAGCTGGGCTGACATGTGAAAGGTTGATTTTAAGTGAATGAAGTCTAGCTGGTTACTGAGGTCTATTCGAAGGAAAATGGTAGAGTTCTGAACTGGGTTCTCCGTTCGTTTCAAAAAAGCCTACTGAACGAACGTTTCCAAGAGACGAACGTTCGTTCTCAGAGCTGTTATTTTTCGTATAGCTTTGTGAACTTGAACGAACGAAGAACCCGTTCAAAAGCATGACTGCGGGAAACCTACTAGAAAGAAATGTCAGACTCATTTCGGCGTGGGGCAGCGAATAGGGGGATGGCGTCGCTATTTTTAGACCACGTTTTCCACTTTTTCTCATCGAAACCGACTACTTTATCGACTTCATTTTGCTGGGCGAGATAGGACGCCGTCTATTTTTAGACGATGACTCAGCACTTTTCCACTCTTGCACTTAAAAAACCCAGGTGGCAGCACGATGTAACGCCACGTCCCTATGACCGCGCAGGTTAAAGCTGCCGAAAAATAAATCAACAAACAACAACATTTCGGCGTTTATTCTTCCCCCACTTCATCGGTCTGATAACCGAGCGGGCTAAGCCGCCAGTCCTCACTATTGGTGCTTTGTTTGAAATTTGCAACTTGCATCTTTTTTTTGTGTGTGGAGAAAAATTACATGCAATGTGTAACATTAAGTGTCTTTTCTCACAAAAATGAGTGACTTTTTCATGCGAATTTCTAATCGGATTTTTTACTGTTTTGGCTTGGTTGGGTCTATCTTAAGCATTCTACATTATTTTTAAATCCAAAATGGTACAGTTATATTTGGATCCTTTGATTTTTGTTATTGGTGTTTAATCAATGTTATTGTCATAATATAATTTGGCATTCGTGCATTAAAAATATGTGGAATGAAAATAAAACTATATTTATTTTGAATGTTATTTTTAATCAAAGTAAGCAACCTGATTTGACAATCACAAACTTTGTGGTGATGGATTTATCAAATTCCAAACCACCACCACCAACTGTTCCCGCCGCTAATTCGCAGACATTTCCTCACGAGGATGACAGCGTTGTATTTGTAAAAGTTATCATTCCTGAGCCACTAGAAATAATTGATCTTACAGAAGAAGATCCTTGAATTATTGTTAGATTGGTCAGAAAAAGGTTAATATCATGTAAAACGGCAGTCAAAATCAACGATACCTAACATGTTTCTTTAAATAAAGGTTTGAAAACAATATTTGCTAGAGTTTGAAACTAAACTTTAAATTGAACGTGCAAAAGGCCCACCAGCAAAATCTCGTTAAACGACACTTTTCCTGCAATTGATACAAAGCACAGCAAGTGTCCAACTTTGAAACGAGTCACAATTCTAAAGCTCAAATGATCCGGAAAATCGAAAAAAGAACCGTGCTCCTCTTGAAGCGCCTCAAGAAGCTGGCGATTCAAAATTCCAAAAACGAAGCAAATTCCCTGTAAAAAGTGTCACCTCTGCCTCAGTTACAACAAATTGATCCCGGGCAGGACCAAAAAAAACGAACCCCAGCCATAATCATCATCATCTGCAGCACGATTGCATCGCCCGGCGGTCCCTGGGTGGGACAAATGGACGGACTTTTTGCCCGGTCCAAAGTGGATCTGCGGAGGTTTACGTTTCCTTTTCCCCCAAGGGGGTTGGAGGTAAGGTGTGACCAGAGAGAGAGAGACTTGAATATGCAAAAAGCCGGCAAATTGCAGCTGCACCTTGGCCCAAAAGAGGATGCTGCCTGCAGTCCGGGTGGAGTCGGAGTTGGTGACTATTTCTCATCTCCTTCAAGTGGCGGAACGTGGAGGATTCGGTTTTCAATTTCTGGGAGGAAGGGAAGGGGAAAGCGGATGCCGAGTAAAAATGTTTAATATTAAAATTTAAGTGCATATAAACGAAACGTATGAATTATTCATTCACCTTCGACTGTGGCAAAGCGAGAGAGAAATGTGTTTCGAAATTGAACGGGGCGAGGGAGAAAAAAAATATCGAAAATATTCGGTCCAGGAATGATATTTTTCCTACTGCATAACGGGAAATGTGTTACGAACGCGCGCGATGGAAAAAGCTTCTCATGGGCGATAGAGTTAATGGAAATTGGATAAGGAAATATTGGGCGAGCGTGGCCAGGCATAAAGTTTTATGGTCTAAATGTGTGGTTAGTTTCGATCAGCGAAATGCGATAAGGATTGTACCTTGCTGGAGAAAATTGGAAGTGGTATGATTACCATAAAAAGTAGGGTTTAAAAAATGATTCAAAACTACAAAATGAAGCCTGAAGAATGTTGACTGAAGACTGTTGACAGAAGACTGAATACTGAAGACTGAAGACAGAAGACAGATGACAGAAGACTAGCTGGACTGTTGACTTTAAACTGTTGACTGTTGACTGTTGACTGTTGACTGTTGACTGTTGACTGTTGACTGTTGACTGTTGACTGTTGACTGTTGACTGTTGACTGTTGACTGTTGACTGTTGACTGTTGACTGTTGACTGTTGACTGTTGACTGTTGACTGTTGACTAAAATTGACCACTTTTGGATATTGGTCAGAATCTGGAGCACCGACTGCGAAAACCTTCTATTAGCCAGCATAATCAAATTATTTTCGCCAACCAGAGAGAATACGTGCAAATTGGATCGCGCTCGCGTCAACTCCAAGCCGACAATTAGTCCCGTTCCCATTGACACGCACACATTCAGCGTTTCTGATTGAAGTCGTCTTTCACACGATTCATCATCGTCGTCGTCGTCGTCATCGTTAGAAAGCTCGCCCCCTCCAGGCAGGTGTGTCTCCAAGTGAATTATGCGAAGCATGACGCGCGACTTCTCTCAGATCTCTCGGATCCGAGCTCGCGCCAAAGGCACAATTCCAATTATGGCAGTATAATCAAAGAATCGTGCGCTAATTAAAGCTGACAAAGCTGAAATGACGACTTGTAGGGAATGGGTTCTGCGGCGGGACTAAATTTAAGATTTAATAGAAATCTCTCAAATGTTAGCCGAATCAGCATGCAAATCTGTTTAATTGGTAGCCCACGCGGGCGAAATCAGAACACGTGTGCGAAATTGTAGTCAATTTACCCCGGTGCACCAGTCGGTCCGGAAGTGGCGACCGTTTCCGGAACCATCGTCACCATGGGACACTCCTAACGAATCCGGGTGGATGACAAAAACCCCGGAATAAACCTTCACAATGGGACGCAATTTGGGCTCGTCACATTTCATCGGGGGCGCCCTTAATTGAATCTTGGCGATTCGATGCGTTCCCGAGTAGTATGGAAATGAGCTCTAGAAATGACAGAATGTGTCAATTTGGGTGACACTTGTTGAATTTGAACGAAAATTACACGCTCATTACAGATTTTTGATTCAATTGACTCGATTGATTCATTTGATTCATTTGATTCATTTGATTCATTTGATTCATTTGATTCATTTGATTCATTTGATTCATTTGATTCATTTGATTCATTTGATTCATTTGATTCATTTGATTCATTTGATTCAATCCTTTAAATCTTACTAATGAACCCTTCCAACAAACTTTCTCAAGTGGTTTACGGATCCATTCCCCATTCCAACAAAGTTCAACCTATGTAAATTTCCAGATCCTTTTGATTGCTCACCCCACAATCAGCACTAATGCTAATGTATCACCCTTTTATGCCAAGAAGCTGGCCAAGAAGCTCCCCACTCTCTGCTCTGCATCCCAAGCTGATCCACTTCAAAGAAACTCTGAAATTCTCAAACTCCGAAAAACCGGTCCAAAAAACCACAAATTAATAGCATCATAAATTCCGTCACCCCGGAACCCGTTACGGCACGTTACGGGTGTGTAAGTCCGGCTGCTTTCGTCCAGTTTCCTGAAGGCTGTCAACGAAAACCTGTCCTACCCCCCCTCTTCGAGGGGTAAGCCACTCGTCCAACCTATTATTACCCTATAAATTACATCCTTCGGATGTGAAAATGGTTACTTAAATTGCTTCCCCACAGCCACCCATTTTGAAGTTGAAGGGTGGGGTGCGGTCATCCCCGAGTGGTGGCCATTTTTGGAAACGGTCTTCTTCTTTTTTTGTTTGGTAAAAACGACGAGAGATGCGATGGTCCGATTCAGGGTTGAATTATCACATTAAATTTGAAAATTTGCGAGATTTAATTTTATTGCCACCATTTGCCTCGGACCGTGACTAGGAAATGGTCTATTCTGGTCGTCGTCGCCGGCGGCGGACACCGCACCGGAAAAAGTCCACCCGGAATGGTAATGTTCGCCCGTGACTAGATATTTGGACAGGAACAACAAGCGGAATGACAAATGTTAGCGATAGAGGGACGGCACCTGTTGTTGTTGACTTTTTAGCTTGAAAAGTATGCTGATTTTCTCCATAAATAAATTGATTTTAGCATACCTTTTACGTTTAAAAGTTAATGTCGAAGGTCTAACAGCAAATGATAAGGTTTGACATCCAATGTCTGTCGTCCAATATCAGATGATCAATGTCTAAATTTTAGACTCTAAAACCATATGTCCAATGTCTAAATGTCTGATGTCCAATATCTAATGTTCAATGTCTTATATACAATGTCCTAAGTCTAACGTCTGAATCTAACGTTTTACGTAGCCGTTGACAAACAAACGAATCTTTCCAGACAAAATCCTTTTTCAATTCCATCGCCACCAGTGCTGATTGAATTTCCATTTGTCGATCGGGCGCGTAAATTGGAATTAAATTTCAATTAGAAATGGTTTACATTTTACTTTGCACTGCAAATCCTGCCTCCTGCCCCCCTCCGGCACCGGCCTGGAATTACAAACTGCGCTGACGAACTGTGTTGTCTCGCGTTAAAGTGGGAAAATTTTCCCTCCTCGGAAAAATCCCGGCGATCCACGTGACGCAATTGCACTCGAAGGAGGGATGGAGAGCAAAAAAAAACCCAAGCTTTAATTACATTTTGTGTTTTTGTGTCCTCACTCTTTGCTTTTAGCCCAGGCCCCGAGTTCACTTAATTTGATTTGGTTGAAGAGAGAGAAGTAAAAAAAGAAAGGAATACTGGCAACACTGCTGCTGCAAAATCTCTTATCCCGAGCAATTTGTCTAATTGAAGCAGTTTTGTTGCACCTTTTTGTGTGCAAGTTCATCAAATTTGTTGGCTGCATCGCATCAGCTTTGCTAGAGTGATTGAGAGCGAGCTTAAGGGAGGACTTTGCTGCAAGTGTAATCAATTACTTAATCGAAACTGAAGGTGCTGCTTTTTTGTAGTGCAGAAAAAGACGTGGATGTGTTCTACAAAAATCTTACGTCATAAATAGCAAAAAAATCACGTTCATCAGTCAATTTATGCTGGCCCACAAAAATAAACTCCCCACTACTCATCGATCATCTGTGTCAATAATAATCAACACCAAATACGCTTTCGTTCCCTCAAGGGAAAATTAAGCAATTTTCTCCCCAAACAACAACCCCCTCTTCGACTAAATTGCGATAAATTTCCAACTGTCTCATTTTGCGAAATTCGATTGATTATCGTCTCACTCACGGGTGTATGTATGTGTGAGCGATCAGACGAAGTGAGAAAAAGTCCCACAGAATAAAAAAATAATTCTAAATTCCACTCACAAACCAATTGAAAACTTGATTGCCTTTCGGAGCCACACGTCCAGCGAAACGACAAAATGAACGACTCTCTCTGGTCACTTCCCCCCTCCGATTGGTGTCCCCCGTTGGAGTGAGGAAACCCTTGGTGCTTAAGTTTCCAAACTTTATGTGTTTTCAATAGCCAATGTCCGATGTCTTCTTCCGAATGTCCAATATTCAATGTTCAAAGTCCAATGTCCAAAGTCCAACGGCAAGATTCCACAATACCCAATGTCCAATGTCCAATGTCCAATGTCCAATTCCAATGTCGAATGTCCAATGTCCAATGTCCAATGTCCAATGTCCAATGTCCAATGTCCAATTTACAACGTTAAAAGACAAACGTTTAATGTTCAATAACCAAAGCCAATCCCTTTACTCAACTTACATCATTTCTAATAGATTCAAATTCTTGGTGAAATTTTAGAGTTAATAAGCTTTGAATTTGATGAATTCTTTTTTTATGGTTTAAAATAAACTATAAAGATCATCAAATTATTAGATCCTTTCGTGCCAAGGGTTACGCCCCACCCAAAAATTGGTGCTAATGTCTCTATTCCAGACCTGATCAGCTATCGGTGGCCGATTTCCTCTCTCCCGTTTTTTTCCCACCCAAACAAAGTAAGACCCACAGAAAGAGAAAAAAAAATCCCCACCCAAAATTGATATGTGAAGGGTGGTGTGCTGAAAAGCAATGGCCAGGGAGAGGCAGTTTGGACAGGACACAAACAATTTTCGGAGGCGTGCACACAAAACACACACCTGCTTAAAAATTCTCGACGCATCGCAAGGCGGAAGGACGGGGGGGGGTCTAAACGTTTTGGCGAATTGGGCTTATCGTGGAGGGTTGTGGGGCGGAGAGGTTAGTTTAGATGAAGTTATTAAATCTTCGAAGCATGTTGGGTTTTTTGAAAGGGAGAAAATTGTTTCTGTGAAGTGTGCGGGGATTCAATTTTGGGTCTATTTTGGGAAATTTGAGGAAATGCGCTTATTAAATAATGAAGCGTTTATGCCCATTTGAGCCTAGTTGGAAAACGTGAGATTTGTGCATTTAGTCGACAGAATTTAGAAGCAAGAAGACTCATTCTGTGTAGATTATGCTGGTACAAATTTGATTTAAAGTTTATGTCAAAAACATCGTTCCAACTTTTTGTTTCGCATGTAAAAAATCTGGGAACAATGTTTTCGGTCGCAGAAATTACAGATTTTTTCAACTCAAGTTCTGCAAAGTTTTAGGATCATCTGGACATTCTAACAAATCGCTGGAAACAAGAATTCTGATTGGTTGAGTTATGCTCGAGAACCAGCGAGTTGAAGTTATCGTTCCAACTTTTTTTTGGAAACCTTGAGCGTTCGTGTAAGTTGGACATGGGGGTGGGGGTATTTTTTACGGATTTTACCATTTCTCAAGTTCCATAGATTTTTGATTTGTATTTTTATCAAACTTTGTGGGGGGCTCACTATGTCCAAAGATGCCATTTTGTGTTATGGGCCCAGAAAAGTCTCGGTATAATTTTGGAAATTTTGAAGCAATTTTCTGATTTCACTTCAGTTTTTTAATGTTGAATTGAATTTGAAATATCGTAAACCGGGGTGACTTTGTTAGGATTTCAATTTATTTTTGGTATATTTTTCAACTGGTAAGATTTTTTCAACATTATTAGGATATTTGTCTCTATTTTGGGCCTACTAAGCCGAAAAAACTTTTTATTTGATGTATTCTCAAAGGCTGTTATAGGCAGCCTTGCTTTTATTACATGGATAAGTTGGTTTTTTAATGGTAATGCTCTTACTTAATCACATTTTTGATGAAAATACTTTATATTCCTGTATAAGCCCGAGAAACTGAAACATTTTTTGTCCCTATTTTGGGGATATTGCTCCTAGCATACGACCTTCTTTGTACATATTTTCGGCCTACCTTCTGATTGGTTGAAATCTCGAAGCACGTGGCGAATTTTTTTGACGTACGGTTCAGCCCCAGCTCGTACAGTACAGCCGCACAAATTCGGTCGACAAATATGCTCAATCATTGTGATGTTTTAAGACACAAATAAACATTAGAACGATTGATTTCACTTTCATTACGTGCATAATTAGCTTAGACATGATTTATATCATTCTTTACGAGTTTTAAACATAACAAAACATTTGTTGCGTAGCCAGACAACAAGCCCGTATTATGCAAGAAACACTGTAACTTGTGAAAAGCGCACACATACTGTCACAATTTGTAGAAGTGTCAAATGGACTGAATATAGAGCCATTCTCTCCGAAATGGACGAAGTTATTAATCAGTTATTTTATTGATTTGGTGGCAGTTTCGTGATTGTTTTTACAACGGGATTGTGCAACCCACCATTAAAAACATATCGCCGGTGGTTGGAGACTCGGGGGACGGCTCTCATTCGTGTGCTGAGCGATGAAAGCCGGGCGCTGTGTGTCAACAAGCGTAAGCAAAAGTGGTGAAATTTTTCGACCTAATGGGCAACTAGCGATTTGCCAAGAAAAAAGTGAAGAGTGCAATTTTTATTGCTTTATTTCTCATTTAGGAGGAAAAAGTGAATTATTCTTGCCCACCAAAATGAAGATAATGACTGCACGTATCATTATCAAGTGGCAGATTCCTGTCAGATTTGATGAAATGCTCAATTTCGTTGAATTAAGTTTGGTAGACCCAAAATAGGTAGTAGGCTCAAAAGAGGGACAAATACCCTATTTTTAAAACATTTACTGAGGTACAAGGTCCATGCACTGCTTTTGAAAATAAGATTTTTTAAAAACGTTTAAAACATTTAATTGCGCTAAAAAATCTTATTTTGAATCCCGGGGTAACTTTGAAAGTTACAGTTTTTCTTGTAAAAATCAGATTTAAGATTATTATGTCAAATATACCATCAATAAGGTTGCTGACATAGATTTTAAGAAAACAAAATCAATGTTTATAATAAGTTCACACATCAATTTAAGGTAAAATTGGTTGAAAGTCAGAATTTGCCCGACATTTCTTTTAACAAGTTTTGTCTGTAAAATTATCCATTCATATTACTTTTTAAGCTGAATTCGAAGCACGAATTAAAAGTATTCACATTAGATATGAAATTTTTCTTACGGGAAATGCCTATAAATTTGGATATTTGATTTGATTGTAATTCAAAAACAAATAATATTGAAAATTGTCCAAAGAATCAGAAAATCAATATTTTCTTTATTATAATTAGCTTAATTTTAAACTTGTCATGTTATAACTAGTAGTACTGTGAACACTTCTCTACCACGGCCAGTATGATTCCATACCATTCCGTACGTATTTAATTTGTACTTTTCAGTTTGCGGAAAATTCTCGAACTTATCCAAGTCACCCCGTTTTACGACACTTTATGATTAAATAATTTTTAGTTTTTTCAACTTTAAATAGTTTCCTTCTTTGTCCATCATATGTATGTATTATTGTTTGCGAGTAGCTGAAAATTTTCTAAACACAGTAAAAAATAAATTTGACAGGTTGAAATGTTGGATGATTGAATTATATTTCTTTTTTGTGTAATTTTACCAGAAATTAGGCCGTTCCAAATATTTTTCAAAGTTTATGTCACCCCCTTTCCCCTTAGAAATCGGTCCCAAAAATCAGGGGGAAAAAGATATTTTTTTTCAAAGAACTTAAAAATGTCAATGGAAATAGAAGTCTAATGAACTGAAAACAATTTGAAATGCATTTTCCTTCATTAAAAATCATATTAAGCATGTCTGGGATCAATCAAAACTATTTGGATTTTTTGAGGGATTCCGTTGTACTCTACTGCAAAAAGTTTATTTTCGGCGAAAAACAAAATTTCATCAATACTTCATTTTTAAACACATTTTTCATTCAAATGTCAAAACCACCACAATTTTTAAAACATATATATTTTTTTTATTTTTGATTTTTTTCTAAGTGGACTCATGCACCACCACTAATATCCAATCATTTAAGCCATGAATTTAAGCAAGCAAGTTACACAGCAGTTCTTACAACTGACTATCTGACTGAAAATGGTTTAATAACGATTGTTGTTTTCAAAAAATTTGCTACTCAGGTTTTAAGTATTGGTGGCAAATTGATTGTAAGCACCATCAGAAAATTATAGGATAGCCTTGAAAATTTTGGACATTCAGGCCAGAATGGGTTAAGTAACGATCACCAGTTGTGTTGGCCCGAGCCGGGATTTGAACCCTGATCTACCGCTTATGAGGCGAACGTGTTGCCACTAGCTTACGTGGCTATGTATTGTATTAATGTGGTTCGATGTACAGAAGAGCTATTTGCTGGTCACATTCAGGCCTCAAAACAAACTCCTAAAATTTGTGATCAATCTGAGCCGATTCGGCTTTCCGCAGAGCATTTCTATTTTGTATGAGAACTTGTATGGAAAAAAAAACTTTTTGTTATTCGATTTTTGGAATTTTCCTTTACTGCCAGTCCAGGTTTTTAAGCGAAAATGGCGTTCGAAAGGTGAACGCCAGAAATGTCAAAATCACGCAGTGGTACCAACATTACAAAAAAAGTGTGCCATGGCATGACAGCCACATTTTTTTCCTAATGTTGGTGCTACAGCGCGATTTTGACATTTCGGACGTTCACCATTTGAACGCCATCTTCGCTTAAAAACCTGGGTAGAAAAACTGATACAAAAAACAACAAAAAAACAACAACAACAAACAAAAACTGATACAATAGCGTTCAAATTGAGAATACTTACTAAAACTTTCCCGAAGAAAGTATGATAGGGGAAGGTGGGGCAAGACGACCATATGGGGCAAGAGAAACAATCGCTCGTACGGCCGTAATTTTTACAATTTTGATTATTTCCAGTATGAGGAATTGTTGCTAGCAATGCAATTAGCTGATTCTACTACCACATAACCGCCAAAACGACGTAAACGCCAAGGAGCATAAGATTTAATGAAGTTTTTTTCAAAACCTTTGTTTTCTTATAATATTTGGAAAGTACAAAATAAGGCATAGGATTCGTTTTATGGCATTTTTTTTCAAAATGCAATTTTTCCTAGATCAGTAGTGTCCCTACCAATGACTTGCACCTATTACAAAGTATGATTTAACTTTTGGCTATTTTTGTTGAGAGCTTTAAAAAAATCTTGTTCAGGTGGGGCAAGTGTACCATATAGATTTTTAGTATGGAAAAAAATACGAATTGCTGCAACAACATATTTTATTGGGAAAGAAATACTTAAAAGTACTCAAAAACTGATAAATAATTGTTAACAAAAAATTTCCAAACAAAATATAGTGATATCATGAAAATTTACTATTTATCATCTCAGTAATAATTTTTTTTTGAAAAAAGATAAAAATTTTAGTAAAATATTATTTTTTAATCTAAAAATGAAAGAAACGTTTCAAATACATTGTAATCTGATGTATCTAAGTGATAACAGTTCAATTGTTAGCAAATTAGCATGTTGTTTCATGCATTGTTCCTCTTGCCCCAACGGGTTGTTCGTCTTGCCCCACTAGTTGAGTAGAACGCACGGAAAATCAAAAAATTTAAAATCAGTTTTTTACAGTCAAAAACTGGATTTTTTAAAAACCTGTTCTATCAAAGTCTTAGTCAAGACCTGAAATAAGATGATTATAAAAAAATCCGACAAATTTTTCACGTTTTTAATGAGTTATAACGAGCATTTCCTTAGCTTGTTACACTTGCCCCACTTTCCCCTATTACCTTGCTCCTGGCATACAGGGAGCTCAAACTTGGTCTAAAATCTAAAAATCACGTTTCAGACAAGTCAAATAACAAAAAATTTGATTTTTCCCATACAAAATTGAAATGCTTTACGGAAAGCCGGGTCTGCACCGAATGCTCCCAACTTGTAGGGGGTTGTTTTGGGGCCTTATTACGATCAGAAAATAGCTGTTCTGATTGAATTAGCCAATTTTTTATGATTTTTGATAAAAGCAACAAACGTCAAGCCACCCTGATATGTATAGAATAAATTTAGCATTCTCGGTGATGGGGAGAATAGCCTTAGTTGAAATTCATTTTATATATAAGCTTTTTATATTCAGTAAAATTTAAATTTTATTACGATTTTGAAGTCACCCTTTACGATTGGAATCAATACCTGCAACATTTTATTCTCAAACATAAAATTGACGATCGTAATAAGTTATATCCAATTGACAAAAATTAAAGTACTTAGCAAAAGCCAGTCCAAATAACAGCTAATTTCCGGCACATAAAATATATCGATTCCGCTCGCGAATCAATTTATCAGAAGCTCTTTTCATGAAAATTCATCTTCCGTTCAAAACTTTCAAGATTCACGACTCAGTCTGGCTGGCTGGCTCTTCCCAGGTACAAAAGCAAGAGTTTTCCCGCGCTTGCTTTCCAGCGCTGGCAACAACAAATGATGATAAAGTAAGTCTGGAAGATTTCAGAACCACATGATGATAAATTGAGCCTTTCTACCTCAGTAGTAGTCTTAGAAGACGGTTCTTGGGCTCCTTCCCCCCCGACTTTGGGTAGCGGTGGTGGGCTGCGCGTTGTAAAACTGTAAGAATCCTACACTCCCGCTTCACTCCCTAAGAATGTGAGTAATTTACATAAATTATGCAAACTTGCTCACTGAAAAGAAAAACAGGTATTAATTTACAAGCACCTCCCGGCACGGAAAGTTGGCCGTTTTCCAAAAGCTCACCGTTTGGGTTGGACCAACTTGGGAGGAAAGAAGGGAAGCGAAAAATAAATATGAATAATAAATAGTGAATTGCAACACACTCGAAATCCAGTCGTTTTGAAAACTCTCCCCCCCCCCCCCCCGGAGAAACTTTTCGGCTTAGAAATGGAAAAAAGCGTGTGCAACTGACGAAAATAAAAAGTTTTCCCTTTTCTTCCCCACTCAAACCCACACTCCGTGCTACATCTGGGAAAACTCGGAAAATTTCCATTCACCCAGTGTGGGCGAGGAGCGGGTGTCGAGTTTAATGAGTTTAAACAGAACTTTTCTCCACTTTTGCACTGGGAGCAGGTAAATTTTCCGCTTTTCCAGAACCGGTACCACGCAAAGAAAGCACCGCTGGAAAAACGGTTTTGAACGCCGACGAAAACTTAAACGCGTAAATACCGAAAAGCGTTTCCGTTTCGTTTTCCGCGAACGCATTTGCAGTCCGAAAAAAATGCGAATGGTATTCCCTCAAAAGTGGGGGAAAGTCTTTCTAACTTTGGAACTTTTTTTAGTTAGCACCCCAAAAACTGAAAACAGCCTTGCAAGAAGTAAATTTGTAGCAAAACACAATACTTTTCCCGCCAAGCAAAGCTAAAAAGTAAAACGAAATAAGATCCCAACGTTTAGGAACGAAATTATTGCATTATTTTCACTGTCTCTCCCCTTGTTTTGGCGTTGTGAAGTTGGGAAAACGAAACGAAGGCTGTTTGCATTTTTGAATATTTAAAACTACGTTTTTGTTTAGCTACGTTGGAAATGGTAGACAAAAAAAGATTCTGGAAGTGAATGGTATAGAATCGTAAGCTTGACGTAAGCGACATTTTCCTTGACTAGTGTTAATTCAAATTTGACCAACCTGTGTGCCTTCAAATCGTCAATGTTTTCCAAGCAATTCTACCAGTATATCATATGACCTGCCATTTTTGTAGTTAAAAACCAAATACTCTGTACACCCATTACTTTTACTGATCCCGACCCCCCGGCAATTTTTTCTGTGTCTCTCCATTTCCCGGTTGATTTACCTTCATCCGCTCCGGTCCGACCCGGCGATGGTCTTGGCTCAAAAAAATCGCCCCCCCTTCGTTCCAGCAGAAACATCCACATGTTATCTTCGAGGCACGTACAAAATCAAACAAGGGCTGTGCTAATTCCGGCAACCTGGAGTGGCGGACGCGGAACGTCCGCCGCCAGCAGCAGGCCGGCCACCACTCGGGCCTGGTGGAGTCCCGGGACGCGAACGGTGCCGGGCGGTACCGGCGGGACGTCCGCGACGCCACCAAGTACATCGAAACGGCGCTCATCATCGACAAGGCGATGTTCCAGAAGCGCAACGGCAGCACCCGGGCCGAGGTCGTGCACGACGCCATCCAGGTGGCCAACATCGCCGATCTGGTGAGTACTTTTAGTGTGTATTACTAAACTTGAAGAATTCTACAATCTGTGGAATGATGATTTGATCTCTCTTGGAAAATTGACATTCTTTGTATTTCACTTTGATATAAGCTGACATTTCAGAGAGGGGGTAATATGCACCCCCGGGGCAAAATGCACCACCTGCTTTTCTCGGTTTTTGGAAGAATTTTCCGGGCAAAAAATCATAGAAATCGGAAACTTAACAATGCTAATTTAAAAACAAAAAAAAATCATGCTAGAAAAATTTGTGCATCGCAGTATCAAAACAGCTCAAGTTATTTGCAAAACTTTAAAATGTTGTGTTTTCATCTAATTTTCATTGAACTTTCATTATGATTTTTGGACAATATAAAAAGCATTTATTGATATTTTAAGTGTTGAGATTTATAGTTTTTGCCAAAATCTTCCTTATTCTGTAGATAGATGAGTCCAAAAACATCAAAAAATGCATTTTTAATTAAATTTGCTGCAAAAAGCGTGGTCGGGGCAAAATGCACCGCTTTGAAGCTCCTTTGCAAAAACAGCGGTGTCATCTATTGGTGACTAGTGAAAACTGCTTTTACCTGGTGCATTTTGCCCCATGTTGCGGTGCATTTTGCCCCGTTGTTGTAGTGCGTTTTGTCCCAATGTTGCCCCGCATGGTTGTTTGAAATAAATCAAAAATGTTTTTAGAAATTTGATATTTTCGAACAATTTTAAGGTTTTTAAAGACTTTTTTCACATGGATGACGAAGAATAATAGTTGTTATAGAACATCGAACAAAATTCTTCCGCAGTAATGCTGTATTGGTTGAGAAATCACAGTTTTCCCTTAAAGGGTGCATTTACCCCCTCTCCCCCTATAACGACGAACGCAAAGTCATGCCAATGAAAAATTTAACTTTAACCAAATATAGAATGTTAATTGTTTTATTAATTGAAGGCATTAAAGCAATTTTGGTAACTCGAATATTTATATTTTTTATACAGAATAATCATTATCTTTAACTGGTCTAAAACGTGATTTCCGAGCAAAAAACACGTTTTAGACCAGTTTTGATGACGCTGTATCTTTTAACAGGAGAGCAATTCTCTTAGATTTCGGTAATTCGATTTTTTATATTTTTTTAATCTGGATGAAACTTTTTTGATGCCTTCGGTATGCCCAAAGAAGCCATTAAGCATCATTAATTTGTCCATATAATTTTCCTTACAAATTTGGCAGCTGTCCATTCAAAAATGATGCATGAAAATTCAAATATATATATCTTTTGAAGGAAATTGTTGATCGATTTGATGTCTTGGGCAAAGTTGTAGATATGGATATTAGGGTGTTTAATCCAAACAAAAAAGTCCTCAGAATCAGGCAAACCGAGGTTCCCCTAGTACAGGATACCCATAGGGACTCTCATGCCAAATATCAGCCCATTTGGTTGAGAATTGGCCTGTCCCCAGCGGTTCAAAGTTTACATGTAAATTACTATGGAATTTTTGTGCTTTTGGTTCAATCGTTCGTACAGGTCTGGGGACAACATGGATTCACTCGGAATAAAGACAGGTGTGTAGGGGATGGTCCAATGAACAAATTTCAGAAGGAATTAGGGTTGTCCATTCTGTCCCCAAAGTGCGCATTGGATCGACGTCCGGTGTCTCCAGAATCAACGATTCACCCTTCAAATATACGCATTGTCCTTAGTATGCTATGACGGCTAGCTGAAAATTACGACGCCCCATGTCAGACGGTGAACACGTGGAGAAGCATCGATTGCATTATTATTACAAAATCATCATGTTACGTTATTTAGAATAGTTCAAATTGTTACAGGAACATCAAAAATTATATTTTTATTATTTTAAACTATGTTTCTGAGCCAAAACTTGAGTGAATGCTCTGCCACGTGTTCACCGTCTGACATGGGGCGTCGTAATTTTCAGCTAGCCGTCATAGCATACTAAGGACAATGCGTACATTTGAAGGGTGAATCGTTGATTCTGGAGACACCGGACGTCGATCCAATGCGCACCTTGGGGACAGAATGGACAACCCTAATTCCTTCTGAAATTTGTTCATTGGACCATCCCCTACACACCTGTCTTTATTCCGAGTGAATCCATGTTGTCCCCAGACCTGTACGAACGATTGAACGAAAAGCATAAAAATCCCATAGTAATTTACATGTAAACTTTGAACCGCTGGGGACAGGCCAATTCTCAACCAAATGGGCTGATATTTGGCATGAGAGTCCCTATGGGTATCCTGAACTAGGGGAACCTCGGTTTGCCTGATTCTGAGAACTTTTTTGTTTGGATGAAACACCCAAAACACCCGGTTCCCAAATGAACCGGTTAGGCTAGGTTCACCTATAAACTTGGTTCGGCTTAAGCCTCAATTTGTGGTTCAATCCTGGTTCAGTGAACCATGAACCATGGCTTAAGCCAGGCTAACCAGGCTAATGAGAACCATAAGAATAATGCCCTGTGTAACAAATATTAGAGTGTAGCAATGTTGCAATGTAACATTCATTATACCGTAACATCCGTTACACCGTAATATGATTACACCGTAACATTGTTACACCACAACATTCGTTACACTGTAACATTGTTACACCGTAACATTTTTACACAGTAACATTATTACACCGTAACATTGTTACACCATAACATTGTTACACTGTAACACTGTAACATTGTTACATCGTAACATTGTTACACCGTAACATTTTTACACAGTAACATTATTACACCGTAACATTATTACACCATAACATTGTTACACTGTAACACTGTAACATTGTTACACCGTAACATTGTTACACCGTAACATTGCTACACCGTAACATTGTTACACCGTAACATTGTTATAACGTAACATTGTTACACCGTAACATTGTTACACCGTAACGTTATTACACCGTAACATTCGTTACACCGTAGTTTGGTTACACCGCAACATGGTTACACCGCAACATTCGTTGCATCGTAGTTACGGTATAACAATGTTACGGTGTAATAATGTTACGGTGTAACAATGTTACGGTGTAACAATTTAACGGTGTAACAATGTTACGGTGTAACAATGTTACGGTGTAACAATGTTACGGTGTAACAATGTTACGGTGTAATGAATGTTGCGGTGTAACAATGTTACGGTGTAACGAATGTTGTGGTGTAACAATGTTACGGTGTAATCATACTACGGTGTAGCAAATGTTACGGTTTGAGCATACTACGGTGTAACAAAGCTTGCCGTTTAGCCTAACATTCTTTGATCAGGTTCAAGCCAGGTTCAAGCCAATGGTTCATTTTGGCTAGCCTCGCCTGGTTTGAACCAAATGAACCGTGCCGTGAGCCATACTCAGTGAGCCTGAGCCGACGGTGCTTGCCGACGTGTGGTGTGAACCTGAACCAAAAAAATGAACCTAGCCTAGCCGATGGCTTAGGCTCGTGGGAACACTGAGAGAATTATTCATTCATTCATTCATTCATGTGATAGGGGACATAAAATGCCAACTTTTCAGAAACATGCAGGTTGTGCAAAACATCTTTGACTGAGTTGAATCAATACTGTTTTTTTTCAAAAAATCGAAATATTGGTCGCAGAAATTTTTCAACTTCATTTTTCGATGTAAAATCGAATTTGTAATAAAAAAGTACGTAGTAGTAAAATTTCGATATAGTTCACCGTTTTCAAGTAAAAGCCATTTTTAGGTGACTTTTTTGAAAACAGTCGCAGTTTTTATTTTTTTTTAAATTAATGCACATGTTTGTCCAACTTTAAAAACCATATTGAAAAGCTGAGAAAATTCTAGATATTTTGCTTTTTTGAACTTTGTTGATACGACCCTTCGTTGCTAAGATATTGCCATGCAAAGGTTTGAAAACATGAAAATTTATGTTTTCTAAGTCTCTCCCAAACAACCCACAATTTTCTAATGTCGATATCTCAACAACTAATAGTCCGATTTACATTGTTAAAATATGAAACATTCGTGAAATTTTTCGGTCTTTTTGAAAACAATATTTTTAAAAAGTTCAAATCAAGACTAACATTTCAAAAGGGTGCAATATTGAGATCAAAAATTGGTTAAAAATCGATTTTTGGCAAATTTTTAGATCGAAACCCATCTAAAGGCGGGGTTTTTTCATAAAATTATTTTTATTAGGTCCTATTCGGTACTGGGACCTGGTTAGGACCGAGTCAGCTTTTGTAATAACAGTTAAACCTCGCATATGCAACTCATATGGGGGTTTCTTATGCGAAGCACGCATATGCGAGGTACAGGGCTTATGGGATTTTGGCTATATGGGAGACATGGGCTATATTTTTATAAAAACACATCTAAACTATACAAATTTATAGTGTTTTGGAATCGTTATGAAGTCAGCTATACAGCTACACCAAATTTACATGGTTTACGATGTTCTAGGTCATCCGAAACTTCGTCAAGGTAAGGCCTATGTGTTCAACGCCGTACAGGGCGAGGTAGGCGATTTTGACTGTGGTTTTTGACCACAGATCTTATCTGGATAGCCTCAGGAAGGTTCAGGGACTAGTCTACCGATGTGTGGTAATGTGCTGGGTCTTCTGTAGAGTCCCGGGAGTTACGACATTGATCTTAAAGCTAAGAGTAATTACAGAGGATCTTGTGTAAAGGCGGGGCTAGGTTGTAGGGTATTTGGACAAAATTGTAATTATATAACTCAAATTTTTGGGTGAAAACCTTATAATTCAATTTTCTTCATACTAAAATGTATGGAAATTTTAGTGTGCACCTTTGCAAGCATTTTTTTTTTTTGCGGTAGCAAATAATATTTTTTAACTAGAAGAATTACAAAAATATTCAAAAAAATTGGTTGAAAGGTTTCAAAGATTTAATGAACCTGAAATTTTGTAAACCATAATTTTGTAAACTTCAAATAATAGATCAAAGTAGCCAAAAAGTGTCTTTTTCCTGTAATTTTCAATAAATTAATTGTTTTTTTTTCAAATTCATAAAATTGACCTTAAAACTATTCGAAACTCCGAATATGAGCTTTTAAAGTAAGACAAAGTATCAATATAACCTTTGCCTAATCTGCAGTTTTGCCCCGTACTACTCTACTAAAAATTCCGAAAAACTGGAAAATGTCAACATATTTCCCGAGTTATTTCGAAATTTGTAGGACATTTTTCTAATCCTAGTCCTGATTAATATTTTACAACCAAATTGTTTAGGACGGCAACTTTAATGGTCAAAGTAAGTGTATGATCAAATATTGTAGAAAATATTTAATTTTTCCAATTTTATTAGCAGTACGACTAATTATAATGTTAGAATGCCCTCAAATGGCCACGAGGTTTATGAACTAACGCTTAAGATATGCTTTATGTTAAATGGTTTTAAACTGTATAAATATTGTAAAATGCAAACCTTACGCTACCAGATTATAAAAACATAAATAAATGACTTCCGTTAAAAGTTTCAGCACAAAAAAGGTTCAAAATGAACGATTTATTAACATTATTACACAATCAGGCTTCCATTTTCCATATTTTCTTGAAATCTATATTTTAAACCAATTAAAGTACAGTCGACTCTCTGGTTGTCAATATCCAAGGGACCGTCGAGGAAGAGAATCATCAGTTTACAGAACGATGCAAAATGAAGACTCGATTGAAAACATTTTTTTCTTGATACCCAGCTTTGGAAGAGCATCATGGCAACGTCCAGCAAACAAAAACAAACTAATGTCAAACACCCTTCAAAGCTTCGTTTCGCCAAGAAAAACGTCTATGCAAGCCATGAGAAAGTGAAATTATTGACATTCGGAAGAAATTTTTAAAGCAAACAGAATCCAAGGGACCGTCGAGGAAGAGATCCTTCAAGCAAGGGAAAATATCGAGGAATGAAGATAATTGAAGCATGCAGATTGAAGGGACTGAAGAATTCATTGATCGATGGAGAATTATTGATATCGAGAAGATCGACAGCCAGAGAGTCGACTGTACATAATTCTTCTTGCAAAATCATTATCGCGATAATTCATGATACCAATTCAATTTTCAATTCGGTCATGATGCTGAAAAATCTAAGATATCTCAATTTAAGCGGGATGGGAATACTATCTTTTTTCAAAGACATCCCACAGCCAAAAAGGCAAAGTTATTCCCATTATACAATATTTCAGACATCAAGACTATTTAAAATCAAACTTAAGATGACATTTCCAGAAAAGCTGGTTTATTCACAATATATTGCATTGAATTAAAAATGATTAAGTTCTTTCATTCTACCCTTTTATTTTTCAATAAATTTTTAAAACGTTGCTCAGTGATCTGAAATCCAAGATTAAGTAGAAAATTAATAATCTAGAAATGGTGAAAACCCTTCGGTGTCGTCAGAAACGATTTTGCAAATGGGAATGCGCAATTTCCAACTTTTTTTAATTCGTTGAGGCTACAAGTGTTATCCTAAATATGTCATTTTTCATCAAAAAATTAGATGTTTTTAAACCTCTACATTATTTCGTTACTCAATTGTATTTAAAATCGTGGCACATTTTATAAGAAGGAAATGCAATGTTCTTTCCAAATCTATTTTAATTTTTATTTCAGAACAATAACTTGAACTTTGAAATTTGTTGTTTTTTTTACAGTGTAACTGTGTTCTACACATTTGCAGAAAGCCATTTTGTATGACCAGCTCCCAAAATTGTATGGAGCCCACACTTGTATGGGAAAACTAATAAGGTAAAATGACTTCTTCTCAATTATCGAATGCATGGAAAAAGTTTCGTTCAATTCGAAAATTTGCGAACTACAAAAAATAAAGATTTTTCGGAACTGATTGTTATTTTGCCAGGACCAATTACCATCCAATTCCGGTTTATCGCAAACACGCGCGCAAACATTAAATTCCAACCACTTGTTTACGATTCCACGTGGCGTGGTCCATGAATTTGGCCCATGGCCACCACGAGTCCCGGCGTGCTAACCCGATAAGGCTAACCAACCGTCCGTCGCGTCGGCCATTTCACATCACATAAACTGTGTGTGTGCCCTGGCCGAAAACCGAATTACCATCAGCACTCGAAATTCATAACTTGATTAGCCGTCGCAGCCGCCGCCAAAGCCGTACTCACTGTGGCACGAACTTAATTTTCAATTTTCATCGAATCTTCCGCGTGACCTGTTCCGGCCGGCCGGCCGGCCATTCGGTCCCGGTAGATCATCCGGCTGGCCGGCTAGTCGGGGTGCACTTTTGATCCCCGTACCTCCCGGTGGTCATCGTAATTGGGTCGTTCGGAATTCTCTTCGCGCCATACTCTGCGACATTGCCGAAAAAGGGCCCGGATGTCTACTTCTACGATAAATTAAGGATACACTGGGAAAATGTGAATAGCAATTTTGGTCCAACATTACCTCAAAAATCAGCGTTTTTTTTCAGTGTATCCAATAGCTCAAGTGATAAAAGCTTGTGACGAAATTAGGCTCACTCCTACCCAATGTAAGCAACTCTTACCCTTCGAGTTCGATTCCAAACTGTGGGGGATGCTGCGTTCATAATACATCCACCGTCCGGTGGCAGTTCAGCCCACGCCAGAAGTGGATGCGCCCTTTATCATCTCCGGTGAAAATACGACGATACGGCGCGACCGTGTGCCGGGAATGCCAATTAGCGAAATTAGGTCCGATAATAACTTGATTATCTATGACTCTGGAAAATTACGATCGACGAGTGGGCATCGGAGTGGGATTCTTAACAGCAGCAAAAATCACTGATAATAAGCTTGATTAGGAATAACATCATATAAATAAAAAAAAATCTTTCTTTCACAAAAAAAAAATAATTTGTTAACAAGAATAAGATTCGTGTTTCGTCAAGGTATGATAGATTTGAGATTCCAGATTGTACCCAAATTTATTTTTTTATTTATTGGCAGGGAATCCACTAAAACTCAATTCTGTCGATTGGAGCGTATTCAGGGAGCCCAAATCTACCATACCTTGACGAAACTGAGGCGTTTACTGACAGCAACTTAAACAATGTTGTTTTGATGATTTTCATTACATTTCATCTCGAAGATAGTATGAATACCGAGAGACGAGTTGTTCCTTTTAATTCCGCTATATATTTTAATATTTTGACCAAGTCTCAAAATTCGCGGAAAAACAGTTTCTATAAACATTAAAAAGTTTATGAAATGTTTATTAGCACTAATAGATTAGTTTTT